>NC_133769.1:342924364-342997085 GCF_003597395.2 Chelonoidis abingdonii
CATCTCTGGAGATATTTAAGAGTAGGTTAGATAAATGTCTATCAGGGATGGTCTAGACAGTATTTGGTCCTGCCATGAGGGCAGGGGACTGGACTTGATGACCTCTCGAGGTCCCTTCCAGTCCTAGAGTCTATGAGTCTATGAATCTATGAAATGTAAGGAAGGACTTCACACAATGCACAGTCAACCTGGGGAAGTCATTGTCAGGGGATGTTGTGAAGGCCAAAAGTATAACTGGGTTCAAAAAAAAACTAGATAAGTTCATGGAGGATAGGTCCAAAAATGGCAATTAGCAAAGTGGTCGTTAAAAAACCCCATGCTCTAGGGTGACCAGACAGCAAACGTGAAAAATCGGGATGGGGTGGGGGGTAATAGGAGCCTATATAAGAATAAGACTCAAAAATCGGGACTGTCCCTATAAAATCGGGACATCTGGTCACCCTACCATGTTCTGGGTGTCCCTAAATTTCTAACTGCTAGAAGCAGGGACTAGGTGACGGCTGACTCAACAAATTGCCCTGTTCTTGTAATTCCTTCTGAAACATCTGGCAGTGGCAACTGCCAGAAAACAAGATACTGGGCTAGATGGATCATTGGACTGACCCAATATTGACATTCTTATATTCTTACAAAAGCCATTACCATAAAAAATGATTTGAAGGCTCTCGAAGTTCAGGGAATACACAGTTGTATAGCAAAGTTGCCTACAAACTTCAGGAATACATTTTGACTGACGCCATGTCAAGTGATGAACAGCCCCTTTCAGATAAAGGAGACTCACCTTTTTGCCAGTGCTTGATCAAATAAATAGAGAACTTCAATGAAGATTTTTCTGAAAATAAATGTGTTCGTGTTGGTATCAGTTGCTTTAACACAAAGTATGAGAACTTACTTGAGTTTCTAAAATTAAAACCACTTGCAGAACACTATAGAAGTGATCTAGACAGTGTGACATCCAAGCTAAAACTCTTGACAAAAATAATGGAATGCTATGAAGAAGAGCAGCAGCCCAAGTCTGACAGTTTGCTGCAGCTGCTAATTTTTTTTTTTAATAAATACAAACTTGCCTTCCATGAACTGAATAAATAAAGTGTGATTGTTATGAGTATGACTCCATCAAGTGCTTCATGTGAAAAAACTTTCTCATGTCTGGATGATAGATTACATGAGGAACTGCATGACAAGTGACCAGTTAAGGGTCTTGGCTGTCATGGCTATTGAAAAATTGTTGACAGAGTCTCTTGATTGGAAGGGAGTTGTTGACAGATTTGCCAATGCTCACAGTAACAGGCATTACCAGCTTCAATAAGGTAAATACTTTATTATTGACATTATTTATCCACATTCTATAACATATGTTTGGCAAAATCCTTGGTCCCTCAGTAATGGTCTTCACCACCCCTTTGTTGCCCCTGCCTCCTTCACACCTGAATCCTGGGAAAAAATGTCCTTTTCCACCCTCTTTGGCATCTTCCAGTTCTGTACAATGCCTTTCAGGTTACATGGGGCCTCAGCCATGGTCCAATGACTGATGGCCCATATCCTTTGCCCCTCATAATGGCTATGCTGCTGCATACCTCGATGATGTTGTAATCTAGAGTCAAAACTGTCAAGACCACCTAAAATATGAAACTGCTGTATTACAGTCTCTCAGAGGATAGCAAACCCTACTAAATGTTACCTGGGAAAGAATGAGACAACCTGTCTTGGGTATGCTTCGGGAAATGGTATGGTTGACCTTTGTGGGTAAGGTACAGGTCCTCCAGACATGTCCCACACCCTCCCTGATGAAACAGGTACACTGTTCTTTAGACCTGGCAGGATATTACCAATAGTTTATTCCTGGATTCTTGACCATTACAGCCCTTTTTACAAGTCTCCTCAACAATAATAGCCCAAGAATGCTCCAGTGGACCAAGGCTTGTGAAGAAGCTTTCAAACTGAAGGCCCAGCTCTGCCAAGAACCGGTTGTATATAGCCCCAACTTCACCAAAGAATTCCTGTTACAGACCAATGTCTCAGATGTGGGATTAGGAGTTGTCTTATCCCAGCTAGTGGAAGGCTACAAGCATGCCATCTGTTCATTAGCTGGAAGCTATTCCCAAGGGAGAGGGCTTATTCCTTAACTGAAAAGGAGGTGTTGGGATTGACGCGGTCACTTCACTTTAGTCACAGTCCATACTCCTCTTTGATGGCTTCATGCCATGAAGGAAGCTAACTTCTGAATTATGAGGTAGTAGTTGTCTCTCCAGCCTTTCTCCTTCCATACCAACACTGGGCTGGAAGAGCCCACCTAAATGTGAATTTATTTTCATCAAATGGGGGAAAGCTGATGGGGGAGGGATGTACTCTAAATGGGATCTTAAGCGGGGAGGATGTGTGGTGTTGAGAAACGTCACGCCAGCAGAAAAGGGGTTAAAGAGAGCCTATGGATCCAGTTAGCGGGGTGATGGAATTCAGGGTGTTGGAGTGGAGATGTAGCAACACCCCCTGGCTTGAAGTAGTAATAGTCAAATGCAGAGTTTCCACTTTCAGCACCCCCCACTATAAAAATTGTTCCAGCACCATGCTAGCTAGCCCCACCCCACGATACCTGCAGCCAATGCCAGGCCTGTAGGGGAAAGAGGAGAGAACCTGACTCCGTTAGTGCTGACTGGAGAAGAGACAGGAGGTCACTCTGTCAGTTTATATGAGGGTAGTTTCACTACAAGCCTGACAGCCACTGGGGTGCAAAGCACTGTGGCCCTGACAGAGAGAGAGAGACAGAGAGACTTTTGAGAAAAAACAAAACAGAAAAAGTACTGAGAAATAACAACCCAACACACCTGTATGACTGATAACAAATCCTTCATGAACAGCCTAGTGAACAGTGGTGGCATTGTACATGAATTAAGAGAAACTGTAAAACATCTTCACTGCTCACAGGACTGGTGCAGTATTGTGGGCCCACACACCTTCCTGCATAACAATAAAATGGGGGTGAGCAGTATTTTCTAGGACATCACTAACAAAATGAAGCTAACTTGCAATGAAGTGCAAACCATCTCATTAGCTACATTCCCTGTTACCTGCTAAGCTGAGGTGCCTCAGTGCATGCTCAGACGAGATGCCAGCTTGTGGCAGGCTGTACCTGCTTGCGGATGACTTGATGGCTGGGTGTCTGGTGTTGACCCTGTCAGTTATGTGGTGGTGTGGACTTTGCTGGAAGACAGGCCTCCTGATTGAAACTGTGGTGGTAGCTTCATCCTTACATTTTATGCCAGGGTTATTCTACCCTTGCCTGCATTCACTGAGCCCTTCTGTTGCTCTGCTCCCTAGGCTCATTGTATTGTTCCTCTGTGCTAACTAGGGTTCACCAAGAGTCCCTTTTTAGTGTAATATGCAAATAATGTTCACTTTGCTCCTCCTTCTAGATTATTAAAGAAGATAATAATTGAGACGACATATGCAATGATCCCTGTGATATCTCACTAAGCACCTGCTCACAATTCAGTATAAAGCCCCTTTCATGTTTTTTGGCCCTTTGTTGATGGGCTCGCTGCTATTTTTCTGTGCACAGGACGCTGTTCATATCTTAGCCCATTTGAATTAACTTTCGTAGTAATATTTTGAGACACACAATAGTGGACTCAATTCACCACTGCATTACAGCAGTTTTATCCCAGTATAATGGCAATGAAATCAAATGGCATAACTCCATTGTAAAACTGGAGTAAAGCAGTGATTGATCAAGACCGATATTGCAGATAAGAGCACGCTATCACAAGCTGTAATATCAGTGCACCTCTTTCTGTATGTCCTATCATTTTGCCAGTACTCCCACTCACCATACTTGCTGTCTGCTTTGCTACTTCACACCAGGCTTACCTCTTCATTGGGCTGGCTATGTTGATTCATAAGGTTGAATCCTGGCCCATGAAAGAGAATGGTAAAACTCCCATTGATATCACTAGGTCCAGGATTTCAGCTATAGTCTTCTTCCTGAGAAGCACCTGCAGTTTTTGCCTCATCAACATATCTGGGAAGTTTATTACTTTTGCCAATGTACATTGTATCTATCACTTATTCAGCATTCCTTGTGATGTCACTTAATTCCCTGCCATTGCAGGGGCCTCAGGCATTGGTGCACATCAGTCCCTTCGAGTATCTGTGATATATAAGAGTTAAGTCTCTTAAGCATTGTAATCTTATAGTCTAATTTCAATTATTGAGTTTAGTGTGCAAGCGCTGGGTGATATTAGTGGCCTGTGACATACAGGAGTTCAGACTAGTGTCTCTGGTGGTCCTTTCTGGCATTGAACTCTGTGATTCTATGTCCAGCCCCTCCAAAACATTTAAAATTCACTTGTACTTTTCACCCAAATCTTCAGGGGGTTTTTTAAACAAAAATAAATTTAATATAATCAGCAAACACCACCTATTTATATTTCATGTTAAAATAAAACAGCATGATCTGTGATAGCTTCATCCAGGGCTTACTTGTGTCTCCAACACTTGAACTCTTATATTTCAAAACTAAAAGGAAAATAATGAATCCAACTGACAACTTATGCGTTTTATAATGAAATGGATGCAGAAGAGTGGCAATCATTTCATAGCTAAAGCACGTGTGAAGATTTTCATTCTCAACATGTATAAATATAAAATGCTGTCACCATCCAAGATGGCTTTTCAAAATAAGGATGGATTTGGATGTGTGTGTTACACAAAAATAAGGGATTGATTTGGGGCAATATTTTTGTATCAGTATTATGGTAGATTTTTAAAAGGAGACCAGAAAGTGCTATTTAATCTCACCATCTCGAAAACTTCCCTTTGTAGCAGATAAGAAATGGTGTCATTATAAAATGGAAACGCTTGCTCGGCCAACCATGAGGTTAACATTAGAATGGCATTTGCTAAAGCTTTGACCCAGATATGCTTCAAAAACTTTCAATGTCTTTATATTGACATGTTTTCTACTCTTGAGAGGCAACAGATTCAATTTCCTATTATAAATTCTGTATGAATGCTAAGCACTTGCATTCCTGATCATGTGTATCTTGCTTGCCTTTGCAATTCATCTTGCGAAGTGGGTCTTTTAAAGTTTAAAAGACTGCTCTATGTTTTTATGTCATTAGGATTTAAAATCAGGGAGTTTTGGGTCAAAAGTTGCCAAAGAAAATCTTCTCTTCAACCAGTCAAATAAATAAGTTAAAAAAGATAATTAAGTAAAGGTGACCTCCTATGGTGACAGAGAAGAGAGAACCTTGAAAAATGCATTGTCAGTGGATTGCTCTGCTAAGGACCAATCATCAGAGAAAGAGATAGGAAAGATCAGCAGCCACTCAGCTAATCAACTAAGCCAATCTGTTTAAGAAACGAAAACCCTCTGCTAAGGAGTTGCACTAAGAATGCTGCAGTTACAAGCAAGTAGTTTTTCCTGAGAATGTTTTCCAGTCCTGGACTAGCCAGCATTTTATTTCAGATGCCATCTTTGGCTCAGTTAACATATTACAAAATACACACACACACTAGTGGCACAATCCTGATCCCATTGAAATCAATAGAAAACTCATCAGTGACAGCAGGCTCAGGACCTTCATATCCAAAGCAGTTTCATGCTAGCAAGCAGAGAGAATAAGCTTGGGGAGGATGTACGTAATAGCTTGAAGCCAGTTATCCTGCTGTATTGCAACACTATTCCTTTTATCTCATCACTGATATTGTTTTGCTCCAAAACGTAGGAAGTAATTAAGAAGGAAACTCTCTTTCATTTTCAGAAGAGTTACGATGATGGCCATAGAAAGGCGAGAGTGGATTACAGTTTGATAGAAGTTCTGCTAGGTTATGGATTTTCAATGTGTGCTGTTACCCATATCAGCACAAACAGGTCTTTACAGCTTTCTGTGACATTCATAGCTAATTTAATGGCAGTCCTGATATAATATGCTATTTAAGCAACAGCCATTTTGCAATTGAAATCTCAGTTCAAATGGTGGCTGTAGGAATCTATTTTTATTTCCAGAATGGTTTTTTTGGTTTATTATTATGCTGCAAAGTCATGTACCCTTATCAATATGTATTTCATAAATAGGCTTGGAAAGATTAGATTTGTATTGGTAAATGTAGCTAAAATGTCAAATTCACTACACACACACAAACCAACAAATCATAATTGAAATTTACAGATAGGCAAAGTAATAAAAACGTTGCTTAATTTAAGGATATTTGTTTTATTTATTTTAACAGTTATAAAGTTTTAACTTTTTGAATCTCAATATCTACTGTCATTAAAGGATGATTGTCCACACTGCCTCAATTTCCTGCAAGTGTGAAGATGTAAATCAATAAAAACTGAAAAAAAGGCTTAAAAATAGACATCGATAGATGTTGAAATTTATAAAAAATAAAAATCAAATTCTGCCAAGCCTATTCCTAAAGCAATGATTGAAGTTAATTAAAAAACAAACCTAAATCAAATGATCAAAAGGTAAAGGACATGCTATAATTGTACAGAAGCACTTGAGGTCTTTCATAATTACATTTTTTTCAATAAAAGGCAATTTAAAAAAATAACTTTTTCTTGTGCTTTTTTCACACAGAATGTTTCAAGTGTACGCCAAAACAAGTGGGCTCTTCAACGCAACATGAAAAGATTGAGACACCTCTGTGCCTGTGTGCCTAAGGGGTACTTGTGACACCTCAAAGCTTGATGTACATGCCAAAGATATCCAAAAATGTTTCATGTCTCAATATTCTTGGAATCCCGTTTGGTGGCTTCCTTATAACTTCTCTCTTTTTCATGAGTAAAAAAAGAGAAAAACTGTGTCTCAGACAATCTAATTTCCAGTACAAATTCTTTTTATACTATTTGGTAGGTACAGCTGTTACTTTACTTGTTTGGGTTTTTGATGTAGCTTCACATGTATTTTTTTGTATTTAAATACAGAAATTACACAATCCCAGGAGAAATTAACATTTGCTTGAAATGATAAAGGCACCATATCAAAAAATCTTTTGATCTTATTGGTCAGATTTTCCAGATGCACTACTGTTGATTCCTATTTTCTTCTTGAAAGACATGGGAAGCAAGTGACTGTCCTTGTTAGAATCCACAATATTATGGGCATTCTATCCTGAATAAATATTATTCAGAAGCTGACAGGACATAAGATAAAAGTCAATAAAAAGAGAATTATTTATTAAAAAGGTCTAATGTTACAAGAACAGTACACAGGAACTATTATTTTTACTGTGTCTTTCACATAGTATATACCATTATATATAATATATGTACACATTGTATACAATATAGCTAATGTTTTGATATGGGCCATGACAGTAACTTTGTTCTGGGCTACAAACAAAATGCCTTCGATTAATTTTTTTATTTTATTTTCAAAACAGCTTTTGCGATGTTATACAAAAATACAGTCTTTTTAGTGACTGCCCTGTTACAAGCTCATTCAATAAAGAAAAAAAAAACAACTCTTTTCGCAGCTAAAAATTAATGAGTCATGATAAGGACACATTGCCTTCTGCAAATAACAAATATGTAATACATAGATTCTTAAACATTTAAAACATGTTTATTAATATATTTAAGATGCAAAATACATATTCTATTCATGTTGAGTATAAAACATGTCCCCTTGTGTCCCTGCAATACAATTACATGACATGAAGGTGTGTTCCATGTTTCCACCACTATTTTGATGCTACTGATCTAGATATAAGTAGATGTACTTATATCTATTTATCCACACCGGACTTTGATACTTGTCATCAACCATATCCATTTAGTGTATTCAGAAATTTGTGTGACTAGAATGTCACCAATGGTGACTGTAACCCCTTTGATTATGAATACCCTTGATTGAACTGCACTGGTGTACAGTCAGGGAATTACATTTAACTAATTTTAGAATGCAGAAATTTTGCCCTCTGGTTCATTATTGATGCTGATTTTTCTTTAGAAACATGAGCCTGGTCATGCAAGCTCTCTTGCATAATGGAAATGCTTCTGTTTTGCAACCCACAGCAGGCATTTGCTTTGTTTCAATTTGCTCTATCAGCAAGGCAGAGAAGCCAATGTGCACTGCATGCAATCTATTCCACCCCCTGCCCCGTTCTTTGACCACAAACACTTATTTCAGAAGAAGTTGTTCAAGGAAGTCCTTTTCTTGTCTTCTATCTCAAAATTTTTGGTTCTCAGATAACTGTCTTATCATTGCTCTCCTAGCAATATGGTGACTAAGAATATTTAAAACCTGGTTCTGGGGTGATCTGAATAGAACCTTTAAAATTCTCAGTGGGTAACAAAGAAAATGATTCTAATGGCTTTTGAAAAAAATATTTTTGTAAAATGTTCAAAAAGATAAAAAATGAAAATCTATCTTTCAGTTTGTAAAACTATTGAGTATCTGCTCTGCTATGCTGCTTCCCTGGCTGTTATTTTAAAGGGGAAGAAATGGCACATTTGGAATGTGCTGACTAGCAAGAAAAGTGATAGAATTTTTGTTAGAGAACCCACTACCTGAGTTAGATCTATATGAAAAGAGTTAGAGAATCAGCTATAAGAGTTATGCTACCAGGACTTTCCTGATACAATGATTTGAGCACAACACACTTGATTACTGCAAACAAGGTAAAGTTCATCCTGGGCACAGTCCCTACAAACACAGTAGTAAAAAGTCCCCTCGTTGAGAACACCACACACTCCACACTGTACAACCCCCCACACACACACCATATACACTAGGGATTATTTGGGCTTAGGTACCAATATGAAGAAGGGCCTTTAGATCTAGAATGGCGACTCCTAACTGATTACAGAATGGAGAAAAGACTGATACAGCAGAAGAATGGCTGGGATTAAAGATGTTAGCACACAGTCCCTATAAAATCAGCCTATCTGGTGAGCTCTAGAAGAATATCCAGTAGCTTTGCCAACTGGAAATCTTGCTTGATAATTCTTATTTACCCAAGTGTCATTTGGAACACAACATTCCACAAAACATATTCTAACTGAACTCTGCATGTTTGCATGACTACAGTCCATGAAATATTATGGTCTCTCCATGATATGCATTCTTATATACTTCAGCTTTATCTTAATTACCAAATATAGAAAGCACAGTACCATACAAAAATGGACTAAAAAAATAAGATCTAAGACTGACAGAAAAAAAGCAGATTTGTCTCCTTGCATTCCTTTTATTTGCTCATTTAGCAACTACTGTATGCTATGATTAAATGCCCAGTGGTGGTTGAACTGCTGTATGCACTGTTAATGAATTTAGATTATTTATTTTTCTATTAAAAATAAACATTTACCTCCTCTGCATGCAGTTTGATGAAAAACAATAGCATTTACTTCCTTTTACGTTTGTGTTCAGTCATTTCCAGTTTACCTTGCAATAAAATTAATGGCTTCTTCTCTGCTTTGTTCTCTTTCTCGGGAGGGCTTTCAAAATATCAGATTGAGAAATTTTGCTAATTCAATATGTGTTCATACATTTTTCTAGAAAATATTTACTGTATTTATCCAGTGGGCCATATAACTGAACTTTTTCTTGTCTCCTACTGCCTTGTCACTGTGAGCAGACAGCCTTAGGGGAAGCAATGAAAGCACTAGATTCAAAGTCCTTATCAAACTTCACTCATTAAAAAAAAAAAAATTCCCAAACAAAACCAATGTACTGTACTAGACACCACTATTTAAACAACTAATGGCACATAACTGAGGATCGCCAAAGTTAAACATATTAAAAAAGTAAAGTACATTAGACAGAAATTACATTTGCTTACAAAAGTTTATTACATACAATCTGCATATTTCTGTTGGACCAGTAAGTGTCCCCTCCCCAAACAGAGGACATCTACAAAAACTGAAGAGAAAACCTGATGAATCATTTATCATTTTTCCAACACTCCTCTAAGGGCACCATGTGTATTTCTATGGGTTTTTAGGCATTTGCTTAGGGTTCCAGCTTCTTCATGAACATAAAGCTCCATCCATTGGTGTTATCAAGCTAAAGCAAACAAACAATGAAAAAAAAGGTCTGCAGTCTTCACCATGAGGTGGAAGGGACCATCAGTGCCAAGAGCAATGTTACAGATGATGAGGAAGTAGAGAAAGCATGTAAAGTGGATTGAGCGCTTGTAACTTTTCCACCTGAAATGAAAAACAAAAACAAACAGGGAACAAATGGAACAAACTGTTCTTTCCATATTTGTCAAGAACAAATCGTGTCAAACCAACTTAATAGTTTTCTTTGACAGGGTAATAAGCCTTGTGCATGGGGTGGTGGTGGAGTGGTAGATGTGGTATATCTTGACTTTATTAAGGCTTTTGATAACTGTCTCACATGACCTTCTCATATACAAACTAAGGAAATATAACCTAGATGGAGCTACTATAAGGTTGGTGCAAAAGTGGTTGGAAAACCATTTCCAGAGAGTAGGTGTCAGTGGTTCACAGTCAAGCTGGAAGGGCATAATGAGTGGGATCCCACAGGGATCAGTTCTAGGTCCAGTTCTGTTCAATATATTCATTAATAATTTAGACAATGGCATAGAGAGTACACTTATAAAGTTTGCAGACAGTACCAAGCTGGGTGAGGTTGCAAGTGCTTTGGAGGATAGTATTAAGATTCAAAATTATCTGGACAAACTGGAGAAATGGACAGAAGTAAATAGGATGAAATACAATAAGGACAAATGCAAAGTACTCCACTTAGGAAGGAACAATCAGTTGCACACATACAAAATGGGAAATGACTGCCTAGGAAGGAATACTGTGGCAAGAGATCTGGGGGGGTCATAGCTAAATATGAAATCAGTGTAACACTATTGCAAAGAAAGCAAACATAATTCTGGGATGTATTAGCAGGAGTGTTGTAAGCAAGACACAAGTAGTATCAGAGGGGTAGCCGTGTTAGTCTGGATCTGTAAAAAGCAACAAAGAGTCCTGTGGCACCTTATAGACTAACAGATGTACTGGAGCATAAGCTTTCGTGGGTGAATACCCACTTCATCAGATGCATGCGCCTGACGCAGTGGATATTCACCCACAAAAGCTTATGCTCCAATACGTCTGTTAGTCTATAAGACATGAGAAGTAATTCTTCTGTTCCTCTCCACATTGATGAGGCTTCAGTTGGAGTATTGTGTCCAGTTCTGGGTGCCACATTTCAGAAAAGATGAGGACAAATTGGAGAAAGTCTAGAGAAGAGCAACAAAAATGACCAAAGCTCTAGAAAACGTGACCTATGAGGGAAGATTGAAAAAATTGGATTTGTTTGGAGAAGAAAAGACTGGGGTCGGGGACATGAAAGGTTGTTCCATGGAGGAGGGAAACTATTGTTCTCTTTAACCTCTGAGGATAGGATAAAAAGCTTAAATTGCTGCAAGGGTGGCTAAGGTTGAACATTAGAAAAAGCTTCCTAACTGTCAGAGTAGTTAAGCACTGGAATAGTTTGCCTATGGAGGATTTGGTATCTCCATCACTGGAGACTTACATTAGACAAACACCTGTCAAGGGTGGTCTAGATAATACTTAGTCCTGCCTTGAGTGAAGGAGACTGAACTAAAAGACCTCTCAAGGTCCCTTCCAGTCTTACTATTCCATGATTTTATTATTCTATTTAGAAGCTGTCAACAAAATGGGTAAAAATGAGATACAGGACCTTTTCCTACATATGTACTGAAATTAAGAGAATCTGTAGTCCTGTGGAGTTAGAATCCTGGTATGGCACCACTCATTTCATAATGGCCAGACAAGTACAAATGAAAACAATACGTTTCCAAGTTACCATTTCACCTGCGGTTACCAAACATTCATCCATAATTGTTACTGGACTTCTACCATTTGAGTGCCTTCATGTGCTGTGGCAAAGTACCTGCTTCTCCTCAGCAGGCTCAGTCCTTTTTAGCTTTGGAGACACAGGCTTGGGCAAAGCAAAATCCTTCCAGGTCGCACAGGGTCTGGCTGATCCCTCCCTCAGTCAGTCCCTTGTGTTGGGTTTCTCCCCTTCTGGGGACAGAGTGCACTCTTCCTTGCTGGAAGGGTTCAGAGCACTGCTGGCAGCTTCTCTCACTCTCCCCTCCCTGTTTCCATGCCAGGGAGGGTTTTAAAAGGTCTCCAGCAGTTGGGGCCAGCTGAATCTAATTAGTTCCCTGCTAACTCCTCTTCCAGCTGAATCTTATTTCCCCATGGCTATCTCTCCCCAGTGGACAGGGAGAGGCCTTTTAACCCCCCTGGGACTAATTACTACCCCTCCCTTTGTAGCCATTCGTCCTGGGTTTGCCACAGTGCATATTAGGAGGAAAAAAATAAATTCATTTATTTTGTGAGTTGGTCACAGTGGCTATCAGTTTGGAGAAATCAATGAACTCTGATGACACTATTTCTGTTTATGGGATTGTACCGAAGAATATTTCCATAAATATATTTATCACGAGAATGATAGTAATAATTACATTAATGTCCTGGTATGTGCTGCTGTCTAAGAGAGGATGGACCCAGATCCTCAGGTTATTTCAGCTGATGGAATTTCATTGCAATTTATACTAGCTGAGGATCTGGCTAGAATAATTGTTCATGGCTAGTTATATTTTAAACTAGGGACTGTTTGTTCCCAAGCAAATGTTACAATATTGGTGCAAAAGTATTGGTATAAAGTGCTCAGTGATCTCATTCCTCACACTGTCACCAGTTTTCAATAGGAACACTCTAGGCACGTTTCTGCTCTGAGTTTCACCAGCGTGAATCAGGAGGAATTCCACTGAAGCCATAGAGTTATCGTAAATGTATGTGAGGACAACACGAGGCCCTATATTCTTGTGAGACTAATATAACCCACCAGTTTTATACTATTTTAAGATATGGTAAAATTACTTTAGTCTATTTTTTTTACTATGCATGAAAAATTGCAAGAGGTTTTACTAAGAGGCTGCAAATCTGCATGTTTGTGAATGAGGAAGGGATCACAAATTAAGTTAACATACATTTCTTTGCACATCAGAGTCCAAGCTCTTTGACTACAATACTAAATTGAAATGTCACAACATGAAAAAAACTGGAGCTTACTGGTGAGTGTGCCAGGATCTGCCAGCCATAGTTGCTCAGAAAGCCAAGTCCTATCAATGACCATATATTTTCAGATATATTTTCATTTCTGCTCTTTGTGATGAAGAGGCTAAATCAGATTTCTCTTGCCAAGGAGCCCCTAACCTCTTCAAAATATCGACTAATACACAGACGTTGTCCATCTTGACATGATTGTCAATACTGTTATTGTTCTTGTCTCCTCTTGCAATGGGGAGAGATGTGTGCAGTGGAGTGTTTTGGAAAATTTTCTGAATATATATTTATATATATGTGACGGTACCTCCCATAAGTCTCTATGGAAATATGCTTAGAATGTGTTTTATGCTACAAAACTCCCCTAGAAGGAAGGCTTCCTGGCAGAGAGAAGATGACCGGGCTCCGCCTTGCTTGTTTATATAAAATAGCCGTGGTATTGTCCATCAACACTGCTACAAAGTGGCCCTGCAAGTATGACTGGAACACTTGACACGCAAGGCAGATTGCCCTGAGCTCTTTGATGTTGATATGCAGGGGTAATTCCTCTACTTGCCACAGGCCTTGCATAGTCATGCTTCCGAAATGCGCTCCCCAGCTGAGTGCTAACACATCCGTTACTAATGTCAGGGCTGGCTGGAGGGTGGAACGGAACCCTGGCATTTACCAAGCGGAGATCCAGCCACTAGCGCAAGGAATTGAGTATATGCTTCGGGACGGTCCCAGCACCATGTCCGGACTGTTGCGCCCCGGGTGATACACAGACGTGAGCCATGCCTTCAGGGGCCTGAGCCGCAACCTGGCATGTTGCACCACATCGGTGCAGAATGCCATGTGACCCAGCAACTTGGGGTACTGTCTCGCTGTGGTGGCGGGAAAGTTGGAAAGACCATTGATCACCTGCATGAGGGCTAGATGAAAGGCCTCTGGGAGGAACATTCTCGCCCAGTTTGCATCCAGGACTGCCCCAATGAACTCTATTGCTTGTGTTGAGGTGAGGACAGACTTGGTGACGTTCAGAATAATGCCCAGGTGGTCGAACGTGTCTCTGACCAATTGTACCTGTGGTTCTACTTGCTGGTGAGATCGACCTCTTATGAGCCAATCGTCTAGGTACAGGTAGATGTGCACAGGGTGGTGGCAAAGAAAGGCCGCCACAACTGCCATGCATTTGGTGAAAATGCAGGGGGCCATGCACAGGCCGAACAGAAGAGCCATGAATTGATAGTGAGTCTTGTTTACTATGAAATGGAGAAAACATCTGTGGGATGGGTTGATTGAAATGTGAAAATAAGCGTCTTTCATATCGAGGGCGGCATACCAGTCTCCCAGATCCAGGGAGGGAATGATCGTGCTCAAGGAGACCATGAGGAATTTTGAGTTGATGATGTGCATGTTGAATTCCCTTAGGTCTAGGATGGGCCACAGACCTCCCTTTGCATTGGGAACGAGGAAGTAGCATGAGTAGAAACCCTTGCTTCTGAGCTCCCAAGGTACCTCTTCCACTGCTTCTGGAGTTAGGAGGGACTGGACCTCCTGAATAAGGAGTTGCTCATGAGAGGGGTCCCTGAAGAGGGACAGGCAAGGGAAGTGGGAGGGCCATGAGGAGCGGAAGTGTTTAGAGTAGCCCTCTTCTACCATGAGGAGGACCCACCGGTCTGATGTAATAAGGAACCATGCATGGTAGAAGTGGGATAGACGGTTCAGAAAGGTATAGTAACTGGCCAGGGCGTGGACTGGTAATCCATCCTCGAGTGCGTCTTCAAAATGGGTGCTTAGGGCCTGGAGGGCTTTAGATTGACTCTGGCCCTGCCTGGAGGGAGGGTGCGATGGTCTGTGCCTGGAATATCTGCTCCTCCTGTGGGAGAAGTCCCGCCTTGGTCTAGTGGGGAAAGACCGCTGCTAGGAGGACTAGGGCTTAAATGGTTTTCTTTGAGTAGCCGGGGCGTGCACGCTGAGAGACTTGATTGTGTTCCTTGAATCTTTTAGGCTATGCAACCTAGAGTTGGTCTGTTTAGCAAAAAGCCCCTAACCACTGAATGGGAGGTCTTGGATAGTCTGCTGAACTTCCAGCGGGAAACCTGAGGACTGAAGCCATGCGTTACACTGCAACACAAGTTGCCAGCGTATGTGCTGCTGTGTCCATGGCATCCAGGGAGCCTTGAAAGGCAGCCCGGGCCGCAACTTTGCCCTCCTCAGCAATGGCTCCGAGCTCCTGCTGAGAATCAGATGGAAGGAGCTCTTTAAACTTTTGGATAGCAGACCAGGAGTTACAGCTGTACCTGCTAAGGATCGTGAGCTGATTAGCGATCCGTAAGGAGAGACTGCCGGTAGAATAAACTTTCCATCCAAGAGATCCAGACGTTTGGCTTCTCTTGATTTAGGGACAGGCCCTTGCTGACCCTGCCTTTCCTTTTCATTTACCGCATCCACCACCAGGGAGATTGGGGGAGGATGGGTAAACAGGTATTCATACCCCTTAGTGGGGTCAAAGTACTTTCTTTCGGTCCCTTTGGCCATGGGAGAAATGGAGGCCAGAGTTTGCCAGACTGTTTTGGAACTTGACTGGATAGTCTTTATAACGGGCAGCGCCACCCTAGAGGGCCCCTCTGGTGTGATAATGTTCACCAATGAGTTGTCCTCTTCTAACACCTCCTCCACTTGGAGATTCATATTTAAGACCACTTGCCGTAGGAGGTCCTGTAATGCCAGGTTGTTCAAGGGTGGAGGTCTGGTTGTAGATGTACCCATCACCGCCTCACTGGGTGAAGACGAGGAGGAGGCAACTGGTAGGATCAGGTCCAAAGCTGCCCCTTGGTCAAATGGGTCCTGTTCCTCCCAGGTACTGGGTATAGCCTCCACCAGGGGTGGGGTGGGTTCCGCGGTTGGGTGGGCTCCAGAGGAGGATGACTAATGGTTGCCTCAGGAATAGGTGACCCACAGCGTGAAGGTGGAGGGATGCCTGGAGGGGCACCCTTGGCTTAGCGGTATGCCCAGGGGGTCCAGAACTGCCACTGGGGCTGCCAGTATGGCGCTGAGGTGTCCTGTCTGGTAGTGCCCAGGACTGATCGGGGAATCTCCAATGCCCCACCCTACCTGTGGGAGGGTGACTGGGAGCGGGATGGCCAAAGAGGGGCGGTGGGCTGTGTCAGAGAGATTGCTGCATCCCCCAAAGAGTGGGATGGGTGCTGCAAGAAGTGATGGGATCCAGATAGTGACTGGCAGTGCCATTACAAGGATCGATACCAGGAGGTCGGCCAGCACTGAGAGGTCGGACTTCGCCTCAGTGAAGATCAGCCACAGGAGTGTGACCGTGAACGATGGCATGTTGGCAAATGGTGCTGAATTGGTGAGCAGTGCCACGATGGAGACGGTGCACGACGGAGAATGGTCCTCTGTCAGAGCATGGTGCCGTGATGGAGAGCGGGGGTGATGTGGAGAGGTGTGGTGCTGCAATGGAGATTGGTGCTGTTGAATGGAGCAGTGCCAGTCTGAGTGGTGCTGCAAGGTCTCAGGCTTTGACCTGGTCCTCGAGCAGGACCACTACCTGCCAGTTGATGATCACCTTGAGCAGAAGCGGCTCCAGGGATTGGGGCTGTGGGACCAGTGCCGCGAGTTGGATCGTCGCCACGAGTCAAACTGGCATGTAGCATAGATGCGGTGCCGGGACTCAGAGCAGCGTAGGGGTGTTGGTCTGGGGGCAGATGCCTTTTTGCGGTACCGGAAGTTGAGATGGTGCAGGCCTTGAGACTGGGGACTTAGGTGCTGTCATTTCAATGAGGCCTCTGGCGGCCTCACAAGTGTTTGACGTCGAGGACAAAGTGACCTCCTCCACCTGCAACTGCAGGGAGTCCGATGGTCTGGGGCTCCCCTTGGGGGTGGGGACCTGTGTGGGATGAGGCCTCATCATGTACAGGGCCAGCTCCAGGCACCAGTTCAGCAAGCAGGTGCTTGGGGTGGCCAAGCGGAAGGGGCGGCATGTTGGAGTCTTTGGCAGCAATTCGGCGGTGGTTCCCTTGGTCCCTCTCGGAGGGAAGGACTTGCCGCCAAATTGCTGCCGAAGAAGAAAGCGGTGCGGTGGAGCTGCTGCCAATCGCAACTGTGACTTTTTTTTTTTGCCACTTGGGGTGGCAAAACCCTGAAGCCGGCTCTGAAAGTGTATCGGCCGTATGTCCCTGGTCCACGCCATGCCCTGTCGGGGGTGTGACTGTCATTTCGGGCCTTTGTGGAGGCTTCCCCATGGCCTGCTTCTTATGGGTGGCTGGGGAGTGAGATCGGTGCTGGGAAGAGCGCTTTTGGGCCCCCGGAGATCGCTGGGCCGTAGAAGTGCATGCCAAGTCCTTTTTTGGCACTGTATCCGGCACCGCTGCGGGAACACTCTGCACCGAAGTGCTTGGGGCTGGGTCTTGAGGTGGACAGAAGGCAGACTTTATGAGGAGTTGTTTGAGTCCAATGTTTCTCTCCTTTCTAGTGTGAGGTTTAAACGTTTTGCAAATCCTGTACTTATCCGCTTGATGGGCTTCTCCCAGACACCGAAGACAGGAGTTGTGGGGGTCACCAATGGGCACAGGCTTGCTGCAGGAACCGCAAGGTTTGAAGTCCTGGGATGGCATGCTCCGGAGCCCTGTAGGGCACTTGTTGAAGGGGGAAACCCCTTCAGGTGATAACAACTATATTTAACACTATTCTTAACACTAAAGATAGCAGAAACTAACACTTAACTAGCAATAGGGTAACTATACACAGAGATAAGTAAAGGTCTCAGAGTAGCAGCCGTGTTAGTCTGTATCCGCAAAAAGAACAAAAGTACTTGTGGCACCTTAGAGACTAACAAATTTATTTGAGCATAAGCTTTCATGGGCTACAGCCCACTTCATTGGACGCATAGACTGGAACATACAGTAAGAAGATATTTATATATACAGAGAACATGAAAAGGTGGAAGTAGCCATACCAACTGGAAGAGGCCAATCGACTGAGATGAGCTATCATCAGCAGGAGAAAAAAACTTTTGAAGTGATAATTGAGATGACCCATAGAAGGTGCGAGGATACTTAACATGGGAATGATTCATTAGTGTAATGGCGAACATTCATTTTCCCGTCTCAAACCTAAGTATGTATCTAATTTGCATATTATTCAAGTTCAGCAGTCTCTTTTGGAGTCTGTTTTTGAAGTTTTTTTGTTGTAAAATTGCCACCTTCCAGTCTGTCACTGAGTGGTTAGAGAGGTTGAAGTGTTCTCCACTGGTTTTGAACGTTATGATTCCTGTTGTAGATTTGTGTCCATTTATTCTTTGCATAGAGACTGTCTGGTTGAGTAGTGGAGCACTTGAGAGCAAGACACCACTGTTCCAACAACCGCACTGGCGGTAGAAAGGAACTGAAGAGGTTGGGCAGCAGGGTCATATATAGAGCACCAATCGGCGCCACTCACGGGCTCCACAGCTGGACGACAGCTGCTGCCAGGGAAAAAGTTCCAACATTGTGCACACAGCGCATGCACACACCTAACTGGAATTGATATGAGCAGCACTCAAAGAACTCCTTAATTGCAGACTGAATTGACCGTTGTAAGTGGTTCCATCAACCAAAGGCAGTCAGCACTGTGCTGCAAACTCTCCAAAATGCTTTCCTCTATCCACTATCATAACCTTGCAATGTTGGGTTCAACTTCAGTCAGCAGTTCTTCATCCATAAACTAATCTCATCCAAATTACTGGACCCTCTTGATGGTAGTGGTATTGGTATGGAACGGAGAGCTGTGTCTCATTTGCATATAGCTGACATATGGAGTGTCGCACCAATTAATCTAGTGGCTAATTAGATGCCAAATAGGACCAAAGAGAGAACTGATCCTTTTGGAATTCCACAACTGAGAGGTCTATTTGTGAAGCTGCAGTTTCCACCACTACTAGTTGGGGGCTTCCCTCCAGTAATGATCTAAACATTTAGCATTTACTTTGACCCCTCCACTCTGTCAGGCGAGACAGCAGTATCACATGCCTGACAGTGTCAAACACTGCAGAGAGTCCAGGAGGATGAAATGGATGTCTACTCTCTGTCCACTGAAAAAGCAGCAAAGAGTCCTGTGGCACCTTATAGACTAACAGACGTTTTGGAGCATGAGTTTTGTGGGTGAATACCCACTTTGTCAGATGCCTGTTGCCTCTCCCCAGTGCTTAATGTGTATTGAAAGAGATGTAGGGGCTCAGCCTCAGCAAAAATTAAGCAACTGATTGGGCGGCTGGTGCTGGCTGGGTTCCCAGCTCTGAGTTTTGGGGCAGGAGGTGCGTGTTGTGTGTGTGGAGAAAAGAGAGAGAGAGTGTGCACATGTTGGGGAGTGTGTGTGTGTGTGTGTTGGGGGAATGTGCGTGTGTGTGTTGGAGAGTGTGTGTGTGTTGGGAATGTGTCTGTGTGAGAGAAAGAGAGCATGTGTTGGGGAATGTGTGTGTTAGGGAGAGAGTGTGTGTGTGTAAGACAGCACGTGTTGGGGGAGCGTGTGTGTGCCTGAGTGAGTGTGATAGTGTGCTGTCTCTCTAAGAAGAGCATTCAGTGCCAACTCACAGATGCCAGCACAGAAACACTCCCCCTGACTCCCACCGCAGCTCAGCGGACACAAGATACACAGGTGGGGGAGAGGGACACCTGACATCAGCCGCCCCCAACCCCCTCTGCACACAGACAGGAGGCAGGTCTAGGTCCTAAGCTTAGCTAGGGATGGCTCCATGGGCGGGGGGGGGGGGGCGGGGGGGCGGGGAAGGTAGATGGGAGGCAAGATCAGCAGTGGCTGCAGATGGCAGTGGAACAGGGCAATGAGGGAGGAGGAGTACCCTCACTTCAGAGGATTACCATGCTGGTCCAGCTGCCATTCCTGCAGCTTGGTCTGTCCCTCCTCTCCAGATGCTGCCGCACCTGCCTGGCTGCCTCTAAGCCCCACTGGCTGTTGGCAGTTCAGGTGCATGGGTGGTACCAGTATGGCGCCCCCTTGAGTACCGTGCCCTGGGCGGCAGCCCAGCTTGCCCACCTCTAAGGCTGGCTCTGCACTTACTTAACAAGTACATACCCATAATCCAGTTTGGTCTTTTTAGTTTTATGTTCAATTACTCAGTAGCTCTGAAACTGAATCATTCAACCAATGACTTTATCTAATAACTATATTATCCATTGATGTTAGTGTGTATTAATTAAGTGTAGTATGGTGTTATTTTAAGAACATGACAGGCCTGTATTCAAAATATAACCGTGAACTTACCTGAAAAAGATGGTACTCTGATTTGGGAGCTGGCTGTCCCATCCCCTCCTTCACTGACTGCACAAACCTCTATGATATAGACACCAACATCAGGAAGAAGTACCACGGCAGAGGTTTTCTGTGTTTCAATTACTTGACTATTGCTGTGGCCTTCTTGCCTAAACAAGACCTATGGATGATACAGGAGCTTCAGAATTACTACAACAATTTTAGGTTAAATACTGGACTCTACTCAGGCAAAATTGCCATTGAAGGCAAAAAGTACTTTGCCTGAGAAAGGACTTAAGGAAGAACTGGAGGATTTGATGCTTCATCTTTAAAGAGAGAACTTGGTCTTTCTTTTTCCTGAAGTTTTTTTCAAAATACTGCCAAAGACTGAGCCCAATTCAAAGTCCATTGAAATCAATGGAAAGACTCCATTCACTTGAATGGCTGGCTATTGGATCAGGCCAAAAACGAAGATTCAGTATTTGTCCTCCAGTTTGGAGTAACCACACAGACACTAACTGAAGTGAAAGCGAACTCCAAAAATATTTTTAGGGTAAAGTTTGATTCAGATACGTATAAAAAAATTCACATGGATATGCAGATTTTCTGTGTATCCAGCTTCAAACTGAATGAAGATACTCTGAAGTAGAGCCTCATCAGGTGTAAACCAGCCAACTAGCTGAACTGAGGATTTGGCCCCCCTCTTGTAGAATTCAGTGCACCCTTGTCTTGGTTCAGTGAGAAATACAAGTGCATATGTAGCTGTCCTTGCAGCATTTCAGTATGTAGACATCTATTCCCAGACAAAACTGATAAGGTTAGAGAAAATGTAAAGAAGTTACCTGAACTTTTTCTGAACCTCAAACATTTTGATAAAGGTTGAGGTAGTTTCTATTTTATCCAAACCAATTTACACTTTCCTGATATGATATTTGCAGTGATACAGAGAGTACTAGGCACTGTATTCTATAGGTATAATTATGTATGTATGCATGTATGTTTCAAAATATAATTATAAAGAATACACACACACACATATATAAATTTTTATTTTGCTTTAAAAGAATGTACTGGATTCTTATGATTTTCCCATTTTATATTATGTGTTACTTATGGCTCTTTTCAGCTTTCACTCTTTAAAACTTCAAAAACTTAAAATGCCAGATGTTACAGTCACAGATTGCTGAATACCACCAACATAATCATAACAAATCTCAATATTTGTACTTCTGCTCTATTAAAAACATTAATTTTAATGGCATTTAAATGCTTTATCCTTCTGCATTTCTCTAAATCCTACTGCAAACACAATTAAATTTAAGTGTTATCATGTATTTCACTGCAGGTTGGTCTTATTAATAGTCACATAGAGAAGTACTGGGACATTTAGTTTGTTTCAATGCTTTATATATATATGGGTGGAACAAGATTGTAGAAGATCTGTACAATATAGAAAGCAAGCAAGAAAGAAAAGGGTAATTTGGAAGATGAGTGAGAGAGAGCCAAGACTGACCTTGTATCCCATTACATCAGATTCATTTGCTAGAGGTCTAACTGGTTCCCATCCCAGAGACACATGAGACCCATCTTGCATCCACATAATATTGGTTGGTGCCTGGCTGGGAGCTGAGCAAAAAGAAGAAGAAAACAACACCATGTACTTAAACATACTTCTGCTTTTTTAAACCTTGGTGAGCATTTTAATCTTTTATTACAATTATGGTTGGCTGCATTCACAGGCTTCCTTCTTTAGCTGGAGTCCAACAAGGTGGTTTTTGCTCCAGGAGTGTCATTTTAATAGCTACAGTATAGAGCTTATGAACCTGAATCCTTTTATCTCTCTTCTGCGTCAAAAATGCTTAGCCTTGTTTTCCAGGAAGGTAACATTTGTCTGTTGTGAATGCAAACTTTGTCATGTCACTTTAAAATTCAGATCTAAGCATAGAAGCATAGCCATGAATCAAAACTATATACCAGCTCCGCTTATTGTATACCCCAGCTAAAGAGAACTCCAGAGGGGGTAAGACTTTTTTTCACACACACAAAAGAATCCAGGTCACTTACGGGATTTCTTGGTGGCTGCACGGACTGTGCTACTCGGTGGTCCATATCCTGCAGCATTGTACGCCCTCACTGTTAGGTGATATAATGTGTTTCCTTCTAATCCTGTCAAAATGATGGACGACTCATTTCCTTCAGTTTTGACTTTTTCTGATGCTTCTTCCTGCTCCATATCTTTCCAGTAACCAACCTGCCAATGAATGACCATTTGGAGGATTAATCTAGGCATTCGTGAAACTTCCTTTTTATTTGTTATTGCTTGCTTTTTTGGAAGCCCCTCCTGTTATCAAATTAACAGGTCCTTTCAAACATGTGGGAATTGTAACCTCAGCTCACACATGAGTGGTGCTTGTCACACCTCTCCAGCTGTCTAGAGTCAGCATATCACATTATGACTCACAGCATCATTGAAATGCAATGCATCACATTCTGCCAGTATGAGATGTTGTGACTAGCTAGACACAACCACAGAGAAGTGCTGACAGAATAAGAACTTTAAAGAATTCAAGGAGAGCTCACCTCTCACAGATCATCAAAAACATTTACCATACAACCCGGGAAAGCTTTGACTGAATCATTTGAAGAAGTGGCACAATGGCCCTGCATAATGCATAATGCCCAGCCACAAGATCTGTGTCAATGTAATGAATAAGAGATGATAGAACATCTAAGAAAATCTTGTAGTGGGTTAATCTTATAGAAATAGCATTGCTGGGGGAGGGAAAGGAGAGAAGGGGATTCAGTTTTAGTTATTCAGATAGAAGCAGGTTTCTGAAAAATGTAATTTAGAAAGCATGCCTCTGCCACTCCTTTCCACACACAAAAGCTAAAGCTACCTTTGGTGGATATAAGTCCATGACTGTTGATAGCTGCATTGAGCTTGTCATATTCTCTACAAGATTATACTACTCAGATGAAAATTCTGAATAGCTTCTTCCCTTCAGATTCAGGTATCTAATTTCTAAGACATCATAATAAAAAAGAAACTCTTTCTCCTATAGGTCTATCAATGGCACTTCACTCAGACAGCAGTGAGATTACATCGTTCTCCAGGATTCTCCCCTCAACAGAAGCTATCACTAAACAACCATTTGAATCGTTTATATTTAGCAGACCACTATCCATGCATCATACCTCTATCTCAGCATCATACCTCTAGCCATTGCATTTATTCCACCTTTTTACCTTTCCCTGAGGTTAGTTGTTTCAGAATAAGTTACTCATATTTATCTAGACAAGATTTCCTCTGAGAAAAGGTCAGGGGATACTACTGTGCTCTTGGGAAAGTGTCCAAGATAATAGCGAACCAAAGAAATCCAGAGGTTTATATGAAAAATAAAACAAAGTACAAGCCCATGGAGCAACCGCAACTGTAGTCAGCAGTGGTTGGTATAATGGGCGTGAGGTACCGGTGAATTACTCCAATTTTATCCTGGAGTAATACCACTGAGAACCATTGGAGAAAGGCAATGGTTAATCAGGTCCAGTGTGCCATGGAAGAATCAATCGATCATGAGACAGTTGTCCACTCTATGGGCCTGAATTTCCACTATGCTTTGCCCCTTGTGCAGTCATTTACATTTATTTATTTTGTATTACAGTAGCACATATTGATTGAGGCCACACTGTGTTAGGCACTGTACAGTGTAGAGACGGTCCTTGCATTGAAGAACTTACTGTCTAAATAGGCAAGGACTGAAAAAATATGGGAGGAGAAACAAGTTCAGTAAGGAGAATTGAGTTGCCCAAGGTCACAGGTCCATGGCAGAGCTGGCAGCAGAACCCAGCGGTGATATTCTGGCCTCACTGAAGTCAATGCCAAAACTCCCATTGATTTCAGTAGGGCCAGGATTTCATCTCAGGTCTCTGGAGTCCTATTCTAGTGCTCTATCCATTAGACCAAGCTGCTTCTCAAGTGACCGTAAAGGTAAATTTACTCTATCACAGGTGTGAGTGACTGAAATTCTGATTTCACAGCATTTTACACCGTCTTTACACACATGTGGCACATGAAGACTGAAGGCTGTGGGGAATCAGGCCTGATATTTGCATGGTGACTAATAGAAACAACCACATGTTATAGATTAGCTATTTTCTAGAGAGTTTCTACCACATCACACATGAGTAGGTACTTTGGATGAGTGAATTTTGAAACCACAGGAACATAGTGGCAATCAACCCTTTTGAGGTTCATATTCTCTAAGGGCATGGCTACATTTGCAAGTTAGAGTGCATTAAAGCAGCCCTGTGTGCTCTAACTCACGACGCGTCCACACTGGCAAGTCACATAGAGTGCACTGACTCCATGGCTGCAGCGCTCCTGGCAATCCTCTGGGAATTTTGGGAATTTTGAAAATCCCCTTCCAGTTTGCTCAGCAAGGCGTGGAGTGCTCTCAGCGCATCTTTCCAGGTGACCATGCTGCCATGTCGATACCTTCGGGCAGATATCAAAGGACATGATGGAAAGGGCCCATGACTGGGACGCACTGCAGTGCAGGGTTAAAATGAAGGAGCTGTTGAGTGCATACTGCAAAGCCCGTGAGGCAAACCGCCGCTCTGGTGCTGCCCCCGTGAGCTGCTGTTTCCACAAAGAGCTGGATGCAGTAATGGGGAGTGACCCCATCTTCACTCCAAGGACCACCATGGACACTTCAGAGCCCAGTTCAACAAAGCAGGAGGAGGAGGAAAGCATGAGCAAGGGCGCTGAGGAGGAGGGGGACAGCCTGGCATCCATAGATGTGTGCAGCCAGGAGCTGTTCTCAAGCCGGAGGGAAGGTAGCCAGTCGCAGTGGCCGGTGCTTGGGGAAGGACAAACACTAGAGGAGATGCCCAGTAAGCGGCTTTTATTTTGGGAAGGAAGTTATTCGGTGCGGGCTCTTGGGGCAAGGAGAGTTAGGGCTGCATGCATGCCTAGATGCAGAAGAGGGCACTGATGTGCTCTCTCACATTGCAGTAACTGGCCTCAGTGATCTCTTCAAAGGTCTCATCCAGAAGCTGTGCAATGCGCTTGCGCAGGTTCCTTGGGAGAACGATTGTACTCCTTGTCCCAGTCAGTCTAACATGTTCGCGCCACTATGCCATGAGGGGCGGGGGGACCATTGCTGCACACAGGCAAGCTGCATATGGGCCAGGGCGGAAGCCGCATTGTAGTAGAAGACCCTCCCTTGCTTCCCAGGTGACCCTCAGCAGCGAGATATCTTCCAGGACGAACTCCTGTGGAAAGTGTGGGGACAATGTTCAGTATAGGGGCCTCCTGCAGCTGTTGGCTCTCCCCAAGGCACAGAACCCCAGATGACAAACGGATGTGAAACAATCAGTCCCCCTCGATCCTGCGCTTACTCACCATTTTGGGGCTCCTGTGGGTTATGTGTGCTTTCTTTGAGATGGGCAAATCCTGCTATTGTTAGACTGTGATTGTCTTTAAGTATGGGCGAATCATTGCTCTGTTGTCAACAATGCTGCCTCTGTTAAGTGTTGCATTTTGCATTTACAGATGCAACCTTGAGATCTCAGCCATCCATGTTATCACCAGCCAAAAGACTCCAAAGAATTAGGAAGAAGCCACATAAAAGCAAAGAAGACATGCCGCATGAAGTTATGCAGCAGTCCCTTAATGAAAATCAAAAAGCATAGGAATGGCGAGAGAGTGAAAGGAGGGTCTGCCAGCAGAATGTGGCATGCCAACACCAAAGCATGGAGCAGCTGATAAGCATTATGGAGCACCAAGCAGACTCGATCCAGGAGCTTGTAGCCATGCAGGGAAGCACTACCATGCCCGTTCTCCCCACAGCCCTTGTCCCAAAACTCTTTTCCTTGTGCCTCCATGTCACCTCCAACCCACTTTCCCCAACATCCGGGTTCTTATCACCACCAGCTGCTTCCAACACCTGCAGTTTCATCACCCATCCCAGCAAACTATGACCCTTACCCACTGCACTCCACCCCCATCACCATGCATTTTAGTCAGTCTGAAGTGCAGCAGTCATTGCACAGCCCTCTAGACAGGAATACTGAATATGAGAACAGGACACATGTAAATCTGTGATTTTACCGTTCCCCACCTTACTCCCTTGCCCTTTCTGTTTCCCAAGCAGTTGCGTTTCTTTTCAATAAACAAATTTTATTTTAAATAAATGGCTTTTTTGGCTTTGACAATATTCTTTATTAATGCATTAAGTAAAAGATACCTTAGCCCAGGAAAGCAAAAGGCACTGCAAGTCAGTGTAGCAAGCACAGTTTCCTACTCACATTGGAACCACTGCACTTCACTCCTGTGCAGGGCACCAAACCTTACTGGTGGCTTTCAGCCTCAAATTGTTCCCTCAAGGCATCCCTAATCCTTGCAGCCCCGTGCTGGGCCCCTCTAATAGCCCTGCTCTATGGCTGTTCAAATTCAGCCTGCAGGTGTTGAACTCCAAGTTCCATGCGTGAGTGAATCTTTCACCCTTCCCTTCACAAATGTTATGGAGGATACAGCATACGAATATAATCGATGTTGTCATAGGCTAGGTCCAGTTTCCCATACAGACAGTGCCAGTGGCTCTTTAAACGGCCAAAAGCACACTCCACAGTCATTCTGCACCAACGTAGCCTGTTGTTGAACCACTCCTTGCTGCTTTCAAGTCTCCCTGTGTAGGGTTTCATGAGCCACAGCATTAAAGGGTAAGCGGGGTCTCCAAGGATCACAATGGGCATGTTGACTGATGATCTTCTGATCTCAGAAAAGAGTTCTGGCTTGCAGCTTCCTGAACAGGCCAGTGTTCCAAAAGATGCGTGCATCATGCACCTTTCTGGGCCAGCCTGTGTTAATGTCAATGAAATGCCCACAATGATCCACAAGCGCGTGAAGAACCATAGAAAAATCATAGAATCTTAGAATATCAGGGTTGGAAGGGACTTCAGGAGGTCATCCTATCCAACCCCCTTCTCAAAAGCAGGACCAATTCCCAACTAAATCATCCCTGCCATGGCTTTGTCAAGCCTGACCTTAAACCTCTAAGGAAGGAGATTCCATCACCTCCCCTAGGTAACGAATTCCAGTGCTTCACCACCCTCTAGTGAAAAGTTTTCCTAATATCCAACCTACACCTCCCCACTGCAACTTGAGACCATTATCCTTCTCTGTCATCTAGTACCACTGAGAAAAGTTAGAGCCATCTTTTGGAACCCCTTTCAGTAGTTGAAGGCAGCTATCAAATCCCCCTCATTCTTCTCTTCTGCAGACTAAACAATCCCAGTTCCCTCAGCCTCTCCTCATAATCACGTGCTCCAGCCCCCTAATAATTTTTGTTGCCCTCTGCTGGACTCTTTCCAATTTTTCCATATCCTTCTTGTAGTGTGGGCCCAAAACTGGGCACAGTACTCCAGATGAGGCCCACCAATGTCGAATAGAGGGGAATGATCATTTCCCTCCATCTGCTGGCAATGCCCTACTTATACATCCCAAATGCGTTAGCCTCTTGGCAACAAGGGCACACTGTCGACTCATATCCAGCTTCTTGTCCACTGTAACCCCTAGGTCTTTCTGCAGAACTGCTGCCTAGCCATTCATTCCCTAATCCATAGAAGTGCATGGAATTCTTCCGTCCTAAGTGAAGGACTGTGCACTTGTCCTTGCTGAACCTCATCAGTTTTCTTTTGGCCAGTCCTCTAATTTGTCTTGGTCCCTCTATATCCTATCCCTACCCTCCAATGTATCTACACTCCTCCCAGTTTAGTGTCATCTGCAAACTTGCTGAGAGTGCAGTCCACACCTTCCTCCAGATCATTAATGAAGACATTAAACAAAACCGGCTACAGGACTGACCCTTGGGGCACTCTTCTTGAAACTGGCTGCCAACTAGACATGGAGCCATTGATCACTACCCATTGAAGCCGACGATCTAGCCAGCTTTCTAGCCACCTTATAGTCCATTCATCCAGCCCATACTTCTTTACTTTGCCGGCACAAATACTGTGGGGGATCATATCAAAAGCTTTGCTGAAGTCAAAGAATAACACATCCACTGCTTTCCTCTCATCCACAGACCCAGTTATCTCCTCATAGAGGGCAATTAGGTTAGTCAGGCATGACTTGCCCTTGGTGAATCCATGCTGACAGTTCCTGACCACTTTCCTCTCCTCTAAGTGCTCCAGAATTGATTCCTTGAGGACCTACTCCATGATTTTTCCAGGTACTGAGGTGAGGCTGACTGGCCTGTAGTTCCCCAGATCCTCCTTCTTCCCTTTTTTAAAGATGGGCACTACATTAGCCTTTTTCCAGTCATCTGGGACCATCCCTGATCACCATGAGTTTTCAAAGATAATGGCCAATGGCTCTGCAATCACATTCGCCAAATACCCCTTCCGATTTACATACTCGGCGGCTAGGTGGGCTGGTGCCAGAATTGGAATATGCATCCCATCTATCGCCCCTCCACAGTTAAGGAAACCCATTTGTGCAAAGCGAGCCACAATATCATGCACATTACCCAGAGTCACGATTCTTCTGAGCAGGATGCAATTAATGGCCCTGCAAACATGCATCAATATGATTCCAACAGTTGACTTTCCTGCTCCAAACTGGTTAGCCACCAATCGGTAGCTGTCTGGAGTTGCCAGCTTCCAGACTGCAATAGCCACCCGCTTCTCCACCAGCAAGGCAGCAGTCACTCTTGTGTGCTTGCGCCGCAGGATGGGAGCGAGCTCCTCACACAGTCCCATGAAAGTGGCTTTTCTCATCCGAAAGTTCTGCAGCCACTGCTTGTCATCCCAAACTTGCAGGATGATATGATCCCACCATTCAGTGCTTGTTTCCCAAGCCCAAAAGCGGTGTTCCACGGTGGCGAGCAGGTCCATGAATGTCACAAGCAATCTCATGTCATATGCGTTACGCGAGTCGATATCATCGTTGGACTCCTCACTGTCAGTTTGTAGCTTAAGGAGTAACTTGACTGCCAAACATGACATGATGGCAAGACCATCTGCATATTCCTCAGCACTTTGGGATCCATTCCCGCAGACTGAAAGGGAAGACAGTGTGTGCAGTACAAAAAACATTGAAAGATGGCGCCAAATATGGACAGAAACAGAGGGATTGCTGGGATGCGAAGCGATGCATCATGGGGCATTGGGACAGGACCTAGAATGCCCTGCACCCCTCACACCCTTCCAACAAGCCACAGTGCCAGAATGGGAAAAGGTGCTCTGTGGGATAGCTGTCCATAATACACAACTCCCAAAGCCGCTGCAAGAGCTGCAAATGTTGCCATGCCAGTGTGCTTACAGCTGAGAGTGCAGCGCTTTCCCTGCTGTGCTCTCTGAGGGCTGATTTATCTCACAGCACTCTACATTTGCAAGTGTAGCCATGCCCTTAGGAACTGACTTTCTGCCAATGTCTATCAGGTGTTGTCAGTTACATTCCCAAGCTAGGTTCATGTTCCTACATCAGCAAGAGCAAACACCATCTAGAGCTGTCGTAGCTTCCTACTCAAATTTGAACCTTAGCGTTCATAACCTGAGAAGCTAGCATGAACCCTTCTAAGCTTAATTACCAGCTTGGATCTTATCTCGCTGCCACCAGACAGGAATTACAGCGCCTGCCTCGCTCTGGTCCCCCAAACTTTCCCTGGAGGGACCCCAAGACTCAGAGACTCTGAGTCTCACAAACAAAGGAAATAACCCACTTCCTTCCCGTCTCTCCCACCCAGACTTTCCTATCTGGGCTACCTGGGAGAGTACTGATGCAATCTCTTTACATCACAATACCAAGAAGCATGTCTCCTCTATTCCACAAAGAGACAAACCCCAATACAAGGAAACAGAAAAGATTCTATCTCTCCTCCTCCCAGCAATTCCCTGGTGCTGCAGAGCTTACGCTCCGTAGATCTAACACAAAGAGAATTCCCATCCCCTTCGTTCCTTAGCCTACCCAGAGAGAAACTCAAACAAGTCTTAAAAGAAAGCTTTATATAAAAAAAAGAAAGAAAAAAAGATATCAAAATATTCTCTTGTAATCAAGATGACAATACAGGGCATTGTTTATAAGAAAAATATGAATAACAGTCTGATTCAAAAAGATATCCATTTTGAAACATTCCAGCAAGCTACACACATGTAAAATACAACTGTAAGCAGAGTCAGGATGAGCTGTACCCGACCATCTGCTGGTGAAGTATGGGAAGTGTGGAAAGAATGTCTGGAATGCGAAATCTCAAATATTTGCATAAGCACGCCTACCCCATCCCAGACTGCCAAGCTGTGGACTGCTTTGTGACAGAAATGACTCAACTCAGTTGGGTGGTACTTGCTAGACAAGGGACATGGGTTCCAAAACCTGTGACTAGAGAGAGGTTGGGGCAGGTATGTGCCTGGTGGTGCAGGCTCCTTGTGGAGCTAGAAGCACCAGTTGCACCCCCTCCTCTCTCCACTGTGGAATCAGAGTGATTTTTTATTCCTTAAGACTCTAGATACAGGTTGCTGAGCTGAACTCACTTTTGGCTAATGGTGCACTAGCACTGGGCTCCCTACTATGTGCTGAGATCACTAAGAGCTGAAATCACAAAGAGCTGAAATTACTGAGCTGGAGCACTGATACTGTGCTAACTAGTGGGGGAGCCTGAACATACTGTGGAACAGAGCAGCTGGTGGAGTGGAGCAGTTTATGAGGATGGCTGGAGCGGACCACAGGACAGCTGGTGGAGTGGAGCGGCTGCAGAGCGGAGTAGCTGTGGGGCGTGTGGAGCAGCCGACAGAGCAAGCGGAACCGAGCAGTTTGCAGGGACAACTGGAGCAGCTCACGAGGCAGCTGGTGGAGCGGAGCAGTTTGTGAGGACGGCCGGAGGAGCAGAGTGGAGCGGCTGGTAAGGTGAGCAGTTCGTGGAGAAGGCGGAAGCAGAACCACGGAGAGGCAGGCAGTTGGCCCTGGACCACGTAAGGTGCCCCTTTCACCCAGTGCGGGGGAGGGACCTCTACAGATAGACTCTTGAATTCTGGGTGGCATTGACCAGAGACTTTTGGATTGTTGGACTTCGGAGTGATTGGATTAAGACCCTAAGGGGGAAAGGACATTGCCAAATGTACTTGGGGGGTGGTTATGGTTTATGTTATAACTCTGTTTGTGGTGTTTCTCCAATGGGATTGCCACTTGATCCTTCCTTTATTAAAAAGATTTCGCTACACTCAGACTCCGTGCTTGTGAGAGGGGAAGTATTGCCTCCTAGAGGCGCCCAGGCGGGTATGGTATGTAAGTGTCCCAGGTCACTGGGTGGGGGCTCGAGCCGGTTATGCCTTGTGTTATTGAAACGGAACCCCTGGATACTGAACCTGGCCCTTGTTGCTGCCAACTCAGAGGGGCAGAAGGGTTTTACCAACTAAAACAACATAAAAGCCTATATTGTTTTTCTACCTGTACTTACAATTTGGAAACAGAAGATTAGAAGATAGAAAGAACCTTCTCATAGCTGAGAGACAGACAAAAAGACTCAGACCCCAAAAATTCCCTCCCTGACTTTGAAAAATCCGGTTTCCTGATTGGTCCTGTGGTAGGTGTTTGGTTCCCTTTGTTAACCCTTTACAGGTAAAAGAAACATTAACCCTTAGCTATCTATTTATGACAAGAGCCTAGGCATGGGCGGCGCATAATGGAGGCTGGCTAAGCCTCCCCAAACCTCTGCTAACGCTCCCCGCTGTGGCCTAAGGGCTGGGCCACGGCAGGGCTCAGAGCTCCAGCCAGACAGTCACGGCTCAGGGTTTCTTTGACCAGCTGTGGCTCGGGCAAGCATGCCAGGCTCAGGGCAGCTCGGGAAGGCGGTGGAGAGCTTGGGGCCCTGGAGGTCTGAGGTGGAAGAGGCAGGGCAGGGGCTACCCTCCAAATGGCGGGGCAGGGAGAGTTCACATGCTGCCCATGAGGATAAAGGAGAGAGAACTGCCACACCCCCTGGAGAGGTATAGAAGAGGAATTCTCAGCATGAGCCTCCCACTTTCTTGGCCTCTGTGAGTAGCAGAAGACAAAGAATAGTTTCCTTCTCTGGCTCTGATGAGTTGTAAATATACCTATTTTCCTCTCTCTTCCTTCCTAGGTGAAAGGGAGTGAAGATGCCAGCTACCTTCTGACTTTCACAGCCCATTTCCTCTGGACACTAATTTCAAAAATGGCCTCCATACTAATTGACTTCTTCCAAGGTGGCAGACTGCCTGCAACTCTGCCTGTTTGCTGGTCTCTTTGAAGATGATAGGCACGTGACCCTGCAGTTAAACACAAGCACAGTGTAGGAAGAGAACACACACCCTGCCAATTGTGCTGCACCACAAGGCACTGGCGGGAAACCTAAAGAAAAACACAGATACTGCATAAAACCAAGCAGCAAAAGTCTGAACTGTGGCTGCATAATTAATGACTTCATTCCAGTTTCAAATGCATTTCAAAGCCCCTAAAACAATTTCTTCCCTATTTTAAAATCCCCTTATTGTGTCTTCTGGGCAAGATTACACTTGGATGTTAATATATGGCTATAACTTTCTCTTTGTCTTTTCATACTCCTAGCCATCCATATCTTTTGTAATTGAGAAGAACAACTAGTTTTACCAAAAGGAAATTCGAATGGATTGCTGACTAAGGTCAGTGCCTGCGGAGTTTGTGTTTGTCTGAACCCAGAAGATGTCATTGCAGACAATAAAAGTGTTGGATATAGTTGTAAATTGTGCGAGGAGTTGTTTTGATTAGTTATTTAAGCTACTTGAGTTCTTGTGCTGATTACTTTTACAACATACAGGCCTTAAACTTGTTTTTTAATGCTAGGCTTGGTATGTATTTTCCTGCAAAATTAAATATACCCCCAAAAAATTCTGTAATGGCTCCTTATCTTTTGGGTCAGCAGTATTATCAATGGCTTGTATTCACTGTGGATCAATCTGTAATTCCTGACTAGTCAGTTTTTCTCCTTGAAATGTTAACTCTTGCATGCTAAATTTTTTGTTACATTTCAGTCCTGCTTCTTTTGCAATAATAATTCTTTAGTTAATCTTATATCATCCTTCTCTAAAAGTGTTACTAGTATATTATCTACATACACTTGTGTGGCATCTATATATTAAAAAATATTTTGTACTGCTCTATGAAAAGCTTTTGGAGTTGAACATAATATAAAAGGTAATCTTTTAAAATAATAATGTCCAAAAGGTGTGCTAAACATCCATAGCAATAGACTGTCTTGATCCAATGATATTTGCCAAAATACATCTGAAGCATCTAAAGAAGAAAAGTGATTTGCTCCTGACATTTGTCCAGATATTTCTTCCCTCAGAGGCATTTTAAAATGTTCTCTTTTAACTTAACAGAGACAAGACGAGTGGGGTAATATCTTTTATTGGACCAACTTCTGCTGGTGAGAAAGACAAGCTTTCAAACTCACACAGAGATTTTCTTCAGGTCTGGAAAATGTACTCAGTGTGTCAACTAAATACAAGGTGGAACAGATTGTTTAGTATAAGTAGTTAATACATACTTCAAGGAACCATTCAAGATGATATGTCCCATTAACACCCTTCCAGTCACAGGGGGAAAAGGAAGGGAGGAGAAAAAAGGCATCTTAGAATGGGGAACTGTTAGTGGGTTATGGATTATTGTAATAAGCCATAAATCCAGTGTCTCTATTCAGTCTATGATTTTTAGTGTCTAGCAAAGGCATAAATTTAAGCTCTCAGACTCATCTTTTGAAGGTGTTGTGTAGACTTCCTGTTTGCTGTTTTGTTGCCAGGAATGGCACACTCAGCATATGAGCTCTCCACACTGAGGAATGTCAAAGCTTCCCGGAGCTTTAAAAAGGGAGGGGTTCATGCCTGCAGGGCAACTGAGTTCGTAACAGTGAGCAGAGCAGTCACGGCAGGTATTGTGGAATACTGGGGAGGTCAGTTATGGCAACATAATGAACAGCAGGGTCTACACTGACACTTTGTCATCTTAACTTTGCCACAAAAAGCTTTATGCCACTCATCAAGGTGGTTTTATTTTGCCGGCAAAACAGGAGAGTTTTACCACAAAAAGTAGAATTGTAGTGTGTCCATCTCCACTGTTTTGTCGGCAAAAGCTGCCTTTTGCCAACAAAACTGAGCAGTGTCGACAAGGCCTTAGATTTAGTGCTAAACATGTTTCTAAACCAAAAATAGAAATACCTTGTCCCTCAACTACTACAAATCTGATGTCTTCTAAATTTTGTTTAACAATGATTCGTAATTCACAAATACCCATAAGTGGATTTTTTTTACCACTATAAGATTGTAAATTAATATATATTTGTTCCCTTACTACAGGTTTTACTTTTAGACATTTTATAATTTCATCTGAAATTGGCTTGTGAACCTTAATCTATTGTATAAGACATGGAATAGAATTTGTTTACTTTAGAATAGAATTTATTGTTTTATCTGCAACTTTTACATGGTCTCACAGTACCCTTCTCAAAGTGTATTTACTATGGTTGGCTGCTGATGTGTTTGAATTAGGATTCCACATGGAACAAGAGGTTTTCCACAAAGGAATAGAGAAAGTTTTGAAGGTGAAAGGCAAAAGAATATGCATTGTTTCTACTTGTGCGCTTTTTAATACTCAGTTATGGTTGGTGAAAATAGCCTTTCAACATTTTTGTTGTAGTTGTTTTTGAACAAAATAAACAGTCTTTCCTGTTTTTTTTTTTAATTAAGAAATATCAATCAAGTCTAGATTTCTCTCTGTTTTGCTGCTGGACTCCCTGTATTGTAGAATTAGAGTGACACCAAAATAGGCTGAAAACATGGAGAGGAAACCTGAGCTGTCGCTTTCCTTCTTTCCTCATTTGGGGAAATGGAATCTTGAACAGACAACGCTGTGCTCACAACTGTTTTTCTGGAGTTTGAGTTAAGCAACTTGAAAACCACATTCCCATCTTAAAATGTCATATCAATTATGCTTACAAGTAACCTTTAAAGATATGGTAATTGAAAGATTAAAAAAATACATTTGTCTCTATTGTCTCACTTTGGGAATAGTCAGTGTTGCTGTCTTGCTGATAACACACAACCTCCTCAAGAGTCTGAAGGAGACTGCTTACCAATAACAGCAGCAACAATACAGATGAAACTGAAGAGCTATCTGGGTCTAGAGGGAAAGAGGTGGGGTTGAGTTTAGTACTGCCCACCCCATGTGTTCAAAAATCATGACTCTAAAAAAAAATAATCCTGGACTCAGCTTCAAAATCATGAGTTTCTTAAAATGATAAATTTTGTGTTCTATTTATTGACTTTGTTTTTGAACCTTTAGGATGCACTTTTGTCACATTTTTTGGTCAAACTTTTCTCTGCAGCCACAAGAGCTACAAACTTTCATTTTAAAACTGAAAGCTGGAATTTTCATGTAATTACATTATTTTAGGAGCTGAGGCTTCAAGAAAAACAGCCAATGTCATGACAGTTGGCACCACTGTACACTGTGATTGGTGGTGGTGCTCTCATGCTCATCTCAAGCATACTTCTAAACATCAGTAGCGAGAAAGGAAAATAGAATTTTACTAAAATTAGTCAATTTCAAAAATATTCAAGGTCACTGCTCCTTTAGCAAAGTTTTAAACAATCTGACTAAACACTTCTCTTCCCTTCTTAATGAGCACAGATTGCAGTACCATGCACTTAGCTGCAAAAACTAGGGATGTGCCAGCCTGATATTCCTGTAATGTAAAAAGCAAGCAGAAAAACCTGCATGCTTTTAAAAATAAAAATGGTTAAAGTAACATTGGTCACAAACACAATCTCTCTCATATGTATGTCTTTAGACCTTAGTCCATCCCGTGCTTTGCTGCACATTGGGTTACCCACATTTGCCATCCTTGCCTGTCAACTGCCCTTCTCTCCAAATCTTCCCATTTCATCTTGAAGTGCTCATGTATATGTACGTACAGTGTTCATAAACCACAAAGCTATCTAGGAAGCTGCATAGGAACACTGCTTGGATTCCTGGGAAATGACAGTCTGAAGAGTTAAAATGTATTGAGGAATCTGTGATAAGTTACTGAGAGTTCATAAACAGCTGCCGCCTCTTGTATCTTCTTGAACTATTATCATGACCCTTGTTCAGCGACAGTAAAAGAAAAGTAGGTGTTACTGACAAAAGGAAGGTGACTCACTAGTTTTTCACCCCAATTGTAAACAAAGCAATTATTGACTGTAAAGCAACAACAAACACCATTGAGTTCTCTTTGGCAGAGGAGTCTCAAATGTTGTGTATAACCCTATATTCCACCCACACCTTAAGTGAAATAAGGCAATATGGTAATTTCCCCCTAATTTAAAATATTGTGGTTGGTAGTTATAAAATACCCAGCAACCCCTTTTAGGACCAGCAGCCCTTCAGTTTTAGTAGCAGGCTGCAGAGAGTTTGCAAAGGGAATGAAAAAGTCAATAGGCAGATTTTTCTCTAGAGATTTAGGATCTGATCCAGCTGCCACTAAAGACTTGAAAAGAAACTGGATTGGACCTTCATGCTGTAGCAAAAGTCTAGAATTTTGCAACAGTTTGAATCCTTGTATCACTGCATTGAGTGTTACTCTAACTATCTGTAAAACCATTTGATTGTTCTTATTGACTATTTTATTCATGGAGAAATTCATCCACCCCCAGCCCTCAAGTGAAATTCAGCTAATTGGCATTTATATTGGTGAAATACGAGTTCCCCTTTTTTATATTGCTTTTCCAGCCTCTGATGAAAATACACATCACACACCTAGGCACGTCCCAAATTTCCCTAAAATATATTGTGCACTAAATTTTGCATGATTATGATGAGACAGCCAGGTAGACACAATTTTTCTGTCAGATGGTGTAAAAATTTACATGTACACATGAGGTACATGTCAGGGCACAGAACACCACTGGCAGATGCTGTTCTTTGACAGGACAAATTGGACATAAGCAATAGTCATTATGTTCAGTAACCCTATCTGAAAATGGCACTCCGTATTCTCTGAATTTACTGTTTGGCAAAGTGATCTTTGAACTAGGTCTAATCTGAGCCTCAAGATATTAACTCTTGGGAGAATTTCAATGACATTGACACAGCAGCTTTGTGATCTTATTTGTGATTTAAATCTCAGCCCTTAACTCTTCAGAAATGAAAAGAGTGAAAAAATCAACACCAAAGCCCTTATTCTTGCCAACTGATTAGGTTTTCAATTTTTTCCCCATTAGCAATGGATGGAAAATAATGCCTGAGGCCAACAGCTAATTTTCTCTTTGTTATAGATTCCAAGAACAGGTGTTAGCCACACACCCTATGGAAAGGAAAACAACCCCTGCGCTAACTCTTCTTGTTGGTTCTGGCTACATATCTGTTTTTCACTTTTGCCGCAGGTTTTTCCTAAGTCCCCACAAAAAAAATAAATCAGTCTGTCTGGTAAACAGCTGCTGTCAAGCAAACTTTGATGCACATTTGTTCATGTCTTCTATTATTTGAACTGTTTTGTGAAAGTTTACAAACTGGCTTTATTTATCAACACATTGTTGGCATATTTTTTAGTAAGGTCAGGGGCTGCTAACAAAGCTGCACTGAAGCCAGAAATAATGTGTGCTTTGGAACATGTAAATGAACACAACAAGCTTGGCATAAAACTTGTGTGACAACTGTTAGCGCTGTCTTTCAGGAATACAAAGTGCAAAAAGGGATGTAGTTGAAACTGGGTCATTGCTGGTTTGTCCATCTCTAGTAATTATTCTGTCACTTTCGTTGACATGAGACCAAACATTCAAAAGGTAAAACATCTAGTTAATAATGCTGTTTGCTAAACGGACAGGAAATGTGAAGATCAAAGAAGTGACTGTCACTGTTGCACTGACCCCAGGCAGAATACAAATTGAAGCATGAGAATGTAGCATCTTTCTGTTATTTTGATGCTTTCGAGCCATTTTACTCATGGTTCAATAGCATTTGAACACAAGGGCAGCATTTTACCTGTGGGCTGCAGTTATTCTTCATCAGAAATTACTTGTAAATAGAACATTTAGCAAACTCGCCTTTTACGAGGTAGTAGATTTTCAGGCAGTTTTTGTTTGCTGTTCATGGATTAAGCTAGCACCATGTCATTTCACAGTAAACAATGTGCCAGGGAAAATAATACTTTAAAAATCTTTTGTGAATTAAATTAGTTCTTAGTGATGCAAAGGGAAATAGACTATGGGAGAGGGCAGGCATTTTACAAGCTATTTCTGAATTTGTTGCCAATGATTCTCAATCCAAGACCCTTTTCTGTTGCACTTCTGGGACTTAATAATAGAAATTGCCAGTCACATGGGGTGAGCTATGTGGGTTTTTTTACAAGCCTAAATGGAGATTAGAGTCAATGACCTAGGCTAGTCCTCCAAACCATTAGCCCCTCACCATTTAAATCTCTCCACTTCAAGTGAGTCAATAATACTATCTTTGGATTACATTGCCTCTTGTTTGGCCTTCTGGGGATGTGAGGAAGTAAGTCTTATTCTCCTACTTGACAGAATAAGGGCTGCTCAGCTGAAAACTCCACTGGAGGCTGGTAGGGTGAGGAAGAGCTGGAGCTATTCACTGAAATGCCTCTTTGTCTGAGGGAAGTTTAGGACAGGGGTTGGGTGTGGAATAGCAATGGCAGAGCCTTCCCAAAAGTGTGTGGGTGGGGCAGGCCCCTCTGTGGCTCCTTCTGCCTGAGGCCTCGCCCCCAGCCAAGCCAAAAGCCAGAGCACTGCAGGTCAGGAGCTGTGGACCCTCCACCTGCCTGGGGTGGGGTGCTCAAAAGCAGTCCCTGGCCCGTGTCCCTCCCCACAGGCCCCCTGCTCATGATAGGTGGAGGGTTAGTGGCTCCCCACAGCTGCCCATGTTGTTTTCCTTGACTCGGGTCCTGCCAAGGAATGGGGCCTTGGAGCTGCAGCCCAGCCATGGTAAGAGCCATGCAGCCAGGCAGCTGTGGGAAGCTGTGGCGCAGGGCCCCAGGGCAGGGACATGAACTGGGAGTTGCTCTGGCCCCTCTCCCCCACCTTGTGCAAGTGGAGAGTCCATGCTGCAGTGCCCCACACTGTCTGGGCTCCCTGTCTGGCCTCCCGCTGCTGGCCTGGCTGGGGGTGGGGTGGGCAGGGCATTTGGGGGGAAGAGAAGGGGCAGGAGTGGGGAGGCCTGTGCCAAAAAGTGGATCCCTCCCCTCTCCCCCAGTTCTGGCACCCTTGGTGTGGGAGGAACATTGGATCCCACAGCACAAGAAGACAGTAGTAATAACCACCAATAGTAATAATAATCACCAACCTCAGTTCTGCAAGTTAGCTAACACAGGACTTGAAGCAGGTAATATTTATTATTTGGACTGCACTCCAGATGCGCTAAGGACATTCCAACCACAGAGGAAGACACAGTCCCTGGCCTGAAGAGAGCCCAGTGAACTACCTATTTGAAACCATCACAAACAAATTAACATGTTCATTGTTATATGAAGCGGCATTATATGACAGACCAACGAAAAAGAAGAAGATTTCAAGGCTACATTCTTCCAGAAAGAGTTGTCATCATTAGTGAAAACATTCTCATTTGGGAAATAAAAGTCTAATTATTTCATTCAAGTCAGAGTAAATGTAGAAAGGTGGAGATAAACCTCAGAACATTCTGAGAATCAGTGAAATCAATGGGATAAGGGCAGGGGAAAAATAGTAGCCATAATTTATATAAATATCAATTATTTTTGAAAGGGTATTACACAAAGCCTCATTTTTGAGGTTAAAAGGCAGGGTGTAGTGAGCGAGCAATTTCAGAGGATAAAATACTATTTTGGAGATTGAAGACAGAGGTTACTAGTGAGTGGAAACACTTCAGAATGGAGAGAGGTACATTTGCAGTGCCACTACAATCTGTATTAGGTACAATTTTGTTCTCTTTATATAGCAGTTAGCTATAATAAATGAAACACAGTATGGTATCAACTTTTCCGGATAGTAGCAAGTCGCGTGCATAGGGAAAGGGGCACATTCAACACGAAGGAGGAATGTGACTAAAATATTACAAGCCAAGACTGACAAGTGGTTTGCAGAATTCACTGTGGAGAATTACATGGTAAATGAAACACAGGATAATAATAAAAAAAGATCTGGGTAGACAGATCAGGTTCACTGACTGGTATATGACTACAATGGACGGATCCACAAACATATTTGGTAACGCAAATACATAGAAAAGATACACTTACTGCAGTGAGGAGTGGAAGGGGACCACAGAAACAGAAAAATACAAAAGGGAGCAGAGGAGCCAACGCATCAGCCTTTTCCATTCCTACCCAGTAGCCACAACATGGACCTCTGCATAACCACTGCACGGTTAGGATGAGGCTGGGTGAATGGAGACAGGGCTGCATGTTTCCCTCCAAAACTGGTGGTGTTTCCAGCTGAAAATCCAGCTAAGGTTAAAGCTGCTAGTAGCATCATTAACATTTGTTCTGCACTTTCACTCCTCCAGGGAGGAAAAAAAAATAGTAGACAAGCTTGATGAGGTTAGCTGATGTCATCATGATTCCTCAGTGAGCTGTGGTGCTGGTGGTGAGAATGGACAGAAGAATGGATAGGCAATCCCCTGGGTGTGGCTGGAACATCCTTTTACTGCACATCACCAGGATCGCTGGGGTTTGGAGGACATGATCCCCTTTCACTTTCCCAGGAAGAGCTCTCATAAGAAATCTCACTGGCTCCACTACCAGAGTTTACTCTCTTCTGTTTCTCTCTCTGAGTTTTACTGTGTGAGATGGTACAATATGGCCTTAAGCTATTTGGCATGATCTTTAGAAGCAGTAATACGGGCAAAGCCAATACATTTGTGTATATTGGATTGGACTATGAAACTAGTCCAAATAGCTATTTCTTTATATCTAATTGAATGCAATTAGAATCCTCTTTCATTATTGTCCTAAAACTGCCTTCTCCAGTTGGGACTTTGGTTCAGGATGAAATGGAATATCTGGGCATCTGTCTCACGACTTCCAGGAACTTTACTCGAGTGAATAACAGTATAAAAGAGTGACTGAGAAAGGTGGAAACAGACACGTTTTTAACTACGGGAATATGAGAACAATAAACTCTCTAAAAATGATTCCTCTGAATTGTGTACTTAGTGCCTGGTCCAACAACCATTGAAGTCAAAAGGGCTTAATCACACATGGTTAAGCATATGCTTAAGTGCCATGCTGTACTGCTGACAGACCCTGATGCAGTTGTAACTCACACACCTCCTGGATCGTGGTGCTCTGTCCCATCTAGTGACACTGAGACCACTTAGCTAAACCTTAGCTAAAGGGCATATAGCTTTTAGCTCATGCAGTAGAGGCTCATGCATTTAGCTCCAGAGGTCCCAGATTTGATCCCGCCCATGATGACCGGGGCCTGTCGATGTTACACAGTAATGTGTTTTCATAAAGTGGAAACAACCTGGATGCAGATTGAGGGAATTAATGTAACTCCTGTAATCCAACTGTATTTCTAACTGAATCTCTGAACTGTGAATATCAGATATGAACATGTTTTAAAAACCCACATAACTCTGTACCAGCTCCATCTTGGTTTCACTCAAATTTAATAACTGGGAAAGATAAGGAGGTGTAAGTTGCAGTTCTTATATATTTGCTTGATAATGGCTCTTCCAATACTTTTGAAAGCGTCAGAAGTGATTATGATTTTCTTTAGATTCTAAAATTAAAATAAACTCAGCTTAGAAATTGGGTTTTGGATGCTATTTACAACAAGAGCAATGCATACTAGGATTTCCTTGGCCAAGTCCAGATATGCTACTTTTGATTTATTAATTTTTAGTTAAACAAATTTCAGTAGCCCATATATAGGGTTAAAGATAAAAATGATCCTGGACCACAAGCTCAAATCTGTGCTCATGTCCCAGTTAGGTGGATCTGAGTCCTGTTGTGATAACTGGGCCTACACATTTACTCTAAATGTAAGCTCAACTATAAAAAGTGAGTGCAAGTTCATAAATTGTCATAATGACCTGTTATACAAAATTGTTTAAGAAAAGGCGTAAGATGGATACAGAGATGGAATTAATGTAAACAAAAGGGGTTTAGCTGATACCATTCAAGGACTCTGTTAAGATTATGATGGGTAAACAAGAGGAGTAGAAGACTGGAAATCAATGAACCAAAAGTCGTGTGTTAGAAATTGGGTCTATTGGTGGACAAGATAACTAGAGGATGGACTATTCCACCCAACATTCCCTTTGGAGATTGTTAAGAAGAAAAGACTTTTGGGGACAATTAGCAGAAGAAACAGCTTTCTGCAACAACCGCTGTAGTAAGTTTTGTCATCATGGCTGCCACGCAACCATCTCCTGGGACCCCGGACCTTCTTCATACTAGTCCTGATTGATGTCCTGACCAGACTGGGCCAGAGAGAGAGACCCAGATGACACTGTCATGGCTCTGGCCAAAACCCAAAAACTCCCTGGGATGTGAGTCTTTGCCTCGCCCCCTGTCAGCTGTGTCTTTTTCCTTCTCCAACTTATTTCTTTCCTTTCCAATCTTGCTCTATTTGTCTTCTGTTTAATAAAAGTCTGACTTAGCCAGCCAATATTGCATATTTTGCCACACTGCTGTGAGAAGGAAACCAGACAGGCAACTAAATGCAATGCCCTAAACAGCCTGATGCTGGGTCTTGGAGTGGCTGATCAGCTGTGTGCTGGGCCTGTGTTTTTCCAGCAGTGAGGTTGCTGGTGAAAGTCATCACCAGAGACAGAAGTAGCATTTTCTATCTTTGCTGTTCTTTGCTGAACTCTTTTGTGTGTGTTTGTCTTTTGCTCTGTCCTTTAGGAAACTGGATTGGACTTTAACATTAGCAGCAATGACAACTGCTCCAGTCCATCCCAACTAACATATTCTTTTTTCCCCAGAAAGGACATCTACAAGACTATCAAACATGGATTTTGTTTCCTTCTAAAAACTCTCCAGCTAAAGGCAAGGAATGTTGTTAAAATGAAAGCCTTACTTAATACTTTACTTTTCAAATGCTTTAATTGTTTTCCCTTCTTTTCTCTTTCTTTAATGAAAGATTAAATGGATTTTTACTGGTATGTTTGCCATGGCACTAAGCACACTGAGGTCTCTCTATATAAGAATGGCCATACTGGGTCAGACCAGAGGTCCATCTAGCCCAGTATCCTGTCTTCCAGCAGTGGCCAATGCCAGGTGCCCTTGGAGGAATGAGCAGAACAGGTAATCATCAAGTGATCCATCCCTGTCACCCATTCCCAGCTTCTGGCAAACAGAATAGCCACTGAGGGACCTATCTTCTGTGAACTTATCTAGTTCTTTTTTGAACGCTGTTATAGTCTTGGCCTTCACAACATCCTCTGGCAAGGAGTTCCACAGGTTGACTGGGCATTTTGTGAAAAAATACTTCCTTTTGTTTCTTTTAAATCTGCTGCCTCTTAATTTCATTTGCTGCCCCCTAGTCCTTGTGTTATGAGAAGGAGTAAAGAACATTTCCTTATTTACTTTCTTCACACCAGTCATGATTTTATAAACCTCTATCATATCCCCACCTTAGTTGTCTCTTTTCCAAGCTGAAAAGTCCCAGTCTTATTAATCTCTCCTCATATGGCAGCCATTTCATACCCCAAATAATTTTTGTTGCCCTTTTCTGAACGTTTTCCAAGTCCAATATATCTTTTTTGAGATGGGGCAACCACATATACATGCAGTATTCAAGATGTGGGCGTATCATGGATTTATATAGCGGCAATATGACATTTTCTGTCTTCCCCCTCTTTATGAAATCTACCCTGCTATTTTCTGTCCAGCAGATGTCCCTCACACCATCACCAACAGCAATAATCTCTAAGAAAGCACACTACTGATAGTGATTGTGTCTTCTATGTTTGCTCAAGGAGTGCCATGCACAGGGATAGCAGCAGAGAATCCTGTGGCACCTTATAGACTAACAGACATTTTGGAGCGTGAGCTATCGTGGGTGAATACCCACTTCGTCAGACGCAGGTAGTGGCACAGGGATGTCTCTCAATAAATAACTATTTTGAACGGGTTGCTTAGACCTGAAAATTGTCTACACTTAAACTTCTGTAGCCAGTGAAGTCATCACACTAGCTGACCTGCAGTTCTTTCAACTCCTTTGGACTATCTAGAATTTGTCTACGCTGTAACACCCCCTGCCCCCCACCAAGCCAGCCAGTCTCAGAGCCTGGGTAACTGACACTGGCTTGCACTATATGGTTAAATATAGCAGTATACACATTCCCTCTTGGGCTGAATCGTAGGCCCTGGGACCCTCCCCTCTTTCAGGGTACCAGAGCCAGGGACCCAGCCTGAGCGAGAATGTCTATATTGCTATTTTTAGCCAGGGTGCAAGCAAAATCCATTTCTTAACAGTATGGGGGGGGGACAGGAGGCACCAGCAAAGGGGGGGTATGTGACCTCCTCACGTGACCCTCCATGTAACTCCTCCCCACCCCACCCCCAGCCTGGGGCCCTGGCCTCTCCCTATGATCCATCCCACATTACCCTGGGGGCCTCTGTCCTCCTCCTGCTGCACTGGAGACTTTGGAATCACAGTGGCGAAAGGAGCAGAATGTGGGGTGGCTGGGAAGTCCCAAGCCGGCAACTCATCCGGCCCAGCTCTACCATTCCCAGCCCCACCCCCTGCCCTTCCATGCAGCTGTGTCTCTTCCATCTGTCTCCAGAGGATAGAGCTGGGGGCAGTACAGCCACCGGAGGAGCTGCCAGTGTTCTGCTCCTTTCCCCGCTGCGGTTCCTGGGAGACCCTGTGGTTCAGGGCTCTCCTGGGAACCACAGTGGGAAAAGGAGGAGAACCCTCAGCCTCACCTCTTGCCCTTCCACGGAGCTGCATCTCTATCCTCCGTCTGTGTACTACAGCAGCAGTCCCACTCAGAACAGGCCTGGGGGGCGGGGGAAGGGCTGTTCCGCCCTCAGCCCCACCCATCCAGACCTGTCCTCTGGCAGGGCTGCAGCTGTACAGATGGACAAGATGCAGATCCATAGAAGGAAAGGGGGATGGGCTAGGGGCAGTACAGCTCCACCAGAGGAGCTGCCGGAGTGGGGCCACCAGCTCCTCCTGTGTCTTTCAGGTATGTCATACAAGTTAGAAATATCTTGCTGGTATGGTGTACCTACCAGACTGTACCTCCATACTTGCACTGCTGTTTTTAGCCCAACAGCTTAAGCCCATGAGCCCAAGTCAGTTGACTTGGGCTCTTAGACTCACTGCTAAAGAGAGTTTTTTTTCCAGTGTTGATGTACCCTTAGAGACCCTATAAGAGCGAGCAATGGACTATTTAAAAGCATGAACAAGTAATAAAGGCTATGCCTGTATCCCAGCTGTGTTTTCTGTAGCCCTTGTTCTCCTACAGATAGTCATATATTATGAGCATAATGTCTATTGAATTTTACCATTCCACACTTTAGCAAAATGCAATGTTAGCAACAATAACAATGCTTTTTGTTATGTTATTCTGTATTCATACCTCAAATCCCTGTGGTCTTCCTAGACTTTCTTTAATATGTTTCCACGCAACCAGAATCTCTGATACAGACAATCCTGTAGCCTTGACATCAGTAGGAGCCGCACTGGGTTCTGTATTAAGAAAAAATGAAATGACAATCCTCTACTGTAACAACTTGTACCTATCAAAAGCACTACAACTGAAAGTGTCATATACTTCCTCCATCGTACCTTATTACCCAGAATAAAGTATTGTGGCTGTTGTGCGTATGAGAAACTGAACAAAATAAAAAGATTATCTCTATTATATTTCTTTATTTGTGTCATGTTCCATCAATATCTTATTACAGATGGACCCACAGTGAAGAACCCCTTTTCCATGGCTGATTTCTCTTCAGCAACCTTTAATTCTTATCTTCAACATTATTTTCCCCTCTAAGCCTTCACCAACAGATCTACGGGACGGCAGCAGTAAATAGAACATTCTTTCTCTGTCCTCTACTCTGCCATTTCATCATTTGAAAATGAAAGCTACATGGGGTACTCAGATGACCTTGCTCTTGAGTTAAACCAGCGGCTGAAAAACATGCAGTCAAACCCAGAGATGTAGTGAAATGCAAAGCAAATGCACTTTTTAGGAGCATATTAGTACTTCAGGTTGCTGGCAATTGTAAATACACTTTTAAGCACAGGATACACACCTTCCTATAGAGAAGGAAAGGAACATTTTTGTTTTCTGATTCTAGCTAGCTTTGCTGTTAACAGATTTTACGTTGCATAACTTTGGGGTTAGGGAAAACCTTTAAAAAACACCTGGATTGGTCAGCAATAAGAAAAGTAAGATCGGGGAAAAAATAGGAAAATACACAGTGAAAGCTGTAGGGAGAGCTAGAGACAATATATGCCAGGGATGGCCAAACTGCGGCTTGTGAGTTTTACAGTTAGAGTGTGGCTCTCGGAGTCCCCACACTCCCACATTCTCAACCTATCAGACTGTTTGGTGGAGCTCAGGGCTTCTTCCCTGTGGCAGGGTGGTGGGGCTACAGGCTTCTGCCCAGCAGGGAGAGGGGTGTCGGGGCTTCAGTCCCATGGGAGGCACCTTCCAGGGCTTGGGGCTTCACTGGGACCAGGGCTGAACCTCTGAGCCCCAGAAGGCATGCCTCGTGAGGCTGAGGCCCTGAGACCCCTTGACCCTGCAGGGCAGTAGCCCCTTGTTCCATCATCCTGCTGCAGGGCTGAAGCGCTGAGCCCTAGCAGGCATGCTTCAGCTCTCGAACTTTTGAAGATTGTCCTATGCATCTCGGAGGGTCAGCACGTTTCACCATCCCTGATATATGCCATAGATTTGTATGGTCATCTTGGTTTACAGAGTGCGTTGTGATTGCCGAGGGTTTACAAAAACCCATATGTATCATTTTACTAGAGCTTAGAGCTTTAGTACTTGAGGCAATTTTCATTCCCTGTGAAATTAATAAAATCTTACTGCAACATGTTTAGGTGAGAATATAGAACTCAGTGAGAATACTTTACATTAGAGCACAAGCACACAGTAGTTATTCAGCACCCTCCAGGGTCTGTCTGTCTGTTGACAAAAAAGGTGGATTCAGATTCAATTGGAATAACAAGGCCTGTAATTGTTTCTTGGCCTAACATATCTCATTACATTTTGTAATGTGTCAGTCTGATCATTTGGAGGCCCTGGCTTTTACATTATAAAGAAGCACATAAAAGATCTTTTTAAAGATGCATTTTAGGGCTTAACATGATTACAAAAAAATAATTTCTTTTTGGCACAGCCTGTGTTAAAATTATACATTTTGGTAGTTGATCAAATTGCCATAGTAAGGAGTTTAATATAAATCTTTATAGAGTAACTGTTCCCTCCCTCCCCTACCACCCTCAATTTTGTATTACATTACGTGCTCTGGTACTGCTGATCTACATCTTCTCCCTGACTTTTCTTTTGGGGATTTTTCCTTTCATTTTGCTCAGTTTTTTATTTTGTTTTGTTTGCTTTTTTGTTTTTTAACAGCAATGTCTAAAGAAAGTGAGAACTTCTGACTTTATTAAAAATTGTGCACATTAATAATGGTGCATTATTAGTAAGTATAAAATATTGATTGCACTTTCAAAGTAGTAAATAAAAAGAAATTATAATGTTTACGAGGCATAAGCGATATGATCTTCTGGACTCAAAAACTCTGCTATAAAGAAATATATTCTGCATGATATTTGTTCAATAGGTGCACTCTGTTTTCTTTTTTATGTACTACTAAGATTTGTGCTGCAAAAACCATTTTCTAGTTTTTATATTATTGAAGCAATTGTCCTGTTGTCAGGGAAGACTACAGTGCGATAAATAATTTGTGATGTATACAAAATGTTGGGTGGCAGCTTTTACACTTTCTAAAAATGGAGAAAACATTTCTCTTTCATAGCATTCACTAGAGAAGGTTTATGCATTGCTCACAATAGAAACAAAAGGCTTAATATACATATAATTGTTTTCAGTATACGAAGGAGAAAAATATATATGTATGAGGCATTTCTTACATGTCAGGGAATTATTCACTGCAATTTCACTGACACTAGACTCCAAGAATGTAAATGTTCAGTAAAAGGAGAGAAACAATATTTTCAGAAATAAGGTACATTATGACTGTCTGAAACTTTATGGAGATGAAATGGCAATTTTTATTGATTCAAATGGGATGAGGACCATATAATTTGCTATAATATAAAATAATCCATGGCTCAATATGTCATGATTTATATTGTATGTCTAGCATTGATGATAAGTTTGGCAGGTTCATTAGGTTTTTCCATAATTGCTGTTAATGTTATGATCATATTCTTTTATTAATATCTTCTTATTATGTTACTGTCATGATATTTTTCCCCAATCTGAAACTTAGCGTTCAAAGATGGGGTACCAGCATGAATTCCTTTAAGCTTAATTACCAGCTTAGATTTGATAAGCTGCCACCAATCAGGATTTTGAGTGCCTGATAAACTCTGGTCTCCCCAAACCTTCCCTGGGGACCCCAAGACCCAGATCCCCTGGATCTTGACACAGGGAAAGTAAACCCTTTTCTTTACTGTTGCCTCTCCCAGACTTTCCCTCCCTGGGTTACCCTGGAAGATACTGTGATTCAAACTCCTTGAATCTTAACACACAGAGGAATTCCACCTCTCCCCTCCCCTTTTTTCCCTCACCCAGAGGCAATACAGATTCAAGCTCTGTGGATCTAAAGCAAAGAGGACATTTTCTTTTCCCCCCCTCCCCCTCCTCTCTCCCAGAGAGAGAGACAGAGATAAACACAGAGAGCAGGTTTGTCTTCCCCCCTTTTTCCTTTCTCCCACAAATTCCCTGGTGAGTGCAGACTCCCTTCCTTTGCCTTAACAATGGGAAAAAATTAATCAGGTCTTTACAAGAAAAGCTTTTAATAAAAGAAAGAAAAAGTAAGAAATCTGTAATTTCAAGATGTAATATTACAGGGTCTTTCAGCTTATAGAAACTGGAGAAAAAGCCTCCTCCAACAGAAATACAATTTAAAATACTTCCAGCAAACTACACATTTGCAAATAAAGAACAAACAATTAAAAGACTATACCGCCTTTCTACCTTTGTACTTACACAATTGGAATAGAAGATTAGAGAGCCTGTAGGTACGTGTGGTCACTCTCAGAACCCAGAGAGAACAGCAGACAGAACAAAGAACACACACCTAAGCTTCCCTCCACCCAGATTTGAAAATATTTTGTCTCCTCATTGGTCCTCTGGTCAGGTGTTGCAGGTCACTGTTTGTTAACCCTTTACAGGTGAAAGAGACATTAACCCTTAGCTATCTGTTTATGACAGTTACATTTACTGATATCTTCCTGGGGGCACACTGATAAAAAAAGGCCAGCATCCTTAATAAGCCCTTTAACATTCCCTGATTAAATTTAACAAAAAATAGTAAGACCTTGAAAAGTCCTGTGCAATATCCCAAAGACGTTGCTTTTCATTTGCAAGACCAGAGTTTAGAGTAACATTAGTATCCTGCAACAGTTGACGACATTAACACCTAACCCAGACTAGGGAATTGCATTCATTGCGTTGCATTAGGTTTCAAAGAGGACATCCTGAATTCTAATTTGTCAGGAGCTGATTCTCAGGTTCCATAGCATTAGTAGGTGTTTATTTGCAACTGTATACTGGCCAGCCAAGTCCCACCATTCCACAGAGAATGTTTCCCCACAAAGATTTCAATGTTAGCTAATTCTATGGAAACAGGTTCGAAAACAAAAATAAGTGCAACTCAGGCAAGACCAATCCTTTAAACCCATTGTGGAACACAGCCACAACCAAGTCTCCTTGCTTAGCCAATTCCACTACTAATCTCTGTTCCCTTCTCATATTACTGCCAGGGAGGAGTTTTTACAGAGGTTCCTGATGTAAAATCTGAGCACTTTAGCCAGGAGCCCTTCCTCATTACTCCCCGTCCTTTCCATATATTTGGGCAAGAGACAGTGAATTTCCTTGGCAAGATCATCCCCTTCTGTGAAAGAGATCTCAGAGGGAGGAAATCTTCATTAGGATTCCCTGGAAAAGATGTCTCCCTCATGATTCTGTCAGGGAGAAAGAGGTGTAGTATTTGGTCACCTTGCAGAAAAGACCACTGGGGACATCCCCAAACCTCACATATCCAGGGATCTGTATTGATCCCCAGGACATCTATGGAAGGCCAGCATCATCTGTGTAAAAATCCTCACCCTTTCTCTGCCCATGTATTGCTGGCCATATCTCCCATGCAATGAAACTCCACTGGAGTTGTGGTACCAGAGCCGTTCCTTAGATATGGGTCCCTCTGGAATCCTAAGGAAGATGTCATTTCTCTGCAGAAAAGAAAATATAGGGCAAGGATATACTGTATTTCTTTTATTTCTTAATTGATTTCCACAGAGCCAGAGGAAGGATGATTTACATTTCCTTGGATCTGCCCCTACAGCCAATGTAGTCTTCCTTCAAGTATATTCAATCTCCACTCCCTTTTCCAGTGCAGACCCTCTAGAGGATCCAGAATGGGGGGAGGCAAGTGGTGCCACAGAGAAGGCTCATCTCACTTTTGGAGGAAGGTGGGAGATATATGCATGAGGGGTCCACGTTCATGAATAGGACTGGGAGGCATGATCTGATTTCTTGTATGTCAGTGATCAGATAGGCCCTTTGCAGTCTATCCAATAGTATTTGAGTCTGTACACATGTCCTGGTACTAATCAGGCATCTGAAACAGTGATTATTAGTCCAGTTCATCTTTAAGCTTTGGTTCTGCCACTGCACACAAATGTTTTGTACTCCCAGAAGACTGTGTCCAAAGAATAGCTCCGAAAAAAGTATGCTCCCTGAAATTATAACCCTATTATTTCCTTCTCCTAACTCCAATACAAAATACCAGTGTGCTGATAACTTACTGAATTTTATGCTGCAAAAGAAGCAACCTTTTGCTTCTGAAGATATTAATTAACTTGCAAAAGTTTCTCTTGCACTGGTACAGAGTACAAAATGGACAGCCTAATTGATAAAAATCAAGTTCTGATAGATTAAAAGTTTAGAGCAGCATTATCATGTTCATTAATATAAATGATACATTTGTAATAAGTGACATAACAGTTGGAGTTCTCCAAATAATAAGGGGGATGTGTCTATAATATTGATTACACATATGGCTTCCCAATGGGGCTAGTCGCATTAATCAAAGCAGTGCTTAGTAAACTCCTCAGTATAAGGATTATCATTTCCTTATTTCAAAATTTTGTGAAGACACCGGTAGTTAAACTTCTTCAGGCTCAAACCCAGATAGATCAACTGGCAAAGGTAGGAAATTATCCATTATATTTTACCACTAAGATGCCAATTTATTAATTTTCAGGTTCACATAAATCTCAGGGAGCTCAGTTTTAGCTATGAACTGATCCTCAGAATTGTACTTCATAAATGTAAGGTTTTAATTTGAGCCATAGTGGCCATACTTAAAAGTGTGTCATGGTACAATTCCCCATCTGGCCCTTAGCGTCAAAAAGACGGGGTACCAGCATGAATTCCCCTAAGCTTGATTACCAGCTTAGGACCTGTAGCGCTGCCACCAACCAGGAATTCCAGTGCCTGGTACACTCTGGTCCCCCCAAAACCTTGCCCGGGGACTCCCAAGACCCAGACCCTCTGGATCTTAACACACAGGGGATTGATTCTCTCCACGTCGGACGGAAGAGAGCGGAGGGAATGTCCTCCTGTGATCAAGAGAGGGATATAGAAATACAACCCATCGCTCCGAAGCACTGTCCAGGGTAACCCAGGAGGAAGAACAATGACCACTTCGCACTCTCCCCATGACCACCCTGGTTACCCTGGAGATCACTGTGATTAACACAACTTCCTTGAATCACAAGAAACACGGAGAGGACAATATCAACCGTGACGTCCCTCCGTTCTCTTCCCCCTCCCATACACATTCTGAGAGAGAAAGTAAATACGACACAGGGAGTAGAGAGTTCAGCCTATTCTCACACCCGCTTCCCTCCCTTCTCCCCACCAATTCCCTGGGTGGAACCAACCCAGTTCCCTTGGCGGTCAGCACACCGAGAATACAAAGAACGAGAGCGAGGGTTCACTTAAACAAGCAAACTTAATAAAGAGAGAAAGAACAAGTTAAAAGAAGTATGCTTTGGTATAAATTTGAAAATGACATAGTAACATGGGTCTTTCAGTTCTGATGAGTACAACTGAAATTTCCCTCGCCAGTCCTATATGTATTCAAATATCAAAAAATCTCTTTCCAGCAAAAGTCTATCATAATTTGAAACTCCCTTCAGACCAAATACACAATGTAATCCCTCTCCATAGTCAAAGCATGCACAATTAATACTCCTTCACGAGAGGCCAAATGCAACATTGGCAAAATAAAGAAACAAGACATAAGCCTAACTCGCCTGTTCTCTAATCATACTCCATTCTTATTTGAACTTATAAGAACCTGTATCAGGGAGATTGGAGAGAAACCTGGTTGCATGTCTGGTCCCTCTGAGCCCCCAGAGTGAACAACAACCAAATTCTACAGCACACACAGAAACTTCTCTCCCTCAAGATTTGAAAGTATCCTGTCTCCTGATTGATCCTCTCGTCAGATGACAGCCAGGCTTACTGAACTTGTTAACCCTTTACAGTCAAAGAAATATAAAGTTCTTCCGTGCTATTAACTTTTCTTATCTGTTTATGACAGTATGTAATTGCATATTCTTTCTCTTAAATTAGAAGAAAAAGGCTATGGCTTATTTTCTGATTTTAATGAAGGCCGAGAATGAAAAACTAGGAGAGTTTGAGCTAACCAGAAAATGTTTCAGCCTTTGTTGTCTCAATATGCATCTCACATAATATATTTTGCTGTCTACTTTAAATACTTTATTTTCAGTCCGTAAACAGATCAAGAAGTAGAACTCTGAGAGCTCTGAAATGTGCCATCTGCTCATTTCTTCCCTGGAAAATAACTATAGATTTAGATTCTCCACCAGGCTGAATGAATCAGAACAAAGTTAAATGGAAAACTTCTTTGCACAGTCAGTTTTCACTCAATGTTATTTGCATTACACTAATGACTAGAAGCCCCACTCAGGGACTCATGCAAGCTGCTCTATAAAAACATGGTAAAAAAATCATTTCTAATAACTGCTCAGTGGAGTTCATGGCATGGCTGGATTCCTCATTTCTTTGGAACTTTAAAGGAGCATTCGTTATACTACCATATGAAATTATAAAAAGGTTTTTTTTAAAAAATAAGATATCACATGCTTGAGGGCTTGAGTGTGACTTAATTGGTTCACATGGGCAAAGATTCCCAAAGTGCCTGAGTAATTTTCAAAAGTGGCTGAATTGCTTAGGGTCAGATTTACAAAGGTATTATTTATGTGCCTAGGATGCAGATAGGTGCCTAGTGGGATTTTCAAAAGCCGCTATGTGAGATACCATTCATTTTAATTGAAAGGGGAGAGGTTGTTCTAGGTTTGATTTGACAAATAGGGAGGAACTGGCTGAGAATTTGAAAGTGGAAAGCAGCTTAGGTGAAAGTGATCATGAAATGGCAGAGTTCATGATTCTCAGGAATGGTAGGAGGGAAAACAGCCCAATAAATATAAAACATTTCAAGAAGGCAGACTTTAGCAAACTCATAGTGTTGGTAGGTTAGATTCCATGGGAAGTAAATCTAATGGAAAAAATAGTTAAAGAGAATTGGCAGTTTTTCAGAGGGACATTGTTAAGGACACAAGAGCAAACTCTCCCACCGTGTAGAAAAGATAGGAAGTATGGCAAGAGACCACCTCATTGAACCAGGAGATCTTCAATGATCTGACACTCAAAAAAAAGAGTCCTACAAAAAGTAGAAACTAGGTCAAATTACAAAGGATGAATATAAACAAAAAATAAAAGAATGGAGGGACAAAATTAGAAAGGGCAAGGCACAAAACAAGATGAAACTAACTAGAGACCTAAAGGGTAACAAGAAAACAGCCTATAAATCCATTAGAAGCAAGAGGAAGACCAAGGTCAGGTAGGTCCATTACTTAACGCGGGGCGGGAGGAGGGGAAACAATAACAGAAAATGTGGAAATGGCAGAAACGTTAAATGACTTTTTTGTTTCAGTTTTCACCAGAAAAGGTAGTAGCGATTGGACGCCTAAGAAAGTGAATGCCAGTGAAACCGAGGTAGAATCAGAGACTAAAATAAGGAAAGAACAAGTTAAAAATATTTTAGACAAGTTACATATCTTCAGGCCACCAGGGCCTGATGAAATACATCCTAGAATACTCAAGAAGCTGACTGAAGAGGTATCTGAGCCATTAGTGATTTTGTTTGAAAAGTCATGCAAGACAAGAGATTCCAGAGGACTGGAAAAGGGTAAATATAGTTCCCATCTATAAAAAGGGAAATAAGGACAACCTGGGGAATTATTGACCAGTCAGCTTAACTTCAGTACCTGGAAAGATAATGGAAGAAATAATTAAGCAATCAATTTCCAAACATCTACAAGAAAATAAGGTGATAAGTAACGTCAGCATGGATTTGTCAAGAACAAATCATGTCAAATCAATCTAATAACTTTCTTTCACAGGGTAACAAGCCTTGTGGATAGAGGGGGAAATTGTAGATATGGTATATCTTGACTTTAGTAAAGCTTTTGATACAGTCTTGCATGACCTTCTCATAAACAAACTAGGGAAATACAACCTAGATGGAGCTACTTTGAGGTGGGTGAATAATTGGTTGGAAAATTGTTCCCAGAAAGTAGTTATTAGTGATTCATAGTCAAGATGGAAGGGCATATCGAGTGGGATATCACAGGGATCAGTTCTGGATCCAATTCTGTTCAATATCTTCATCGGTAATTTAGAAAATGGCATAGAGAATACACTTATAAAGTTTGTGGTCGATACCAAGCTGGGAGGTATTGTAAGTGCTTTGGAGGATAGGATTAAATTTCAAAATGATCTGGACAAACTGGAGAAATGGTCTGAAGAAAATAGGATGAAATTCAAAAAGGACAAATGCAAAATGCTCCCCTTGGGAAGGAACAATCCTTACAAAATGGGAAATGACTGCCTAGGAAGGAGTACAGCAGAAAGGGATCTGGGGGTCACAGTGGATCACAAGCTAAATATGAGTGAACAGTGTTGCAAAAAGCCATAATTCTGGGATGTGTTCAGAGGTGAGCTGTAAGCAAGACATGAAAAATAATTCTTCTGCTTTACTACATGATGATTAGGCCTCAACTGGAGTACTGTGTCCAGTTCTGGGTGCCACATTTCAGGAAAGCTGTAGACAAATTGGAAAAAGTCCAGAGAAGACATGACCTATCAGGGAAGATTGAAAAAAACTGGGTTTATCCAGTCTGAAGAAGAGAAGATTGAGAGGGGACATGGTAACAATTTTCAAGTACATAAAAGTTTATTATAAGGAGGAGGGAGAAAATATATTCTCCTTAACTTCTGAGGATAGGACATGAAGCTATGGGCTTAAATTGCAGCAAAGGTGGTTTAGGTTGGACGTTAGGAAGAACTTCCTGTTAGGGTGGTTAAGCACTAAAATAAATTGCCCAGGGATGCTGTGGAATCTCGATCATTGGAGAGTTTTAAAATCAGGTTAGACAAACACCTGTCAGGGATGGTTTAGACGAGGGCAGAGGACTGGACAGATGGCCTCCTGAGGTCCCTTCCAGTACTACGGTTCTATGATTCTATGAAAGTCAATGGGAGTTAGATGCCCAATCTACTTAGTCACTTTTGAAAAGCCCACTACAAACTTATATGAATCTTTAGGTACCTGAATACCTTTGTATGTCTGGCCCTTAGTCACTTAAGAGTCTAATAGGATTTGACTGCTAAGTCACTGTTGATAATCTTACCATTAGGCTTTTTGCTGGCCCTTTACACAGGAGTGGATAGCACTGGTTACGAATAACAAGTATGCTTACTGAAGGCATTTTAGTTAAAATGAGGGCTTGGCAGATCAGGCCCCAAGACTGATTATATATCGTACTGCTGGTACCAGCTTCCAAACAAAAATCCTGTTTCTTTGTTCCTTTTAATTTTGAGTACAGCACCTTAGGATACTTGTAAGGTTCTGACACACACAGACACAGATTGCATAAGCAAGTAGATGTGTTTGGATGATTGAATTGTGTCAAAGAAACCAGGGTTCCCATAACTGGTTACTCTACTTTGGATAAAAGAAATGAAAATTAATAATAAATTAATAATTCTAGATTTATCTTTTGCAATTTTCATATTTTAAAGTAAACTTTAAAAATACTGACTTTTTTATATTATCAAGGATTCCGTTTTCAGTTTTCTCTAAATAACTAAAGAACAGACTTTAAATGTAACACTATTTATTAAAACTGAATTTTCAATACTTGTCATTCAAAACAGGGAAATAACAAGTGGCATTTATAAATTAATTTATAAATTAATATTTTGCAATGAAAAAATATCTCCCTCTTGCCTCACAGAAGGCTCTGATTTTCTTTTTTTTTTAATTTGAGTCTCTTATGATTTGAGTTCTTAAAAATAATAAAAGCATCTGAATAAATGATATTACTTCTTTGTCTGTTAAGTAGCAATAAAGTCAAATGCAGATTGACAAAAATGTCTCTGTAGTACTGGTAAGTCAGATATCATTTTGATTGTATTTGGATTTTAAGATGTTCTCATGTTGATTCAAACAATTAAACACATGTAGACTACCGACACTTGCTTTAAAGGAATCAAAATTTCAATCTTCTTTGACTGTGGGATAATGGTATCAGAAAAATACATCTAACTGAGAAGGAAGGGTAGTAACGGGTAATCTAGCAGAAAAAAATGTTACCCATTTGTTATGAGCTAATACAAAAATAAAATTCCAAGTTTTCTACTTAACATCATGTGGATTAACTGAAAGCAATGGGACTACTTGCAGAGTAAAGTACGACTCAACATGCGGAGGGTTTCTGAATCCAGCCTTTAATATTAGAGTGGGTCAAATCATTTGTTGTGAATAATATTTGCCTGCCTTTTCTTCTATATGTGAATTTTCACAAACTGATTTCTATAAATATAGAGCCAGAGCTTCTGCTTGTGTAAATCAGCAGAACTCCATTGAAACCAATTGAGCTACACCAATTTACAACTAGCTGAGCCCACAGTTTTTATCCATAAATATTTGCTGAATAATCTCCAGAACAATTTTCAGGTACTGGGTTGTTCATAAAGTATTCATTGTTATTCACAGTGAGTGTTTGGCCACTAAATATAGTTTCTGAACCCTGTTTTAGTAACAAACTTTTTAAACAGGAAAATGGCAAGTAGCAAAATATAAAGAACAACCAAAAACACATCATTAATGCCGAGAATTAATGAAACAATCAGATGTTGTAAACATCTGTTTGACACAAATTGTGAATACTGAATTACATGGAACACCAAAACAATAGTGGAACAAAATCAGCCTTTTTATTAAATCTATTTTTTTCATCAGCTGGCTGCCTCTATTTAATATGATAAACCTATGGTCTGACTGTTATATATGAGGCAGTGTAACCTAGTGAACAGAGCACTGAACTGAGACTAAGGAGAGACCTGCTGCTGGTCCGCTGGGTGACCTTGAGCAAGCCATGCCACTAACATGTACCACAGTTTCCCTGTCTACAAAATGGGAATAATAATACTTATCTCCTTTATAAAGTGTTTTGAGATCTATGGATGAAAAACACTACTATTAATTCTTATTGCATATATATAGTGTATGACATGCAGACAAACTTTACAATCTCTCAAACTAACCTCCCTCAGCTGAACAGATGACCACAATGTTGCTGAAGGGTCCATCTCCTTTGTTATTATATACACCAACTTTCACCTCAAAGGGAGTCAGAGGTGGCACACTTTCATCCCTATAGATGAACTTTGAAGCATCTGAGGATGTCACCATTTTTTCTTTCCACCCTCGTGTTCCATTTGGTCTAAAAGCCACAATGTATCCAAATCCTTCTCCATTCTGAAACTCTTCTGATACTGGCTAAAAAAAGGAAAGTTCTGTTAACCAGCAGATATTTTAAACATTACTACATTGGAAGCAATCACAGAGGGCAATTATAAACTGGCTTCTTAACAGAGGTGATCATGTAAAGCAGTAGTAACAGAACTGTGCTCAGTACATCTTAACTAGTAAGGGAAGTCTTTTCTACAGGTTTTGGTGTGGCCGACTGATATCAGTGGACCAATGACAAATTACACCAGCTGAGGTTCTACCCCAGTGTATCTAAAAAGTGGCTGATTCTGCCACCCTTACTCACACTGATTAATTTGCCCTGAATCAGATGAGACTGCTCACAGAGAAAGGCATGATTCTAAGTGACAGGATCAGTCCTTAGTAACAAATCCAACTGATTTTTAGTTATACAATTTTTGTGTTACCTATTAAGAATAACTACCTTGTCTGGTGGAATTCCCCATGGAGAGGTAGGGAATATAAATGGAAATGGTAGAAATCTTTTAAAGCAAAAGAAAAATTTAAATGCACTCACTCTGTTGTGTATAATTAAAACATACAAAGTACCTGGATGTTATTACTAATTTGGCTAATGACTTTACCTAATGTAAGAGGTTGTGATGCATAGTGTGATGCGTTGCAAACAGTAATTGGAGAAAGATACTTATAGGACATGGCGGAAACACAGGGCTAAATAAAAACAAGGTAAAGCACTGAAATCTTCTGCCTAATTTGGAGAATGCATTCTCTCAGGCTGGTGAAAGTGGCTTCATTCTAGTTTGCATTATTTGTTATGGAAATAATGGTTTCAGTGTAGGGCAAATCAACAAAGAATGCCAAACTGAATACTGTGTGATGGTGGCTGGGAAGATAACCCATTGGACAGATCCTGAAGTAGAATAAATCAGCATAGATCCACTGAAGTGAATGAAACTAGGCCAATTTACATCAATTAAGACTCTGGCTCTCTGCAGGCTTTTTAGTGTTTGTGTCAACCTTCCTATCAGAGGAAGGAGTTAATGTAAAAGTAGTCTCTTTCTCACACGCTCAGTTAACACTGCATCTTGAGCAGAATTCAAAGCACATCTATTGAAGCAAGATCAACTTTAGCAGACTGTGTGAGAAGGAAAGCAAAAACGAATCAACTTTACTTTGGGGCGTCTGATCTGAGTGGTAGATTCTCCAAGATGTCCTCTGCTCTCATCGCATGGAAATGTGAACCTCTTCGAGACCTTAGCACACATTTAAGAAATGATATTTTGTTTTCATACCTTGATAAGATTTGCTGTAGGGAACCTCAGTACAGTACTCCTTACTTTTGCCTTCAAATAAGTCAATATGAAACAGGGCCTTTAATCAAAGAGTCCCTTACCTCCCATGCTATTACTAATTCATGCCGTCTTCCACTTCTTCCACTTACATTAGCTGGTGCTGTCTTTGGAACTATGAACAAAAAAGCGAAAAAACCAGAATGTCCAAGTTATTGAAGTTTTCCCCATAGTAATATCTACCCCAGAAGACGGTAAACTGTCAAATAAGGTCAAAAATAACAAAAGAGAGAACACTCCAGTAAAGAGAATTTGCTTGAGTTTTCTGACTGCATTTTAGGAAATCCTGCAAAAAATTTAGTCAGTTCAAACTGAATACAAACTTCTGAGAAGAGAAGAAATATTCTAGGGAACAAAGTTACTTTAAAAAACAATAACAACTGTTTTCCCCATTATCCCACATTTTAATATGCTGTTGATTTTGAAGATTATTTTGCTGGAATTATCTTATTAATATTTATACATATTTGTGTGTGTTTTTTAAAGAGGCAACTAGAAAAGCAAATGCCAGGAACTCTGCTGTATTTTAGTGTTCACGGAAAAGGCTGCACACAAGAATAATGATATTTGCATAAATTTTCATAAGTGACCAGTTATTTGAGGTGTTTCAATTTCTGGGAGTCCAACCTGAGACACCTTAATGGGGACTGATTTTCGTAAAGTGCCAAGCACTCATTATCATCTCAGGTTGGACACTCAACAACAGAAGCACCCCAAATCACTAGTCCTTTTTGAAAATGTAGGCCATTACGTTTTCTTGATTTGCTTTACAGATATGTATGCATTATAGAACTGACACAATAGCATATCTGAGAGGATGTCAAAGCTATATAGAAAAATATTACAGCTATTGTCAATATGGGCTGGGTTACTGTATGCTTTATTTTTGGAAAATACCAGCTTTCCTTGGATCCATAGAATTTCTTTTCTCTCCTTTTCCACATCTACCGAAGCTCCTAAAATGACTTATGTGGCATGAATTTATTTATTGTGTGTGGTTTATGCCTACATTCTTTATTTGATTAAAGGCATTCTGGGGTAGAAACCTTCTCTTTTCTTCCTCACACACTAATACATACATCAACTACAGAAAGGTATTGTGAGGCATTAACCGTCAAGACCTTATTGTATGCAGTTTAGCTTATTTATTGGATAGCACTGTGTCTTTGAACTACAAAGGGAAAAACACATTTAAATAAATGCACACAATTCCCTCTATTTCCTGTGTTGATCATTAAGGGCTTAAGTTCAATAACAGTATTCTACAGTTTAGATGCTGGAAGCTCACACAGACTTCAAAATTGATTTGTATGGACTTTTGGAGCCTTTAGCAAGTTTCCATTGAAAAAAGAAGAGGGAAAAAAAAGGCTCGATTCTGACTTAATTTCTCACTGATGTAACTCCACTGACTACATAGGAGTTATTTCTGATTTACATTGATGTAAATGAGATGACAACCAGGACATCTGTATGTTTATTTACATATACATATATTTTTAAAGTACAAGTTTGGCTGTGGTGTCTGCAGCTCTCACTTGAATGACCTGAGCAATTTCCAAGTATGAATTGATTCTTTCCTGCTGAGGTATATTCACCTAGGAAACACACTATGTAGCTTTTCCCCCGTCAATTCCCCACTTGACTATGCTTAGTGAGGCTCTATACAGTTATTCTCTGCCAGAAGCACTTGACCTACATGTGATCAGATGATCAAGTGATCCCTTGAAGCCGTATTACAAAAGAGGAGTGGAGAAGGAAAGCATTAAGAAGAATTGCAGCTGCTTACTGTTTTCTTTAATTGACTTGGATTGTTTTGCTTATCTCTTTGGCAAATATCTGAAAACCTTCCTAGTATCATCATAAGAGTACTGATGGGTCTCCTTCATTTCTAGCAGTTGGCACTCAGACACTGTATTTTTAATATTTATGATATGTTACTTCCTTGCTGTCTATGGGCACAGGGTCATTTGACAACTACGAGTGAAAAGAGCAAAATTCTCCTCTCTGATCCTTACTCTAACTTTATTATGTATCCAATAATATCTGCCACATGGAGCATATATGTTTATCAATGAAAGTTCCATTGTAAAAATGAGTGCAGTTTATGCAATAAGTATAAATGTACAATGTGGAATGGAGAGGAAAATTTTGCTGTGAAACTTAAATATCACAGTGTTTGGTAATATGATGCATGAGTTGTAGTGGTAAGACCTCAATAAACATGATTTTTATAGTCAACTGGAAGTTAATTGCATGTTAATTAACCATCAAATCTTCTTTACAACAGAGTGTGGTGTTAAGCAAACTTAGGATCCAATTTCAAATCTTCCTAAGAATTACATCAGTAGGGTTTCTTTGGTAGTATGAAAAGTGTATGCCTTGTTGACTTTGATGCCATGCTACCGATTCAGAACACTGCTCTTTTGAAATATCCAACTTGCGGGCCTTATTTGTAGTTCAACCAGAAAGGAGGACCAATGTCTTCTTTCCAGAGGATTCTTGATAATAGTTTTACAGACTGAAGCCCTACTTAAATGAATAAATGTTAAAAGAATAAACCTGTCAAAAGAATGAATCTCCTTTGCACCAAACTGTAAAATATACAGTCATACAGTGCAACTCTCTCAAATGAATTACCATTAAAAGAGTAAATGTGTCAAAGGAATAAATTTCTTCTGCACTGCACCAAACTACAATATATACAGTCACAGGGGAACATGCTGAAATGAATAACCGTTAAAGGAAGAAAACTATTAAAAGAAAGCATTTTTTCCAGGCACCAAGGCTGTATATTAGCCGTTTTCCACGGCAACATCACTTCTCTATCACAGTATATAGTTTTATAACTGTATTTATTCACTCATAAACTATGTTTACTGCCATATAATTAGTATCTTCCTGGCCTTCAAGATATTAATGATAAGCAGTATACACATAGAGATACTTCTGCATTAAATATTGATGTGGTGGTGTACTAACCTAGCCAGAAAGAATCAATTTCTTCCTGTAAATGACAGAGGAATAAGGGCAGAACCCTGGCGTTAAAACCTCTACATTTTAGTGTCCATTAGAGGTCAGCAACCTGGTGTTATGTGTTATGAATAAATGGGACCTCCATTAGTAGTGCTGTGCCTCTTAACTATACTCCCGTTCTACTGCGTCACCGGTTTAATACTAAGAGGAAAGAGTGCAACCTACTAGAATATGAATATCACTTCCCTTTGGCTGAACATTTTTTGGCACATGATTAGGAAGATCCCATCCAAACATACCACTTGGAAAACTGACTCTTTTTCTGAAGGTGCATAATTCCTCTCTGTTGGAGGCAGTGCGTATGGTAACATTACTTTTTACACAGTTCTGAAAGTGCTGGGGATGTGGGGTGGGTTGGAATATGTGTGTCAGAGAAGTTATGATCAACTTCCAAAAGGTGTTGATATCCGCACTTCAAGTTACGTAGGACAAAACACCGCAGTCCTTACACAGGCAAAACTCCCAATGACTTCACTGTGAATTTGGCAAGAATAAAAACGGTGAAATTTGTCCCATGCTGATTTGGCTAAAACTAACTCTAGGTCTGGCTGGAAAAATGGTGATTTGTTTAAAATAAAATTAAACATGATAAAAACATGCAAACACAAAAAAGCCTTTGCCTCTCACAGTAGCCTAAAAAGGGGAAAAAAATGCCTATATTTTTGAAAAGCCAACACAGGAGATTTAGTCTCCAACACCTCTGTGAAGGATCTGACAGTGCTCTTAAAATATGAGGGAAGAAAGAGAAAGGGCTACATCTATATGACTGGAAAAAGGAGACGCACAAAACCTAATGAAGTATAAACGAGAATTTATGAATAACTTGTCTATACAAGCTAATTGCACTTTAAAAACAGTATTGCACTTACCTTTTAGAAAACACACACACACATGCACGCACATATAGTATGAACTTTAATGAGGATTTTTTATGTGGAATGGCTGTAGGATGTGGTGGAATTAGTATAAAAAGAGACCAATTATAACAATAAACATATCTTGGCTGCACTGCCATAATGAGCTGAAATAGATGCTGAAAACAACAGACTAATTCTGGCTTCCAGAAACTGGTTATTATACAGTAGGTTTTAGCAATTAAAATAATGTTAGGAGTTCTCATCATTCGCCTAAGTCTGCTTCCAATAAAACAACAGGTAAAATTTCCATTGATCTCAATGGGAAGAGTGGTGTTCCGCAGTACCTTTAAAAATCTCACCTACATATTTAAAATTAAAGTCAGCTGAATGTTTATGAAGCTGGCACAGTATCATCAAAGTCAGCAGATTATAACCTCTTTGTGGTTGGGGTCTATCTTCCTTCCTCTTTGTCAAACACTGGGCACCATATTTTCAAAAGTGGCCACTGCTTTGGGGGTGCGTAATTGAAACACCTCACACCTGGCCTTCAGACATTCCATTGCTCCACTGATTTTTATGGCAGTTGTGGCAGCTCAGATCTTCTGAAATTTAGGTCAATATGTCTCAAGCTGAGCACCTAAAAACTGAAGCATCCCCAAAACCATAGTGTGGTCACATCTGAAAATGCCATCCTCATGAATAATGAGGCATTAAGTAAATAAATAATAATACAATCAGTGTATGTGTTTCCCTTTTACGTTTTTAAGGAAATATTAAACAACCTTCTTTCAAATATTCAAGTTATGATGTTCAAGGAGAGTAATGATCAATACATGGTTTACACGGTACCATGATCAATTCATGATTATTTGTATTACAGTAGCACCTAAATGCCATACCCAAGATCAAAAGCCACCGTACTGGGCACTGTACAAACAATCTAAATAGACAAAATAGAAATAAGTATTGTTATGCTCTTATTTTTCACATGGCGAACAGCTTACATGACCAAGATCACACAGAGAATTTCTGGCAGATCCAGGGATTGAACCCAGCCAGCTCACTGCCTTACCCACAAACCTATGCTTCCTCTTCTTAATTGCTATCATCATGAAGATATTTTTTGCAAAAATATTATTTATATAAAGGTTGAAGCATCTCATCTAAAAAAAGAGAAGATTTTGACACTGCTTCATTCCTTAGGGAAGATAAATTATTAAACTTGGTTTTAGTCCTTATGAAAATGTTTGTTCAAGGAACTTCTACTGCTTCTGTTTGTTTCTTTTACAGTGTTTTTTTATATATGTATCTTTTAAGACTTGTACTTTCAATAAAAATTCTTTTCTTGGTTTTTGATCTCAGTTAAGAAATACGATTTGACAAAGCTTCCTAATCCAAGGACCAAAGTAACAACAAACTCAGCAGCTTTTTTGTCCTTGTTTTCCTTACATATATTCTTCAGTATACATCTGGAAAGCTGACAAATGTTAAATAGAAAATCTTTTATAACATGAAAAGCCAGCCCTCACGCTGTTATTCTCCAAGGAAAACATTTCCTACCTTATCTGTGCTGAAACAGGATGTGAAAATGTGTCAGCTTCTTTGAAGAAGTAATGCACCATATTAAACTGATTGGAAAACAATGAGGGGAAAACAACAGCATACACCTGGTGTTAAGTTTTTTTTGATGTATAGGACATTTGAATTTTAGTACTAAATAAGCGTAATTGCTATTCACTTGTAATATCTGATGCATGCATAGTAGCTGAATCCCTCAAAAACTGCAATAAAAGGAACTGGGAACTTAAGTGCTATGATACAGATGTCAGGAAAATATCAAAAGACAATCTCTTGAATTTTCCAGTTTGTTTGCTGGTAATACACAATACTGTACTTGGATTTAGCTCCTGCAATTTTACATACCAGTTAGTGGATTGTTTTTAAACATACCCATGCAATCAGTGATTGCTCTCTGTGATACCCTGCCACCCCAATATTCACCACTGTCATGCAATTAGGATATGTTTTGTACGAAGTATGTCTTGTGAGGTATCATTCTAAAAGTCTTGATCTGCTAGACATTAATATCTCATTGAATTGTATGTGTTATTGTCATGTGAAGTTATGAATTTTGGCTATATGTGTGAAACATGTTGTGAGGCTGAAAACACGCACAAGCAGCCTTTCAGGTACAACAGTAAAAAGGCCAAACAACGTTAATGGCTTATTGAGGAAATGCACACAGGCACAAGGATTACCCCAGGAACTGTGTAAAATAGAAACCTCTCAGAGATAGCACTATGCAATGGGAACTGTTTGACCCAATTTATGGCAAAAAATCTTTCTGGCAAGTGGGAAGAAGATATAAAACGGGGACAGTGACATCATGAGGGGACCTCACTATCTCTGCAACAACACATCTGCAAAAGCTGAGCGAAAAGGACTAAACTGTGGGAAGTGACGGTCCCAGCCTAGAAGGATCTTTAGCCTGTACATGAAAACCTGGAAAAGCGAAGGCAACCATTGCCTTAAGAATCTGCCTGCCTGTTTATCACTCAGAGTGAGAATCTGCTAATTTATATCCTGTCTATCTAGCTCAGGTGTTAAGGTCAGTTTGTGGTTTTATTTATTTACTAAAGTAATCTGCTTTGATCTGTTTGCTATCACTAATAGGCACTTAAACTCTATTCTTTGTAGTTAATAAACTTGTTTTGTTTTCTATAAACCAGTGTGTGGAATTCATAACTAGGGGGTGAAAAGCTGTGCATATCTTCCTCCACACTCAGGGAGGGGGTAACTTTCATGAGCTTATGCTGTACAGATTTCTGTGCAGTGAGAAACAATACAATTTTGAGTTTACACTCTGGGGGGCAGGGGGAGGTGAAGGGGACGGGTGCAATTGAGTGCTGGGCAATCCCTGAGCTTCCCACAGAGAGCTGACCTCAGTGTCTGTATCCTTTTGCAGCTGGGTGTGACCTTGCCTGTGTGTGTACTAGAGGAGGCTTGAGGACCTGGCACAGCAGGACAGGGTGAAGGAGCCCAGGCTGGTGGAACGGGCGGGCTCAGTAGGGGTGGCAACTTGTCACACTATCTTCTTTCTATTTTTGCTTTGCGGGCTCCTTCAGGCCTTAGTTATCCATTTAAACATTGTCAAATCTCAATACAGCAGTGAATTTGATTGCAGAATCAAATTAATAGTAATTAATAGAAACGCTGAAACCCTTTTTTCTCCAGCTCAAACAAAAGAAACAAAACAAAACAAAAACCCAAACAAACCAGACCAAAGAAGCCAGTTTTTTCACTGTGGCATATTCATTCTTTAATGTAATGCAAGGAAGGCCTAAATCAGAAGAAAGTTGATTTATTTATATTTTTAATCCTATATACAATCTTCTACAACTAAATGTCATCAGCCTATTAGCTCAGAGAATCGTTTGCATGCACAATTAGCAGGTTAAATTCTGAGTCTACTCAATTTCTCTCCTACCCACGTTTCACCATGAATAGATAATGTAACTGACATTCTGCCCCCAGGCTCCAAATGCCCGGTTGCTTTTGTGGAATATCTGGCATGTTTAAATTGATGTTATTGGCTCTTTTCATCTTGTGGACCTATAAAATATGTATCAAGGCTAGAATTAACAGAATTATTGGAACTGGCTGTGAGTTAGATGTGCCAGAAAATCACAGTATTATCCATTCCAGTGCAAGGAGCTATGAAGAGCAATCATGTTAACTAAATATGAAGTAAGTAACAAGATTAGGGTTTAATTAGAAAATTAAGGCAAGTGGAAACCTGTTTATTATTCTGTCAATTACCTGATACCATTCCGACTATTGCTGCCAAGGGTATTTAAACACTGTACTAGTATAAAGTCCTGTTACTGATTTGGGGAAGATGGGATAAAAAATGGGGGGCAGTGAGAGAAAAAGGCTCTATTCTCAAGTCAAGCTTGTATAAACCACTAATTTACAGCTGTCAATTTCCATTTAATTATAAAAAATGGTAGATGAATTACACATTCACTGCTGTTGTGGATTATCTGTATGGGCATGATCATGTCTTGCGGATGACAGCTCTGTGTTGGAGGTGAGGCAGAATCACATTGCTCAACCGGGATGTGTGTTATCCCAGAGCTCTCGTAAGCCCAGAGGCAGCCTGCCTGCCATAAATGTGGAGTGCATGGAACGTCCTCAGAGATCAACTGTGCAGCTTTGCTCATCAATGGATAGAGGCTGGAGCCATATCTTTTTAAAACAAATTAAATTTCCTTCCACACACATTTTCTTGAAGGATTCGGATCTTCCAGTAAAACATGAGACTTTCTGAGGTTCCATGTGTTCCAAGGTCTTTCCATCTAGGATTTTCAGGTAAAAAAGTAGAAAAAAATGATTCTGGTTTGGGAAAGAAGAGGACAGGATGTTGTGGAAAAACATGTATGGGAGTAAATAGGGGACTGACTGTGGCCAGTTCTTCCAGCCTCTCTGGCTTTGATAACTGCCTCTAGGAAAACCATCTTGAGGTTCAGGTTCTTAGTGGACAGTCTCAAAGGCTGGATCCAGTTAATTTCAGAAGGACAAAGTTCAGGGTCCAAGGAACAAGTGGTACCTGTTTGGAGAGTAGTGGAAGGTCACCGCCTGCATGAGCCAAGATACAAGAGGTGAAGCTAGCACTGTCTTTAGTAAAGGAAATAAAAAAGAACTTGACCATCTACCTGAACCGCACCATCCTGTTTATCAAGAGGAAAAATGAATACCCATCCTCCAGAGTAAGAGAAGGAGATACCAGCTATACAGGAAAGGACACTTGGCATGACTTTTTGATGTGAACAAGTCTATAAATAGGTTTATCGCATTGTTTAGTAACCTGTTGGAGAATTTCTAATTTATGAGATTACTCTCATAGGGGAATTTTGGATAGGTCCAGGCAGACTGCCTGATGGTCCAGAATCTGAAAGGAGAAAATTCAGGATGGTGAAGTCTCCTAGCAGGCTCAGACATTACGTGGCACCCTTACATTTTCAGGAATCTGGACTGGTCACATGCTTCTGAAGTCACCAGTTGCTGGAGTGTCCTGCAGTAAAACTGGGCTCAAGGAATCTGGCTGTAAAAAGATGCCCTTTTCTCTGGAGAGATAGGACCAGAAACTAAGGGCAGGTCTACACTACGGGGGAAAATTGATCTAAGATACGCAACTTCAGCTACGTGAATAATGTAGCTGAAGTCGAAGTATCTTAGATCAAATTATCTGCCGTCCTCATGGCGCGGGATCGATGTCCACGGCTCCCCATGTCGACTCCGCTACTGCCGTTCGGGTTGGTGGAGTTCCGGGATTGATAGGAGCTCGTTCGGGGATCGATATATCGCGTCTAGATGAGACGCGATATATCGATCCCCAAGAAATCGATTGCTACCTGCCAATACGGCGGGTGGTGAAGACGTAGCCCCAGGGGCAGAGCAATCTCGCTAGTCCACAGCCAGCAGAGCGAATCTGTGGATTCCATTTTGAAGTTATGGGTTTTGGTGAACTGGTTCATTCACTTCAGCTCAAATAGAGGACTGATTCCTCCTTTTTTGGGAGCCAAGAAGTACCTGGAGAAAATCCTGGAAAATGCTATGCATTTTGGGTGTCAGAGTATTTGCAGGGAATGAGCTCTCCAGGCCTAGGAAAGGTAGGGCTGTCTGCATGTGTTGACTACTCTTCTGGGAAGTGAGAGAGACTGAGAAACTCAAGATAATATCTCTGGAGACTATGGAAATAGCCCAAGAATTGAAGAAAATACCTTTCCAATGTGCCAGAAAAAAATATGAAGGCTGTGGGGAAAAAAGGGCAGAAAACACGAGGGCTCCCATGGAAAAATGCTAGGGCAAGAGATACAGCAAGTTAGTTTTCTTTTTGTTGTGCTTCTTTGATGTTTCCTTCTCTGTTTTTTCCATATTTCTTGATGACAAAAACCAAAACCCCACTCCAGAGGAGAGACAAAATGGCAGCCAGACACAATCAGAGAAGTTGCCTCCCGTGTATTATTATGAGCTAGAAATCAAATGGGAGATGTGGACTAAGGAGCCCAAAAAGGTTATAAAAATACTTTACAGTGATTGGTCACAGTCTGTATGTCAGAACAGACAAGGAGAAGGAATACAGGTCCTGTACAATCACAGACCAAGCCACAGAACATTATCCGTCATTTCCTATACCAGAAACCATCCCAGCAATTCAACCAGGTGGCTGTTTGTACCGTGAAATGGCATTTCCTTCATTCTGTTTCCTTTTGCGATACATAGGACTCTGGTACCTGAGGCTGAAGGACATTTAGAAGGCACTGCCAAACATACTTTGGAGAGCTGCTGGGTCTATTTTTTTTTTCATTTAGATTTTCCCAGTCGTATTGAGAGAACACTTCAATTTACTAAGCATTATTGAAAAGATGTGTGTTGACTAAAATCAATAAAAACATAATATAAAAATGTATAAAAATAGAAAATGGTGCATTAAAAATAATAAGATGGAAAGTCCTCCTTAATTAAACAGAATTAATGTTAAAACACAAATTAGGGTGGAAGAAAATTAAAGAAAAATGAGAAATAATGAAGGAATTTAGAAGTTTTCTGTTCAAAATGCTAAGGTGCAGTTTTCAATCAAAGACTCATTGATTACTTCCCGCAGCTGCCATTGTCTGGGAAAGGTGAACCGTGGCCCCTGAGAGCTGTGAGCAGCCATGCCTGAGGACGGTCAATGTTAGCAAAATGTCTCACAGCTCGCAATCAGATTACCCTGATGGGCCGCAAGTTGCCTATTACTGATCTAAACAGTCTATCTAAACAAACAAGAATCAAGTCTTCTTTATGCCTGCACATCATAACTTTGTAATCACACATCCATAACCTGAACCTTTCCTCATCCCATTCCTTCCTGGTATATAAGATAATTATGCTTGTCCTCCAAATCCATCATTTAAGGCCCAATCTTGCAACTGGATCTACCAGCCTGGACCTCTGATTTCATGTAGAATCCAGTTTCAAGATTGTGGCTTTTGAGTGTAAGCTGTTCAATGCAGAGGCCCATATTTTTCTGTGAAGCACCGGAGAAACCTGAAGCCCTATAAAATTATGAATAATGTGTAAGTTTGCTACTACTGATATCTATGTCAGTTTTCCATAAACATAGTTCATTAAGTTATCATTAGGAGTAAACATTTTAAAACTCTCTTTCGATATTTTAACAAATTGGAAAGTCATCCCTTGTTGCAATTAAAAATAATCTTCTCTTTTTTTTTTAAACCCCAACAATCAGACAAAAAACTGGATAGTGTTTTCACTAATGAAAAGGAGGCAGTGGCAACTGATTTCTGGTTCACCAGGCTGTCTTTAATACATACATTGAATGACAAATTCACCATTTACTTCAGCTTTTTCCAAAGCCACAAGTTGATTTATTGACATTTATATGGGATTTAACATGCTATGCTCCAAAACACACACTTACAACTAGAACAATTCTGTAGTTAAAAATGTTATAGGGAAAGAAAGAGAGCATCAAACTGGGGATGGGAGGATTTTAAAAAGATCATGTAGAATGACCCTATTAGTTCATTAGTCACAAAATTTTCATTCAACTCCAAATACAAATGTATTTACCTGCAGCCTAGTTTGATCCTGGGCACTTCAGCATCTAAACACACATCTCTACCACTTAAGTTAAAAAGCAGTAGTAGGCTGTTATCATATATGTATACCAGCCATTAGATAGGGACACAAAACATACTATACACGTGTGTCATCCGGTCCCAATATTCTTCCTCTGCTGATTGTAATGTATTATTGATTGAAATCTCCCAGCTAAAACCAAGAAAAAATTGGTGGAGATGGGGAGAACTTTTCATCAGGGTCACAGGGAAATGAATTAGAACATGCAACTTTCGTTTGGCAAACAACTGAAAAGAAATGATATAAAACAACCCCCACACACAACATGACTGCAAACTACAGCATTAAATTTTCAAAACCCAGATGGTGAGAAAAATACTCATTCACGGCCTAAAACACATCTGGTCCATTAAAACACAGAACCATCCTTTTAAACACAGGATATGCATTCATAAATCTGAACGAATATAAGCTTTTGGGTGCAGCCTATCACCTGAGATAAGCTTCTCTTGGAATGTCTGTGTCCTCTCTGATTTGTATCACCTGCCTAATGAGAGAAGTAGTTAGAACATTTGGGTTCAACAGAATTAGTAATACCAGCCCTACATTTGGTACAAAACCAGGGAAAGCATAAGGCTGATGGTAAAAGCTTTTCCAAACACTATTTTAAACAAGAGTAGGTCATGTAATTTTCATATCGTTTTCCTTCTCTCCCTTTGGACTGTAATGGAGGAAAGTATGAAGCATATGGAGTTCCTGCTTAAAAATAAAAGGAGAGAGAAAGAGAGAGGTACTGTGTGACTAAAAACAGAGTGAACAAGGCACAGAAGTCTGATAAAATGTATCCTTTGGCAGGAGGGAATGAAAATCCATCAACACTGCATGGAGTTCTATGACTGTACAGTGAAACCTATTTTTAAAATAACAACAAAGAGGCTACTTAAAACAGAAAAAAATGAAATGTTCTTTATTATGACTACTGATAATAAATATATATATATATATATAAAAATCAGTCTAACTGCATCTATCATGACTGTTCTAAGAATGACTGTTTATGTGTGGTTTCTATTGCAAGAGTGGGTGGGTGAGGTTCTGCGGCCTGCAGCGTGCAGGAGGTCAGACTAGATCAGTGGTGGGCAACCTGTGGCCCGCGGGCTGCACGTGGCCCATGAGGGTAACCCACTGGTGAGCTGTGAAACAGTTTGTTTACATTGACCATCTGCAGGCATGGCCGCCTACAGCTCCCAGTGATCGCAGTTCGCTGTTCCCGGCCAACGGGAGCTGCGGGCAGCCATGCCTGTAGACGGTCAATGTAAACAAACATTGTGTACGCCCTGGAAAAGTTACGCCCATATGTTTGGGGACGGCGGTTCCAGCTACAAACTGACCATGCTGCGCTAAAGTGGCTTCATACAGCCAAAGGGAACAACAAGAAACTTC
>NC_133769.1:342998054-343115669 GCF_003597395.2 Chelonoidis abingdonii
TGGAGGCTCAGGGCATCTGAGTCTTGGGGGTCCCCCAGGGAAAGGTTTGGGGAGACCAGAGAGTTTATCAGGTACTCAGAATCCTGATTGGTGGCAGCGAGATAAGATCCAAGCTGGTAATTAAGCTTGGAGGTTCATGCTAAGCACCCAGATTTTGGACGCTAAAGTCCAGATTTGGGACAGAGGCTTATTACAAGCTTACTGCATCATCCTCTTCTACATGCGTTAAAAGCCCCATAGCTCTTAGCCAAGGCTGTTGCAGACTCATCAGTCTCTATATGATCTAGGTGCCACTCGAGGGGGACAGAGCACCACACTAGCAGGCATGGGCTACAAAAGCATGGCTGGTTTCATTGACGCTTGAAAACAACTACTCTATATGATTAACAGCCTACTTACAAGCAGGGGCGGCTCTAGGGATTTTGCTGCCCCAAGCACAGCAGGCAGGCTGTCTTTGGCGGCTTGCCTGCGGAGGGTCCGCTGGTCCCGCAGCTTCAGTGTACGGAGGTCTGAAGCCGTGGGACCACTGGACCCTCCGCAGGCATGCCTGCGGGAGGTCTACCAAAGCCGCGGTAGCACCAACCCTCCAGGCAAGTCGCTGAAGGCAGCCTGCCTGCTGCCCTTGCAGCGACCGGCAGAGCATCCCCCGCGGCTTGCCGCCCCAAGCATGTGCTTGGCATGCTGGGGCCTGGAGCCACCCCTGCTTACAAGTCACTTAACTAGGGTTACCAGATAGCAACTGTGAAAAAATGGGACAGGGGATGGGGGGTAATAGGCACCTATATAAGAAGAAGTCCCCAAAAACAAAACTGTCCCTTTAAAAATGCGACATCTGGTCACCCTACACTTAACGGAAAACAAAACAACCAGAAGTGATGCCAGGGAAAATCTTCAAGTGTTCAGAAGTTGAGATCTACTTGGATGCTTACTCCCAGCCCCATATTTGTCTCCCACCCTTCTCCCTAAACATGTGTCCTCTCCCGATTTGTCCCTCCCTCTAAATAGTTCAAAATAAGCTTCCCTCATGTTCCCTTTCTGCCACACACAACTTGCTTCTCCATCCCCCTAGTCTCTCTCTAAATTGCACTTAAGCTCCCAAAGTTTTGGACCCTTGCATTTCCAAGAGGTCTGAATAATGTATCGATTATGTGGATAGTGTTTTTTGCTAAAGAGAAGATTCTCAAAACAGAGGCAGTAGCAACTGGTTTCTGGTTCACCATGCTGTCTATAACAAATTCACCATTTACTTCAATGTTGTCCAAAGCTCTTAACTGGTTTGTTGACATTGCATGCCACAACCAGGAATGTTCTGGGGCTTCCCCAGAGGCACACACACAATTCACTGTGATATACAAGGAAATATCCAGAATGCACTGGACTGGAATACAGCAGCAGTGATCCAGTGGACACAGTAAAAGACTAGTAGAATTTCATTGGACTTTCAAAACAATGGAACTTGTGAAGGATTTATAGTGAAGTAAAGGGGACAGAGAGGGACGGCGTGACAGAAAGTCCTGGGAAGAGAAAAGAATAATGGGCATGTATGAGTCTGCAGCACAATGATGTGTGATCCTGTTCATAAACCAGCAGAGTCTCCTGGGAGATCATGGATCAAGAAGGTTAGAGGACGGCGAGCTGTATAAAGCAGAGGACACAGTGTAATGGCCTAACACTTGAAGAAGGTAAGAGAGGGCTGGGCATCTTATCAGAAGTTTTCCCAAACTAAAAAAATAATTTTGTTTTGAATGAACAAGCTCTCCCATTGGGAAAAAAAATATTACACTAGACTAGTGGTAACTGCCAACAGAGATGTCTGCAAGATGCTATAAAAAGATACTTGTTTTTTTTAAATTGCTTTATTCCTTATGGTTCCTACAGAATAAACTTGTGGCTTTCAAAGTTCTTACCTGCTTCACTGGTTCTGATCACTCGAGATGGTGCACTGGGATCCCCAGTCCCGATTTTGTTGGTTGCTACAACTCTGAATTCATATTCCACCCATGGGTTCAGTTCTACTGCCACAGCAGATTCCATGTCACCACTTATGTTCTCTGGAACTGCAGAGAGCAAAGACAATGTGTAAATCATTAACTCACCTGAAACTTATGTGTAATATACCAGTGGTGCGTGGAACTGAATTTTACAATATTAAAGATCACTGGAGGTAATGGAAATCAGTTGCTCAATACTCATCAGTTATATATACATAAAAGTTTATTTAATGCTTCTGAAAGATGGCTGATTAACTATCTGGAGACAGAAATCCTCTCTTTGTCCACAGCTACAGCAGGGACAGCCACACTGCAGGCATGTTGTTAAGTGACATCCAAATACAACTTTTAAATTTGGACCTTTGATTTTTTTATCTTCTTTTATAATCTTATTATTTTTTTTATCTTGTATTTTCATCATCATCCTCTGTAACTGGTGTAGGTGGTTCCTATTCTCGAGTTATGAGTTTTGCTCAGCCTACTCATATTATCTTAAAAATCTTTCTCTCACCTGTTTTTACGGTCTGCCAGCCAAGTGAAAATGGGCTACGTGCTTGTAAGTTGTATGTGGAGATAGGGCTGTGGTTGTCTGCCCCAGGACTCCAGGAGAGCGTCGCCGTTGTTTCTGTAATTTCCTCAACTATCACTATTCCTGGGGGACCAGGAGGACCTAGAAATAAGGTGGAAGAATAATAAGAACTGCACTGTCATGCCAATTCAGCAGCACTAACACAGGATACACGTGTTTCCATAACAACATGATGCAGTTCAGTATTCATGAAATACATAGTTAAGATGCATATCACTGAAGTGGTTGATTGCTATGATTTCTGACGACAAATGATGATTATATCTATTTTTGTAATGCTTCATGAGGGAGAAGCAATTAACATGTCAGAGTGATAGCTGTGGAATTAGAAACAGGAATTTAAAAAAATCACCAATTACTTTATTCTTTAATTTTTCAAAACCTAAGATAAATACAAATAAAATAGCAACCTTCAAGAAGCATCTAAGGTTAAACTAAACAGCCATATGTTCTTTTCCTCCCTTATAATAGCCTTGCACCATCTACCTGAAGTCTTTCTTGCTCTGCTTCATCAGAACTCAAGTCCTGATCCAGCAGTTGCATCTATGGGGGCAAACCCTTATGCGTATTAAGTCAATACACAGACCCTATTGCTGAAGGAAGGCTCAGACTGTAAACTCTTCAAGGTAGCGATGATGCCTTAAAAGCCTACAACATGTCATGTGCTGTAAAAGTAATAAATAATTATATGAAATTAATAAAAATAAAGCAATTTTTGGATGTTGTAGAGGCGAACACCACAGTTTTTTGATATGACAAATGAACCATGTTCAAAGTAAAACTATGGTCAATAGGTGTCTTGAAAACCACTAAGTTTTGATAATCACCAAATCAAGAATTTAATATATATACTATCTCACACATTCAATCATTCCCTGCATCATCTAATAGCTTGTTTGAATGTTTTTTATTTTTCATTTAAGCTAATATTCCAAAGGATATTGTTTGTTACAGGGTCCAGAAAAAAAAACCCCAAACAACAAAATTGCTTTTCATCTCCTGAGAAGTGAAAAATACTTTTTTACTGTACTCAGCTGCAGACAGTCATAATGAATTCTTTTTATTTGCATATGTTATCTGATTAATTAAGATTGCTAACAGAGATGAGTCAGAACCAAAAACATGGATATGAACACCCCTTGTCTTCTCTAGACCTCATTGTTACATATTAACTACCAGACTGGATCAGTATCCTCTCTCCAGCAGTGTTGAGAAGCAGATTCCTCGAAGGAATAGGTATGAATCCCACAGTAAGGTTAGGTTTAGTATGCAGATTCTGGGTGGTGTTGGTGGTCTGTGATATACAGGTCAGACTAGATGATCTGGTGGTCCCTTTTGCCTTAAACTCTATGCTCTATGAGTAGGCAAATGTGGAATAATCTGAACTCTATAAATCTTATCGTGGTCTCTTATACTTAGAGATTGGCTTACATTCTGAAGCACAAGGTTTAAGATTTCTTCTTTTTCTCATAATTATGACACATCTTACATTCTGAAGCACAAGGTTTAAAATTTCTTCTTTTTCTCATAATTATGACACATCTGAATATTCTTGATAGCCATATAAATATCTTTCTGAATCTTAAATTCTTGGTTTCAACAACTTCCTGTGGCAATACATTCCAAAGTTTAATTACATGTTGTGTACAAAGGCATTTCCTTCTATTGGTTTTGAATATCCCACCTTTTAATTTCATTAAATGTAAAACAAAGTAATTTCTGTTATAATCAGTCTTGTGCCAAGATTTTCTATCAATCAGTATGTATGTAATCATAAGTATATATCAGCTTCTTTTGGCCCTTCAGATGGCAATAATGAAACCTGCTTGAACTGATGATAACAACTCTGATCAAAGTTAATGTGAGCTATCAGCTAACTAAACATCCTTATGTTTTGTCTAAGCTGCCACTTTACAGTAGAGGGCCTGCTTCTTGAAAAATGTATGATGAAGTTTACCCATGCAAAAGGAACAGAACCAGGCATATGCACTGATTAACACCTGCTCTAAGGGTTTAATTTGGAAGTTAGTGGCTTTGTTCTGAGCCTCAGCACTCATGTGAATTGCATCCATAACGCCCAATCCAACTCACACTGAATTCAGTGACACAAAGCCTCCCATTGACTAAAATAGGAGAAAGATCCAGAAATATACACAGCAAAAATAATTAACTTTGTTTTATTACAATGGGTTTTCTTCAAATATAGCCAATCCATGACTTTATACTGAGCTTTTATTTTATGGAGGGTTTGAAGGAGTAGTGATAAGCCATTTCTGAGCTGGAGGGAGATAGAAAAACTAGACAAATAGAATGCTCTAGACTTCTGAAACACTATGCTGGGGTGTGGACTATAGGCAACACTTTTTAAAATAAAATTAACTGTTTTTTTCATTTTCCACAACTTACTGGGAAGGAATAATTTGTGCTAGATGCTGGGTTGTCTTGGCCCCCTTTTCCTGAAATGTAGATATGGGTTGGAAGCAGGTGGATTTAAAGGAGTTGGAAACAAAGACACGTGGACAAGCCTTCTGGTCTAGTAGAGGTACATGCTACTCTTTTAAAAGGCAAGATCAAGCACGCTGGGAAAAGTTATGGTTTTTGAGTTTGTGTCAAGGTGGATTGAAATTCCAATTACTTGGGCCCATGCTTTGGGTTTATAGGTGTCTTAATGACCTTTACTATAGTTTGAATGTGAACTTGCTAAACTCAAATTTCTGTTACATTCAACAGCTCTGAGTAATGGCTTTTAAACCCAAACACTTGTCTGTATGTTTTACTGGCAATATACGGTAATCAAGTTATTTATCAGCTCTTATGTTATACACTCTCCAGGGCAACAAGTTTCAGAGAAAACACATATGACATTACTTCTACACAAATATATTATGGAAGTGGATTTCTTGCTTAGACTGGTACTTTTACCAATGTGCAAGAAGAATAGCATTAGCCTCTTTTTTATTTTTAGACCACAAAATGTGTACTTCTAAAGCCACATTTTGTAGTTACAAAGACTTTCATCTCTTTACTCTATCATAATTCTCTATACTCATTTTTAAATTCTTTCAGCTTCTACGTAGCCTTTTGATAATTTTACTTAAGGTAGGCATATAATCTGCGTTGACCAGCTTTCTGTTTATGGCCATAGCAAAGACATTATTTATTGTGCTGAAAGCTGACTTTTTATTTAAGTAGATACAAACACTTTTCTTCTTCTTACAAAGTATCGTTCCTGTCATGCCTATATTACTAATAATTGTTTGGTCAAAAGTATATGTAATGGATACATATATGCTAGCAAGTTTCCCAAAGTGCATAAACAGTATATTTAAGTAATTCCGGGAAACTGTGCCCACAGATTTCTCTTCTCTGGGAAAGGCACGTGGTCCATATCTGTAACAAGATCAAAAATTATGAACAGTTTGCATTATTCAAAGAGATAACAAAAATTCAGCAGTTGATTTAAAACTATTCCTCAAAACTCTTAGTATCAAAGGCTACCTAAATCCCTGAACTGAAATCATCAATGTACCACTGGAGATAACAAGACCAAATGAATGCAGTGAATTCTCAGAAACCATGGGACTGCTCAAAAAAGGTCAGAGAGCTGGAGTGACCAGTTCATGATGCTCTTCTTTGAAGTTGCTCCTAATTTTTTTTTCTTGAATTTTCAGAAGCACTGAAGATGTTACTCACCTTCTGTGTCCCTGTGGCTGCTCCACTGTAGGTGTAACCTCGTCTCTGAGCCTCAGATTGGAGATTTTCAGCTTGCCTCGAGGCTATCTAGTGCTGCAAGAGCCAACTGTCCTTAGTTCCTTCTCTACCACAGAGACCTTTATTAAGAGCTCCAAAGCAGAGGCAAAGTGGGTGGTTTGTGGAGCACCCATAAGGACACACATTTCAATGAACCATTGTTACTGCACAAGATGAGTACCTCTTCTTCTTCAAGTAGTGCCCTATGGGTGCTCCACTGTAGGTGGCTCTACAGCAGAAGCCTTGATGGATGGGTGGGGCTTTGGAGTCGAGTCTGGTACTGATGATAATACCATGGATCCAAACATAGCATCTGATGCTGAATCACAGGTGACAGCATAATGTTCCACACAAGTACGAGTGGATGCCCAAGTTGCTGTTCTGCATATTGATGTGATGGGAACGTTTTTGATGAAGGCTACAGACTTGGAAACAGATCTCTTAGAGTTGAACTCCAGATGGAGGTTGAAGATTGTGGGTACAATAGTAACAGGTAATGCAGTTTGATATCTATCTAGATTGCCTTTGTTTTGAGACTGAGGATACTTTATACCTCTCTGCAATTGAAAGCAACAGTTTAGAAGATTTTCTGAAAAATTTTGTTCTATCTAAATAGAATGCCAAAGCTCTCCTGACATTGAGTGTATGTAATATTGCTTTTCTCTGATCATGATGTGGCTTTTGGAAGAAGATAGGAAGATGAATAAATTACTTTAAGTGGAAGGCAGAGAATACCTTCAGAAGGAACATTGAGTATGTTCTCTGTGAGACCTTATCCCTAAAAAAAATGTTGTGAAGGGTGGGTGTGCCATTAGAACTCCTATTTCTTAGGGCTTGGCTACAGTGGCACTGTACAGCGCTGCAACTTTTGCGCTCAGGGGTGTGAAAAAACAAGATACAGCACTGTAAAGCCTCAGTGTATTCAGTGCTGCAGCGCTGGGAGCGCGGCTCCCAGAGCTGCACGCTATACCCGTAGAGGATGTGGTTTACGTTCAGCGCTAGGAGAGCTGTCTCCCAGCGCTGGCCCTCCGACCACACTCACACTTCAAAGCGCGGCAGCGCTTTGAAATTTCAAGTGTAGCCATACCCTTATTCTCAGCAGGACCTTTGATATGAGAGGAATCAGAGGAAAGGCGTAAAGGAGACCTGTATTGCAGTAAAAGAGGAAGGCATCTGGAGCAGTACTGAGAGCATATTTTGGTTTTGGTCATGGCAAATAAGTCTATTTTGGGGACTTCCCAATGCTGAAATACATTGTGGAGGACAACAGGGCCCATTTCACATTTGTGTTCCTGTTAGAATATCCTGCTGAGGGTGGATGCTGTGGTATTCTGCACACCCAGCAGGGGTAGACTGCTGACAAGATGATGCTGTGCCATGCATCAGTTCCATATTTTTACTGTCTCTGCACAAAGAGATGGTGATTCATTCCCACCTGGTGGTTTATGTAGACTATACCTGCTATGTTGTCTGACATGACTTTTATATATTTGCCCTTAATCAATGATAGGAAATGTGAACAATCATTCCTGATGGCTCTGAGCTCCAATGGTTGATATGTAGAGTTGATTCTAAGGGGTACCATTTGCCTAGAACCATGTGATTGTCTAGTTGCGCTCCCCAGCACAGTAAGGATGCATCTATTGCAGTGGTGGGCAAACTATGGCCCGGGGCCACATTGGCCCTTCATACGTTTTAATCCAGCCCTTGAGCTTCCACCAGGGAGCAGAGTCTGGGGCTTGTCCTGCTCCAGCCGGGGAGCGGGGTTGGTCCTGCTCCGCATATGCTGTGGCAGCATTATGTCCTCCCTCTGGTTCCTATGCATAGGGGCAGCCAAGAGGCTCCACATGCTGCTCCCTGCCTCAAGGGTGGCCCCCACAGCTCCCATTGGCCAGGAACCATGGCCAATGGGAGCTGCAGGGGCGTCGCCTGTGGATGGGGCAACGCCCAGAGCTGCCTGGCCACGCCTCTGCGTAGGAGCCAGAGGGGGCCATGCTGCTGCTTCCAGGAGCTGCTTGAGGTAAGAGCTGCCTGGAGCCTGCCTTCCTGCCAGGCTCCAACTCCCTGCCCCAGCCCTGATCCCTCTTGCACCCTCCAAACTCCTCTGTCCCAGCCCAGAGACCCCTCCTGAATCCTGAACTCCTCATTTCTGGCCCCAACCCAGAGCCTGCACCCCATCCAGAGCCCTCATTCTCTCCCACACCCAACCCCAAATTTCATGAGTATTCATAGCCCGCCATACAATTTCCATAGCCAGATATGGCCCTTGGGCCAAAAGGTTTGCCCACCTCGGTCTATTTTCAATATCAAAGTTGGAGGTTGCTGAATGAATGGGACCCCCATGCAGATATTGTGTGGATCTTTCTGCCATTCAAGATGGTCTTTGACTGTCAAGGTTAGTTTGTTCTATCTGTCTCTGTTTGGTACTTTGAGTCATGCCTGAAAGCAATGCATGTGGAACCCTGCATGACTTATTTCAAAGGTGTTTGCTATCAGGTGCCTGGTAGTGGAAGACAATTTCTGGCCCGGGTCTTGGGGCTGATCTGAATAGTGTCAATTAAAATGATTAAGGTGCTGAACCTGTGTAGTGGGAGGAAGGCTTTGGCTTTCACTGCATCTAGATAGGCTCCTATGAATTTTAGATGTTGCACTGGAGTTAGAGTGGATTTTTGAGTGTTCAATTGTAATCCCAACTGCATTAATACATCTATAGGACATCATTGAAGGATTGTGCCTTCAGCTGGCAGTGTGACAAAGTTCTTCCTCTACCTTGGTGGGTCCCGTGCTTATTGGTGGATTTGCTTGCCTCACAGATTCATCCTGTCGGTCAGGAAACAGCCCAGAGACCTTCCCCTCTAGTAGAAGCCACAGTCCAGGTCAATTCCTCCTGTGTTTGATCAGGAGTTGGGAGGTTTGGGGGGAACCCAAGCCCGCCCCCTACTCCAGGTTCCAGCCCAGGGCCCTATGGACTGCAGCTGTCTAGAGTGCCTCCTGGTACAGTTGTGCGACAGCTACAACTCCCTGGGCTACTTCCCCAAGGCCTTCTCCCAACATCTTCTTTGTGCTCACCACTGGCCCTTCCTCCTGATGTCTGATAACGCTTGGACTTCTCAATCCTCCAGCAGTATTGCTACTCACTCTCAGCTTCTTGCACACCTCTTGCTCCCAGTTCCTCACAGGCACTTCCTCTCCCTGGCTTCCTCTGGCCTGACTGGAGTGAGCCCTTTTATAGCATCAGAGGGGCCTTAATTAGAGTCAGGTGCTTAACAGCCTCACCTGAGGTTAATTGGAGTCAGGTGTTCTCATTAGCCTGGAGCAGCCCCTGCTCTGGGCACTCAGGGAACAGAAAACTGCTTATCCAGTGGCCAGTATATCTCCTTTCTACTACTTTGCTGTTCCCAACTGGCCTGGGTTTATCACAGCAGTCATCTTGATATGGACATGTCATGATTCCTAATTTGCAAAGATGAACCGCTGCCACAGGCAGGATCTTCTAGAACACTCTGGATGTGGATGATAGACTGAATGGAAGCACTCTGTATTGAAAATGGTCTTGACCCAAGGTGAATCTCAGAAAACCACTCTGGGATGATTGAATCGCAATATGAAAATAAGCATCTTGGAGGCTGAGGGCCAAGAATCAGTCTCCCTAGTTCAGAGATGGAATTATTGGAGCTAATGTAACCATTTTGAATATTTGTGCCTTTAAGTATTTGTTTAGTGATCTCAGATCCAGAATGAGTTCTATAGCACCACGGCATGGATCCTCAATGGTTCAAAAGCATAGAGATGTTCCGTTCAGAGAATGAGAAAGAGGTGCTATTACATAGCAGAATAATAACAATTTGTCACATATTTATGCAGAAGTGGAAAAGATTCCAAATCTGGTGCGACTCAAAACATGTTACCCCCATATCCTCTAGCCTCCTGCTAGTAATAGACTACAACCTAGATCTAAAAAATCAGAATTATCTCCAAGTTCAGTAAAGGTACATCTTGCAGCCCTAAATGCCTTTCATCATAAGATAGACAGCTACTCCATATTCATTCATCCTACAACAAAAAGATTCCTCAAGGGCAGGGCCCTACCAAATTCACAGCCATGAAAAACACAACACGGACGTGAAATCTAGTCTTCCCCCAGTGAAATATGGTCTTTTGTGTGCTTTTACCCTATACTATACAGATTGGGGAAGGCCAATGTTTCTCAAATTGGGGGTCCTGACCCAAAAAGGAGTTACAGGGAAGTCACAAAGTTATTTTGGGGGGGGGGCGTCACAGTATTGTCACCCTTACTTCTGCACTGCCTTCAGAGCTGGACAGCTGGAGAGTGGCAGATATTGGCCGGGGACCAAGCTCTGAAGGCAGTGTCCTGCCAGCAGCAGCACAGAAGTAAGGGTGGCAATACCATACCATGCCACCCTTACTTCTGTGCTGCTGCCTTCAGAGCTGGGTGGTCAGAGAGCGGTGATTGCTGACCAAGGACCCAGCTCTGCATGCAGGAGTGTAGAACTAAGGATGACAATACCATACCATGCCATCCTTGATTCTGTGCTGCTGTTGGCAGTGGCTCTGCCTTCAGATCTGGACTCCCAGCCAGCAGCCACTGTTCTCCAGCAGGCCAGCTCTCAAGGCACTGCCGCTGCCAGCACAAGCACAGAAGTAAGGGTAGCAGTTCCACAACCCTCCCTATAATAACCTTGTGACCCTCCCACAACTCCTTTTTGGGTCAGGACCCCTAAAAACACACCCCATAACATTTCAGATTTAAACAGCTGAAATCATGAAATTTGCCATTTTAAAAATCCTATGTGAAATTGACCAAAATAGACCATGAATGTGCTAGGGCCCTAGGTATGGGAAATCTCTTCTCACAAATCAGATGCCCTAATCCAACATGGGACCTTAACCTGGTCCTCAAGCGCCTTAGAAAGCCTTCTTTTGAACCCATGGCCACATGCTTGCTTACGCATCTGTCTATGAAAATGGCGTGCTCAGTGGCCATCACCTTGGCTTGGAGAATCAGGGAAATAGGAGCTTTAATGGTACACCCACCCTTCACAATGTTTTTTAGGGATGAGGTCACACAGAAACCACACCCAAAGTTCCTCCTGAGAGTATCCCCTGCCTTCCACATAAACCAATTTATTCACCTGCCTACCTTCTTCCCAAATCCACACCATGACAAGAGAGAAGCACTGAAATAACTGTTTTGTGTGACAAATTGATCAATAAAATGGGAAAGTAGAGTAAGAACAAGAATACTTATGTTTTTATTTTTTGACATGAGCAAAGGATATTCCAGGTCAGTATAAATTAGTATTTTATACAGTGCTACCTAAGAACAAAGGTGTCTTAGTAATATGTCCTTGTGGTATCTTTACAAACTACTAGTGGCCTTTTTCTTTGTTATATTATTGTACAGTTTGTAATTTAAGTCATAATGTTACATAACGTATTGCTTCTAACGTACTATTTAAGCTCCGCAGAGACTGAAAGATTATACCTGTCATGCTTTGACAGGAAAGTTGTTGGAACAATACAGAAGATACCACCTGACATGTTTGGAGAAAGAGACAGCAGGTTAAATTGTAGCTGGAGAATTTAAATAGAGCAATCTGAAAGGAGGTTTGATCATTTGCAGCAGATGTGCTAGGTGATGGATGAATTACTGTGATATTGTCTGTAATACAACACATAATTCAGTGGTGTGTGATTGATTCCACTTATTTGCTTGGGTTTAACATACCATGATCCAAGTTTGCAAGACAAATATGTGAGCTTCAATTTACTGATAGGGTTCGGGTGACAGAACGTCTCTGGCAATGTGGGTTATGTGTTTCAAGTGGAGTTTGCTAATAACTCTTTGATTCCTTGTGTTGACAATAAAGAAATCATGACCCAAACTAACAACCCCTAGAAGAAAATGAATAATTCAAAGAGACTGGTACCTTGCTGTATTTTCTCTGTGATTAATAAAAGCTTTCATTAACTACATCAACGTTAAAACGGAGATAATTCAGTCATGTTGATCTGAGCCTCTAGATTGTACTAGTGCTCACATACGTACATGCACAAATACATACAAAGCCTTTTATTTTGTGAGCTGACTTTGCGAAAGCTCCTGTGGTGAGCTTGGAACATTATTATTGTGTAATAGCATAATAACTATTTAAACTGACCTAAAATTGTACATGGGACTTGAATGGTATTTTTATTCTCAATATTCCCATATATTGGATGTAAATATTTATAGGAAAATCCTTTTTCTCTCATTTCTAAATGCTTAAAGTGAAGTCTCAATCCCTGCAACACTGTATCATAATATGCTCCACACTGATAACTAATGTATACACTTTAATGCACTGATTCAGGAAAACTCCCTGAGTTGCCCTGAAGCTACTGTTGGAACCCTAGTCTTAATCAGCCCAAAGAAGGGGGAAAAACAGAGTAATCCCCAGTCCTGGGGCTGCAAGTGGAGGCCTCCCAGAAATGTGTTCCATCCTATGCAGGAAATGTTTCACTCTTGTGCAGCCCCGGCAAATCCTGCCCTTGCTGTTTACAGTGGAACTACATTGTTTCCTCTACAAAAAGAGAGAACAGAAGAATATACAGTAACTATTATTTGTAGACGATAAGGCCTAATTTGGGCTTTATTCTATCAAGGTCAAAGACAAACTTCAATCAATTCAATTAGGAACCGGATTGTGGCTTTTTGGTAAAACTGAGTTATGTTTAGCGCTGTGGCTGTTACAGTGTTCCAGAAATCTCCTCCTCCTCCTCCTCCTCAATGGAAAATATGCTATTTACTGTTGCTAGATGTGGCTGGTAGGACCAATGCTGATCTGCAGAATTAAAGCAACAAAAGTATTTTCTTTACAATGTCAGTTCTCTCCATGAAAGAGCTAGCTGCTGACTTAATGCTTGTTAGACTGAAGGTTGACGGAAGTAGATCATGGAGACATCCACTGTAATAAGAAATGAATAAAGATTGTTTTAGAATTTCTATCACATAATGGAAACATAAAAACACACCAAACCTTTGTGGAAGACGGTCTTTGAAAACAAATTAACTTACCAACCAGGCATTGTCTTGAGGGAACCTGACACATTGTTGGCTAGGAATCAGCAGAGACATCTGCAGAATGTAAACCTCCTGGCTGGTACATGAGTATATGGTAACCACATTTGTGATCACATCATTAGTGTCAGAACATGACATGCATATTTATCCTGCATTAGAGCCTTCTGTTTTTGTAATCTCTTCTTTGTGAAAAATAAATACAGAGACATGCAGTGGTGCCAATTATAGCTGGAAAACCAGCCAAATTGAAAAAGTCTTCTTTTTCAATCCCTTGCTGGTTGAAAATCACAGGACGCTGAAGATGTATACAAATAAAATAAAGATTTGTAACAGAGAGGGCATTAGGCAAGGGAAAACTGTTCCTGGATCAGAACCAAGAATGAGATATGATACTCATTGATTGATAAAAACCAAAAATTCTTTCTGCTCTGGATGACTGAAACTTTACGAACAGGGACAAGCACTTCCTGGGCATATTTTTTCTCTGTGAATACCCTTGTGTACATAACAAACAGCTATTCTAAAAATGCTGCTGTGGAGCAACACCTGTTTGCACCATTTTTTCCAGAGAAGTGTGAACATAGTGAAAGTCAGAAACAGAATGCATGTTCACAACTCTTGTTTTGCACTATTCACTCAGATCTAGTAGGAGTGGAGGATATTTTTATTACCCACCACACACATGTAATGCCTCTGATTGATCTCTGCACCAGCACATTAATGGTCTCTGTGGGCAAAATTTTGTCTTCAGATGAGTGTGCAGAGCTTTGAAAAATGACAGGGAAAGCCATGTGTATGTATCAGAGAGTAGAATTTGGCCTGCTGACAGCAAGTTTACACAGCCTTAAAGATTTATTAGAATTCACAATCAAATTTTGCCAATATTGAGAACAAGCAATCAATAATTCAAGTTATGCATTCTGTAGACTTATAAGAATTAAATCTAGGCACAAAACGGAATTTTGTATGTGGAAGCAAAAGATTATAACCTATATCTTTGTCACAGATGTTCAACAGAAAGGGCTCTCCTGTGATGCAGAGGGACAGAGAACCCTGCAGGACAACTTTTGAAGAGGGTATTTGATGCTGACACAAGTTAAGGAGTAGCAGCATTACCTAGAACCAAACAGTGTGGTCAGGAATTGTGCATGGGTCTTCATGTTACTCCGCTAAAGCACCTCTGGTTTTGTCTTCTTTTGTTACAGTGGCTGAGCCTCATTTGAACACAGACACTCCAATTATGTTAAACAGTGCAGTAGTTTTCTGAGGACAAATATTCACTAAGATGAAACAACCAAACTGTTTTTCAATTGCAACCCAAATGCTTCAAATTCTAAGCTGAAAGATGAGTGCATTAATTCACAGGGGAAACACTCCCACTGTTAATAAAAACGTTTATAAGTAATGACATTACCATTCTTTGCCATATTTAAAAAAAAACAGAAAGGAGAATAAATAAGAGACAGAATAGAAAGTTATTTGGTGAAGGAGAATCTATTATGGACTAAATAGAAAGTTGCCTTGGTACTACTTGTTATATGAAATGTAATCAGATTTCTAAAGTACCCATCAAAGTCTTTGAAACTATGTGGAGGGATAAGATTCTTGTTTCTTGCCAGTCTTTTGGTGGAAAACTTTAAACAACATTTGTGAAGAGTAAGTGAGGGAAGATCAAATTATGGTTTTGTCACTAACGTAGATGTCAATAAAAAAAGTTCCTCTTGAAAGTGTATTTCATGCTAAATGAAACACCCAAAACATTAGTACGCTTTATTTGCAAAAGGCCCACTCCTTTAAAAATCTGCACACATTGTAGGAAGTTTTCAGAAGATTAGCCTCCTTATTTGCATCTGGCAAACTGATGTGCATAAATTTGAGTATTTGCACCTTTAATTACCTAACTATAGGTGCAAACTATGCAATTACAGGCAAAAGTATTTAGACTTGCCCTGCACTGTTCATTCTGCAGGCACAAAAGAGCTAGGCCAGGTTGTCTAACCAATTATTTTTTGGCAAACTTCCTCTATTGTACAATGCATTACATACTGAAGGCACTACATAAATGATAAAAAATAACGAAAGCCTTACTACTCAGACTGTGTTCAAATGAATATGCTAGACAGAGACTGGTGCATATCATTTCATAGCGAATACAAAATATACAAAGGAACTACATGTTTTCTGAGACACTGCATGTGCCTGAGAATGTGGTGATACACGGCTGTCTCTGAAGATTGTACAAATAGAGATTGGCAAAGACTTTCTGTTGTTCTTCTCCAACTGATAAGGGCAGGATGATGTCTAGTTTTCTCTCTATTCCTTTATAATAAAGCATCAAAATAATTTCCTTTGACTTACAGTCAACACATCTGATTAGTAGTAGCATACTGTAGTCCCCTTGCAAATAATCTACCAGTTATATCCATGAATATCTACAAGAGAAAGTGTAAAGGGATTTTGATTCAACTTACTCTGTGTCCTACCAAGCAGATGGAGGGTACAGTATTCACAGTCAAACTGGCAATGATACTGTATGTCAAAAAAGATCAGACAAGCTTTACAATATAACATCTAAACTACTGACAATAGCTATCTCTAAGAAGTATATACTACTTAGGGAGTATATAGCAGTACTCTTTTGGCTTTCATTGACACAACTGCACAGTGGTAGTGAATTTCCTAGACAAGCCTCCTCCAAACCCACAACTGGAAGTCTTTAGAGTAACCTTGCACTGCTGACCTCGTCTGCTGAACCAGTGCCCAGTGTTCCCAAGGGCTCAACCAAGAGAAGTTTCCAATGAGACTGCAACCTGGGACTATCAAGTTGCAAACCACTGAGTGCCTATGTAAAGCGAGAGATGTAGAGAAAAGCGCTGGGGAGGGGCATGAGGACTGAATTACAATCATTTTTAACAGTATAAAGGAAAACAAATATTTAGATTCTCTTAAATATTTTGGATTATTTTTGGAAAAACGCTGAAGAAGAAACAACTAGTGACAACTACATGGAATCTGCTTTAAATATTGACTGCAAGGCCAAAAACAAAGAAAAAAAAGACACCCAGCATTTGGCAAAAGCAATGCTGACATTGTAGAATCTGCTCTGTGCCATTTGCATAAGTATTACAACTATCTAATAGGGAATTCACTTCTTAAGAAACTAACCAAATCATATAATTTAATGAAGGCAGAACTTTACAACTGTACAAAAACAGTCACACAATATAAACCAATTGTAAAACTGGTACAAACATAATTCTGATTGGATCCTCTTATCTGCCCGCTGCAGAGACAAGGATAATGGAACATAATAAGTGTGGCATATTTGAAACTGAATCATGTTATAAAACTGTCATAGTTTTAATTTCATCACATAGTTAGGGACACATGAATCTAATTCCTTCTAATACCCCAAATAATGCTTTTATTACTCTCACATTCAGACCTCCTATTCTGAGAAACATTTTCTATAGCAAACTACAGTAAATTCACATATATAAAATGAACCCCACTGGAGGAGAAATAATTAGCTTACCATAGGAGGTTATGGAGCAGGGATCAGATCTGAGTAATTTAGAAGCAAGACTGTGGAATTCTAGGTACTAGTAGATTGAGCAATTTTTGAAACTTTCAGCTGGTGAAATGACATTCATGGAAGTTAGGTTATAGAAGCCCTATAGTCCTTGAGTTCATGCAAACATTTAACAACCCCTCCCATCAAATAAGTAAAGAACCTTGCACACTGCCAATGATAGATAGAAAAAAAATATCAAGCCATAACAAGTGGTGGAATAATCTAAAAGGATTTTTCTTTTCTAAAACCTTCATCTTATATTTTTTATTTGGGGTTTCCTACATGCTAATAAAATATCTCACAGTTACTTACATTTTAAAATTTAACAAGCATGGCCAGTGTGAAGCCTGCTGCCTAAATGAGACATAAGGAATTCTACAGTGCAGCCTGTCACATTTTTAATGCAAGTGTGGGGGACACATGAGACTATAGGTGCCATCATGCATTGATCAAGATGGAACATTGCATGATGTTCTTGATGTCCCTTCCTGCCCTCCATTTCTATGATTGTATGATGCAATCTGTAGTCAGCAAGGAAAACATATTGCAAATGAAGTGACCAAGCTCTGCTTTACTTTGTGTTAACTGGAGGCCCCGCTGATCCTGCAAAGCCCTGAGCATTTTTCTAGATGTTCAGAGCTCTAAATTCTTACTTGTGCCAATGGGAACTGGGGGCACTCAGCAACTCTCATGTGGTACTCAGCAGCTTGCAGGGTTGAACCCTAATTGCATCTGCCAACTCCTAGCAAATTGCCAATGTGATCTCTGCAAGGCAAAGTTTCACTCATTCATTCAAAAAGATTAAGATTTTGGACTTCTTTCTAATAATTGCTCATACCTTTCATTATACTACAAACAGAGCAGTCCCCCACGCTAGGAACTGAGTTGATATTTCCTAACCATTAGACCTGAGAGAATGGCTTCAATTTTAGATAAAATTTATAACAACAAAAGAAAAAAAATCATTTACTTCACACAAATTGATTTTTTAAAAAAAATCCAATGTGCCTTTAAGCTATTACATCTTTTAAGAACTGAGGGTCCATTTACCAATTGCCATTGTTGGTCATGCCTGTTTTGCAGACTGGTCTACCACACAGCTTTTTCAAAGACAAAAACGTTAAGCAAAAATGACATCACTATTGTAAAATCTAAGTATAATGTATAGCACTGATATGCTCAAACTCCATGCATTTAAATTCCACAGTATGATAATTTATGTCGATCATGTCTTCAGATTTAGCATACTCACCCCTAACAAGAAGTTCTGCCTCATCTGACACACTGTCTGCTGTGGTCTGTACCCTGCAGCCATATCTCCCAGCATGCATCAGAAGGATGTTCCTGATCATTAAATCTGCAGAGGATGCTTGCTGAAAGAGGGATGAAGTATGAGTTTAAAATGTTGCAAATCTGCCCCATTCAAGGTGGTTTATAGATGTACTTTGGATATTGAGGCAAAGTCCCCGTTGCAGGTTTTACAGTTGATATTAAAATAATTTTCAGAATACTAACTCACTGTTTTAAGGAATGCAGGAGGAAGTGCTTTTAATAAAATTATCAACAAAGATTAAAGAATAGTATTTTTTATTTCTAATATACTTAGTAAATAACTAAAGAAAAACCTTTGCATTGCTTAAGAAATAAACATGCTTGCATGCAGAGAGAAATGCTTTCCAAATGGACAATAAATAGCAAATTTATTAACTAAATCAAAACTCTCTGGCCTGAGCAATGGCATTAATTGCAGTTACTGGCTCTTTTGGAAGGAGACCAAGTTAGCTGGAAAAGTTAGTGATAATTAATGTCTAGGTCAGTAGGGGAAAACTAACAAAATCTTGAATAAGACAATGCAAGAGATTCCCTGTCCCCCACCCTGCTCCTTTAGAATGCGTATGTACTTCCAGCTGAAGTGTGCACTCCTCTGATGTCTGTAAATAAAGAACATGGAGTAACGGGAGTCCCTGCTTTTGCTCTTTAGGGTTGTAGTCAACAGTGATCAGTGTGCTCGAAAACTATGGCTGGAAACAGGCAAGAAGACAATGGTACAACGGCCCTTTGAAATATGACTAGCTGTGTCTAAGAATGGCAATCTTATTTAATAAATTCAAGTGATGGTTCTCGGATTCTGAATGCACCAGACCACAGCCACACCCAAAGTCTGTTGAAGTAAATACGAGTTGTTCCATTGGCTTCAGTAGGCTTTAGAGATCAGGCCGCTACACATTAATGACTTAACACTGTTTCTTTGCTCCTCAGCTAGGGGAAGGGATATTTCTCTTTGGGGGACAGTCACCCATATCAGGAGGCCAGCGTACCATTTAAATCTCATTATCCATGTGTGTTTAAAGTATGTGAACATGTGACTAGCACTGGTTTACAAGAGTTCTTTTGCTGCATTTATTTTAGATTATGACAGCAAAACTTCCAAACGCTGTTCCAACTAGGTTTCCGTTTCATACTCAGCACACATTTGTCCAACACAAGTATAGAAACATACTACTTAAACGGCGGTAAGAGAATCCCAAATTTCCCCTTATTAACAACAAGAATGAGCTTACATTTTATAATAACTTTCATCTAAAAAGGGCTTTGCAAACTTTACTGCTTGTACAAACTATACAGTAAGATAACAAATGAAATTTGCCCCCATGCTAGGAACCAGCACAATGCCTATATTCTTCTGAAATCCAATCCTGAAGGCATAGATGGGACCTTAGTGGTACAGAGACCTCAACCTGGTCCTCTTTCAAGAGATGCTGAGTGCTCTAAATTAATACTGTTGTCAACGGGAGGTGGGAATGAAGTCTATTTTGAATGTGCAGAGGAATGCTAATAAAGAGGCCCTGTGTTGAGTATAGGGATGGATTTCATCCTTAAGCCTTGTCTGCACATAGTTTTTATACTAATTTAATTATTTCATCTAAGGATGTGATTTTTTATGGAAACAGTTTAATTGGCACCACCCCTAGTGTGGATGCAGTATAATTTGTACTAGTATATACCAGTACGGTTAACACAATGCAATTTTTATGTGTTAACAACCTTTATGCAATACTGTAGTGCAGCCATTTTTGGGCGGCAATTGATTAAAAAGGCAATATGCTGCAACACAACAAAATAAGTGAGGCAGTTAAGAGTCCCATATCCAATTTGAACTATGGGGCAAATTAATTAGAGCTGTGCAGGAACCAGACTTTCTGCTTCACAGGAAATTCATGATTTTGAATTTTTATTTCATTCCTAATCTTCACCTAACGTCATATTTGAAATTTCCTATAAAACAACATTTCTGAAAAAAAAATCTGGGATAAAGTAAAACATTTCATTTTGATAAAATCTAAATGTTTCATTTTGATACTGACTTTTTAAAATGTTATATTATAAATTATAATCTAAAATAAAGTTTCAAAATGAAGTCATTTTGAAACAAAAAAATTGAAACATTTCGTTCTGATGAGGACCTTTTCAAATGCTTTGTTTCAACTTTTTTTTTTCAAAGTAAAATTTTGCCAAAACTGACGTGCCCATAAGTTTCTATTTTCATGAATCGGCATTTTTCAATGGAAATATGTTCTACTATACTAGGTTTTACACTCCTGAAATCATAGTCAATTCTCAGCATCTAATCCCTGACTAAAAAACAATAGTGTTTCTAAGCTGTACCCCATAAAAGGTCTAATTTGTGAGGCATTCATCTGTGGTTGCCATATAAATTAGATGCAGACCTGGTGCAAAGCATCATGAACAGTGCAAAATGTGCATATAATGCTTCCTCAACATAATTTCAGGAAAGGAATAGAATGCATTATCAGTGGAAAGTGACCATATAATAAGGACAAAGCTGATATGAACAGAAATGGCAAGAGATGGTTGTGATTTTCTGTGTCAGAGATGACAGACGGGCATTGGTTTCAGAATAACAGCCGTGTTAGTTGGTTAGTATCTGATTTTCCAGGAATAGGTAGGCAGCTGATTCCTCTTCCAGTCTGCAGCCAATTTCCCAACCCCAGCTAGAGTGAACAGACTTGGCAATGCAGCCATCATATAAAATCCCTTATTGGTTTGTTTTAAAACGCCATCTCTGTCCCTCAATGGTAGCTTAAACACATGCTAGGTGACAACTTATATGTATTTTTGGCTAGACCTCAGTGTTTGTTGTGCTGTGTATATATATCTTTTTCTCTTTAGCATGTTAGCAACTCATTGTTAACAGAATACTTTGTTTTACTGATAGGGTAAAGTAACCCTAAAACAATGGATTAAAGTTTAGGAGTTTCTACCTTCTGGTCCCATGTTCAATTCAAGCTCATTCTCCCTATTTAGATTCTTGTACAGACTGCCATCTCCATGGTATTCAAGCACTTAGCAAGAGCTTAGCTACAATGATGATGGTATCTGTCCTTCAGTTCTGCAACACCTAAGCATGGATGTACCCATTAATCAACTTTTATAATATTTGATTGTTCTGTTCTTCATGCTCTGGATGCAAAGATGATCACAATGCATAGCTAGAAAGAAAATCCCTCCTCTATAATATTGCAGAACTGGTTCTTACTATTATTTGTATTATAGTAGCTCCTAGGAATCCCAAAAAAGGATTGGTGCTAGGTGCTTTACAGACACATAATAAGGATGTCAATCCCCTTCCCCAGAGAGTTAACAATCTACATGTCAGAAAGGCCACAACTGGTGGATGAAACAGAAATAAATGGGTGGGGGTAAGTTGAGGGATGAGATAATGATACATCAGCTATATCAATATGCCTCTTGTCTAACCAATGCCAAATAAGAATGATTTATCGGCACCAATAGCAGAGCTAGGTTTTCAAATTTAGGAATTAAATTTCAAATTTCAAATTAGTAAATTGTTTTCTAAATTAAATCTTTAGGTAAGAATTTAAAATAGGAAAAGGTAATTTTGTCAGGGCTTTCCCCCCTGTATGGGGCCAGCAAGGGAGAAAGTGTGGAGATCTTGCTTGTTGGAGAAGTGGGCAGGTGGGTGACTGAGGCTGCCATTGGTACCAGAGATAATGCAGGAGTGAATGGCACAATAAACTAGATCTGATAGTAGAAAGTTATGGTGGTATTTTGCCTTCTGAAGTATCTGACACTGCTGGAGGCAGGATACTGGAATGTATAGACCAATCATGTGACCAGGTAAAATTCAGAAATTCTAAGTACTATTCTGAAAATCCAGAAACTCTCTCACATCACTCAAATCCTTGCTAGGACATTTGAGAATTTTGCAATAGGAGAACATAAAAGAGATGCACATTACTTCATTTCTGTAAGGAGTCAACTTAAAGATAAAAAGTTTTTATCTTTTCTAGCACAACAGTGCTTATTAGCCATGAAATATGGATTATTCAAGAAGATTAATGTTTCTTATATAAACTTTAGGTATTTAAAGGATAAGATCAACATCAGTCCACATTCTAGTCTCTCCTTTGAGGATAATCTACATTTAATGTGGGCTTTCTTGTGAAGGGAGGAAAAGCATTACAGAGAGCAACTGTCTGGTTTAATTGCTAAGGAGCAGTCTCAAAATCTTTGCTATCACTAACTACTACAGGGTTCATGACTATATGAATCCTAATATTCTCATCAGGAAAATAATGTGTATTTAATCTGCATACTTAAATAACTGGGCAAATTGGCAGCAATTGGAAGAACGATTGTTATAAATGAGGGAGAGCAGTGCAATAAAATGAATCCCTGTGAAACATTTAAGTTTATCACAGAATAGTATGTGCAACAACCACCATTACTTGGAATGTGTGAGGGGAAAAAAATTAAACTTGCTTGTTTCTAATATAAATTGATGTGTGTTTAGAAATTAGTGGCCTGATCATGGGAGGTGCTGAGTAGCTGCAAATCCTACTGTAGCCCATGGGAGTTGCAGGAGCAGAATATCTTGGAGAATTGGGCCATCTCACTTTCTAGCTACATGAAAGGCACTCTAGAGACATCTCCCTCCTATGCAAGTTAGGAATTCTAGGATGCCACATCATAAAACAAAAACAAGGAGGAGTCCTTGTGGCACCAAGTGGGTACTAATCTACAAAAGCTTATGCCCAAATAAATTTGTTAGTCTCTAAGGTGCCACAAGGACTCCTCCTTGTTTTTGCTGATACAGACTAACACAGCTACCACTCTGAAACCTGTCATTATCTAACAGTACATCTGTAAAATTTATCTGGCCCCTTGGGTTTAAAATTCTGGATTACAGTACATGTTAGTTCTGTGGGGTTTGGGGCTGAGGAAGTCCTGTTTTTATACAAAGTTTAGGGTTTTGAAACCTTGGAAAATAACCAAGAACTAAAGTTTTCGTAAAGCAAGAAAAATATTGTTGGTGAAGATGAAGACCACAATTAACTGGTGCATGAGGACTACTTTGTGCTGCTCCAGTTGCACAAAGCTGGCCTAAAGCCACCTTAGTTGGGTACTAAAAATTCCCCCAATGTGGGCAAGGAGTTGTAGGTAGTATAGAGCTGACATCAGAGCTCCTATGTTGTCCTGCTTCTGGCTGCTAGTGTAAGGCCTCCCTCTCTGGAGGCTGTTGTCAATTGGCATACATACGAGTGCCTGTCAAGTTCCCTTCATTTACACCAAGGACTAGCTTGGTGCCCAAACTTCCCCATGATAGTGGGAAGGGAGAGTTGGTGGAAGAAGGAGACTAAATGCTGGCATGAAAGCCACCTTTGCACACGCTCAGTTCCCTTTTGGATTTGTGATGAACACTCCTGGAGAAGTGGTGTCAAAGAGATTAAGTGTAGGATTATCAAAAGCACTTAGCGTTGGCCTAACAATTTACACTTAGGGTGACTAGACAGCAAGTGTGAAAAATCAGGACAGGGTGGGGGGGTAATAGGTGCCTATGTAAGAAAAAGCTCCAAAAATCGGGACTACTCCTATAAAATCGGGACATCTGGTCACCCTACTTCCACTGAAGTGAATAGCAAAACTCCAATAGACTTCAATGAGAGCAGAGTTAGACCAGAGCACTTAGTTTTTGAAAATCCAATCCACGGAGTGTTGCTCAGTCATAGCAGAAAGAATAATGGATTTGTTCACTGTAAATGGCAACTGAAATAGACTGCATTTGTGTGGGGATTATCATCTCCAATATTGAAGACAACTCTTAAAAGGAGGCTTATCTGGCCCGAAACAAGCCTAGGTTAAAGGTCTACGTTGGTGGTTTGGATGCATTCTGAAGCCCTCACAGATATCATTCAAAATCCTGTCCTTACAGATAAGGAGCAAACACAGGACAAAAAGGAAAAATGGCTTATCTAAAATATTATGGCTGGCTAGTTGAATCTTATCAAAATCCTGATCAGACTCACTTTCTCTTATTTCCTAACAATTTTTAACAAGTCTCAGGAGCTTCTCCAGCACACATCACTGACCAGAAGCAAGACTGGGAGCTCACAAAATTAGACCAAACCCACAACCTCAGAAAAGAGATTGCAGAGCAGAGATTCCACACTGGAAATGTCATGGGTAGGGGTTCTTTCTGGATGATTTGGGAGAGGGTGACGGAGAGAAAGTTGAAGATAGTGAGGATGACAGTTATGCAAACTGACCCATAAAACACTTGGGTTTAGTTTCCAGAAAGGACTAAGGTTCAGACTAGTGGGCAAATTTTACAAAGAGGTTTGGTTTACCCTTTATAAAAGCTAAGTACAGTCTTATTGTAGCTCATGTTTAGGTTTGAAAAGTGAGATTACATTCAGATTTAGAAATCGTTTAAAAGATAGTGATCTCTTAATAGAAGTGCAGCAAAAATTCTCATACAGTAGCTATGAAAAGTAACCAAAGCCAGAATTCCGGTCTTTTACTTTTTGACTTCTGTTGCTAAAATAGATCTAACATTTCAATAAGTTCAGAGACATAGTTTCCCTTTGGGTAGGATAAAAGAAAGTTGGTTACAATGAAGCAAGAAGTGTCAAAAGGGTTCAAAACTCAACCAGCATGATATATAATTGCCTGAGGTACCTGTCAATACGTGCTCCTAATATTCTTAAAAGCTCAAATGAGTGGTGTCATGAAATTGCCATGTTTTTGTGTGTTCTCTTCTAAACAAAAGCAGATCCTGGTTCAGTAAATGTATGGGAAGGCTGCATGTTATGGCTTAGTTCTTCAGCCACGGTGTCAGTGGACACTTTCTAAAAAGGACACCATTATCATACAGAAATTTTTTTTTGTTTGTTTGTTTTTACAAAGAGATCTGCATTACTTTGACTTCTGAACGTCACCTAGCCACATGGTGCATTTGGTATTTGAAATGTTTACATCAGCTCAAAATTCAAGGAAAGCTCCCTAGAGCATTAAACATATCTTCTTCTATGCTATAGCTGGGATCCCAAAGGAGCCTAAGGAAGATAGGTGCCCAACTCCTAATGAATTTAAAGGGCAGTTGGGTACCTACTCTCCTCTGCAAGCCTCAGCCTATGTGTCTTCCTGAGTACACTGTTGGTCCTCATTAAACAACACATAATTAATAGTATGGCCAGTAATGCCATTTGTCAGGAATAATGATTCCAACGAACGGGGTATTCACCCATGAAAGTTCTTGCTCCAATACGTTTGTTAGTCTATAAGGTGGCACAGGACTCTTTGCTGCTTTCACAGATCCAGACTAACATGGCTACCCATCTGATATCTTTTTTCTAGGGCAATCAGATGTTCTGTGTTGTTTACATTATGCTCCAAAGGATCTCATTTATTAGTGTACAGGTGGCCCTAGTATCCACAATAGCCATATCAATCCACTGCTTTATCTGTTCCAGTACTGCAACTTATCTTAGGTCACAGTTGTGCTCATAATGCTTTTAATTAGCTTTACCTATAGGTTGCTGCTTGCGGTAATTTTTCTCATACTGTGGTGTTAGCTATTAATAACATTAGCTGCTGCCTTAGATGTAGTGACCTAATTTCAGAGGTCAATCAAAGCTCAGGTCGTCTACATCTTCGGAATGTGTAAATTATTCTGTTCTCGTTAGTCTTCTACCACTCCAACCAATATGGTATCAGAGTGACTTATGAAGTTAATTTATGTTACTTATGATGGGAATAAATTATGTGATAATTTTTTGTTTTCTATTTCATAAATGATAATAAGTTGCAAGTTGCTTTGCAGGAAAGTAACTTTTACATGTGGATCTTAAAGTAACAAGGTTTGTACTCATTCTCTTTGTGAGAGTGAGTTTCACTATCCTGAGCAGTTTCCAGGAAACTTCCCTAAGAATCTGTCCTTCCTTTACCTCTAGACTGAGATGATTAATTACCTCTCCCACCTTTACTGGCTTTCTCCAATTACACAGTATAGTCTACTTGCAACAGAAATGGAGCCGATAGTTTAATCACATTTTCCTTTTCTAGTCTTTATGTCATAGTTGTCCAAATCCTACTGTTTGATTCATCCACTTCTACCAGGGAGCAAACAGCCAATAAGGTGTTATCCAATTCACTGTATACATTTCAACGGAAAGGTATATCAGGAAATATACAGAAAAATGGGAACCTTGTGCAACTCCTTTCATTTTAAAAAAAACATGTTTGCCACTCAGCTCCTTTCACTTTTCATGCTGACGGTAATACTCCCCTTCTAGCACAACACACACTAACCATATCCCACCTTTAGTTGTGTGAATATAACTACCTTCTCTTGGAAAAGAACCTATCAAGCAGGAAAGTTCAATATGCTAAACAGACACAAAGCAATGATGTGAAAGCTACCAGATCTTAGTCTTTGGCTTAGGAGACATGCGCTTTTGGAAGTGCTGCCCACTACCTAAACCAAATAATCATCATAGAATTCAATACCTCACAAACATTCTGTTTTAGGAAAATGTTACAGCACAGAAAGCAGATCATCTTGATTTCTAGTGTTAGAAATAGATGGCAATTAGCAAGCATCAAAAATCTGCAAATTCACGATAGGCAGGGGTGGCTCCAGGACCCAGCATGCCAAGCACATACCCGGGGCAGCAAGCCACGGAGGGGTGCTCTGCCGGTCGCCATGAGGGCGGCAGGCAGGCTGCCTTCGGCAGCATGCCTGCGGAGGGTCTGCTGGTCCCGCGGCTTCGGCATACCTCCCGCAGGCGCCTGCGGGAGGTTCACCGAAGCCACCGGACCAGCGGACTCTCCGCAGGCAAGCCGCCAAAGGCAGCCTGCCTGCCGTGCTTGGGGCGGCAAAATTCCTAGAGCCGCCCCTGACGATAGGGGAACAGTGAAGTGCTGATCCAGGACTTGCATGTTTGAAGTTGTCATAAAAGTTGTTCATCTGCAGCTGTGGTGCCAGACAATCTCCAGCCAGTATGGATTCTGTTGATGTAAATTTCTTTGTGTTCATGATCAGTTAAATCAATCTTACCACTTCCATGTGGAACAATTTCCCACAAGCAGAGAGGCCATGAATTTTCACTCCACAGCAGTCAGATGGAGTGCATAACCCTACTTGCCTGTTTGTACATCCTGATGTTTGCACAGAGGAGGGACTTCTGCCAAGATTGATACTGTCAGAAACTCAGTGTGATATACGTTAAGTGAGACTGGTTGGCCTTTGACTCTCTAGGCATAGATTACAGAAAGCCTATTAGAGGTTCTGCACACCTTAGCGCGGCCAAGGTAGAATGCCAAAGCTTTGCAAACATCTAAAGTATGAGGTGTTTCCTCAACTTAAGAAGAATGAGATTTGGTTTAAAAAAAAATAATACCGGAAGCTGAACAGATTGGTTTAAGTGAAAAGGTGACAGCAATTTTACCATGAACTTAGGATGTGGTCTGAGAGAATCATTTTCCATGTCAGTACCGAGTCAGAGATTGATTAGGCCTTTCAAATATCTGGATCACCAGAGGGTAAGAGAAAACCAAGAATCTGTCTATTGGTGGGTAAACTGATGAAATGGATGCCAGGTGAGCCCTCACAGAGCTGACTGAATGGCCTAATGACTTCAACTGTAACAAGTAATCCAATATATAGGTGATGTCCATGCAATGTGGTGACAGGTGTTGTTACTGTGCCAAGACAGAAAATCTCTTCCACTTTGCTGCATACGTGGTTCTAGTGAAATCCTTTCTGCTGTTTATCAGGATAGGTTGGACATCTCTGCAGCACAGTTTTCACTAGCATTTAGTCAGAGATTATCCACACAGAAAGACTGAAGAAGAGGTGCAGAGAGGGTCCTTGATTCTGAGGCAAGAGATCGTCTATTGCTAGGGATCTATACTCAGTTACAAAGAGTAAGCAATCCAGGCCACAATCCTGTATTTCCAGCAGAGATCTCGAGACTCCTATAAGAGACTGTCCAGGCCTGCTCGACACTGGCAGGTATAATCGTTTGCAGCAGGCCCTTCTCACAAGACATAAATGATCAGATATGATGATATATAATGATCTAAGAGCAGCAAATACTTAAGCATGTAGGATTTTGCACACACCTAAAGCTATACATATGTTTCAGTGCTTTGCTGGATCATGGTCTTCTGTTGTTCTGATCATGTTTCAGCATCCGAATGGCTGCAAGATGATAAAGAACTAAAAATTGGGGTTGAGAGGAGGGATGAGAAGTGCAGTACTGCTTCAGTGTACACATTTCCTACATCGACAGGGGGGCTCTCCCATTGGCACAGGTAATCCACCTCCGGGAGATGCAGTAGGTAGATCAATGGAAGAATTGTTCCGTTGACCTAGTGTTGTCTACTTGGGGACTTAGGTTGGCTTAACAACGCCAATGCGGTGTGTGCATTTTTCACACCCCTGACCAACGTAGTTAAACCGACCTGGTTTTCTAGCATAGACCACGCCTTAGGCACAAAGCTCATATCGCAGTAACTGTCCAAATACTGTGCATAGCATGACTTCTTCTACAAGACTCTTGATGGGTACTGACACTGTTATCTAAAGTGACCCTCTTTAATTAGTGTAGCATTTTATGTCAGATGAAGAGTAAAGTTGTTCTTGTAGAACAGCTTGATATTTTAATGGATTCTGCTTCATATAAATCTTTGTTCAGCCTGTTTACGGTGTTTATGAATTACAAATAAAAAATTAATTAAACGAAAGACACAATAAAAGAGTGAAGTTGGGGAGAAACTTGAAAACGTGGGGGATTGGTGGTAAGATATGTGGTTGGTCTCTCTCTCTCTCTTCTAGGTCACCAGATTAAATATATCCCATGTCACCAGTGAAAAAGTAATTACCATCCAGTCAATGCCTCCTACATTGCATTAAATGAATTAATGAGTCTCTTTTCAAGTGTCCACATAATAAAAACTACCATCACAACTAGTACGTATTGGTTCCCTTATTAGTAGTCTCAGCAAAGATCAAGGACTAAGTAGGCATAGAGACTAAATTATTCTTTTATGCCTAGGTATATTCTTCCAGTCAGGATTAGGGACACCAGCAGGGCAATGCTGCTTCTTACTTTTAATAGTCTATGGATAAACACAAGAATTCATTCTGCAGGGCTGTCATAAACACTATATTAATTAAAAAATATATTTGAAAAGAGCACAGATGGATGTAAATACACACTTGCAAAACCAGGAATCCTTAGCTAGAAAATCAAATTTTGCTCATTCACAAGGGGTCTAAACTCTAGAGTATTCACTGGTAGAAATAAACATTAATGTCAATAAAAAAATGTCCTGAGAAAACTCTGAATAAATTTTTTGGCAAGATTTCAGGGTTTGGTCCAAATGGAATTGAGGAAATAATAGAAATAAATCACTCTTGAAAATTCAGATTCCCATGCAACACTGACGTTCTGAATTACAGAGATTGCTCCACACAGAGTCCTTTGCTGGGCAAACAGCATGTTTCTAATGCCAAAGGATGCTGTCTATATCTATTTACATACTTGTCTAAACCTATCTGGTATGTTACGGAGTTACATAAACTTCCCCCCCCCCCAGCTGTTCCTTTTAAATCAATAGGAGGAAAAATGAATTCTGTTGTCCTTATCTTCAGTGTTAGTTTCCTCTCCCTTTCTTACTATTCCCTACATGCTCATCATCTTTCAACCTAACATTGTCACACTTCACCTTTTCCAGTGATACATGTGATGCACCTAAACTGATGTATATACCAAATGTTTGCTAGCTCAGTAAGTACCAGACACAGCACTTTCAGAGTATTGTTCTTTGGTCTCCAGTTTGAGAAATGATGCTTATAATTAAATACATAATACACAGTCAAATAAGGCAATAAGTCTTGTTGCTTTGTGTTTTTGACTGTAATCACTGGAGTATGGGTAATTTTCACAAGTGGGAATTTAGCATCAGCAATAATAAACTTTTCTCTTTGTGGAATTACTTAGGTGGTAGCTTTGTGGCACTACATAAAGCACCAGAATGGTCATTATACTTAACATCACTCAAATAGCAGTCACTCAAATAGCAAGAATGAGCAGCACAATCATAATGTTATGAGTCTGGCAGGGAAACCAAAGCAGGGAAACCATCTTTACCCTACAGTGATTACGTATTCTGGAGCAACAAAAATTATACAAGATTATACTGTATCAAGGCCTCAGCTGCACTCAGCTATCATGTGAGATCTCTTAGAGAAGATCTAGACTGAAAAGCTAGATCAACCCAGCTATGTCACTAAGAGGCATGAAAAACCCATATCCCTGAGTGGTGTAATTAAACCAACCTAACCCCCAGTGTAGACAGTGCTAGGTTGACAGAAGAATTTTTCTGTAGACTTAGCTAATGTCTCTTGGGGAGGTGGATTATCTACGCTGAAGTGCTGCAACTACGCTGCTGTAGTGTTTCAAGAGTAGACAAGCCCATAAAGGTCCCTAATTTAAAGGAATGGTATTCACTTTAGTCCCAACATTCCCTATGTTCCACACCAAACTGGCATTTCCTCACTTCTATTGTTGAAAATTACTTTGCTCAAAAATAGAGAATCATGAAGCTGAAGTTAATAGCACTGAAGGAAGGAATCTCACAGCATTTTAAAAGTTTCTCATGTGATTAATTTTTGTGTCCCTAATTTTGGGATTTTATCACGAAGTACATCTCATTTAGGACCTGGCAGGTTGAGCGGTATTATGGGATTAGCTACATAGAATAACTTCATTTTTCATTAGCTTATCTAGGGCCTTATCAGAATTAAATGTTTTTCAATCGGCAAGGACACATTTGTGTTTGATTAATTTTATATCTATGGTTAAGTTAATGGAAAGTAAAACAAGATATAACTGAAACAAACCCCAAAATGAATGGTTTGGGGATTTTTTTTTCTACTTCATAGTCAAAATCCATAAACAGAGAAAATTCTTCCTTTCTAAATTTCTAATTTTGGATATTACCTCTCTCCACTAAATGGTACAGATTCATTCCATGAAGTGGCAGGAACAGAGATCTGTCTGCTAGTCAACTGAGATCTGCTTAAATTTTAACTAACACTTTCAAAGAGGAGAAAAGATGAGTGGCAGTCTCCTTTGTGGAAGTCAAAAAGAATGTAGTCTCAATTTTTAAACACATAAGGAATGTAAGTAAATGAAGCATACAATTATTGCAAGAGTGTGTGGAAACCAGATAATTGTGTTCACAATTATGGTAAAGATAAACCAAATTAATAATTCAGGGACTGATGCTCCTCTGCTCTACAACATTTTACAGCTGTTTAAGAATTCTACCACAAAGCGGTGTAACAGTGGTAAATTGGGCCCCAATGAATTTGCAATACATTTTCAAATGTGTATACTGTGCCTTGAGCCCAGTTTATGAACTTACCAACCTCAGAGTGTTGTTTTTGAAGCAAGTGCCTAAAGAAACTAATTGCTTAGGTATCTCTGAAGAGAAACACACTACTTTTTTATTTGAAACGCAACATCTTTTCTCTCTCCAGTGAGTTCTTAAGATAGTCATTCTTGGCTCCATTATGACTGATTTATACTCTGGTCACTTTGGAAAATGGAACTGACTTTTTTAAGCAACAGAAGGGAAAGAAAGCTACAAACTAACTAGAAGATCTGACTGAAGACTACAATAGTTCTTTTAATGCAGTGAGATTATTTTAGTAATATCAGGACACAAAGGAATCTAGAAAGAAGGGCTTGTGATAATCCGAGTAATGTTCCTCTATAGTATGACACATTCACTGTTGAACAAATTCTGCTGTCAGTTCCATTTCTGCAAACTCAGTGCAGTTTGTCCCAGTATATCAGAGCAAATTTGTATCAGGATGTCCATCTACTGTTCTGTACTTTGCCAGAGCCACATTTCCGTGTTTTGTGAAACTGAGAGAGAGACTTTCGCTGATGAAAATGAAATCTCAGCACCATTTGAGAATTCTTATGTAAAAATCTGCAAAATTCTATTGTCACAAAATGAATGCAGATGATATGAAATCATTGTAAATTAGCTTAATTTTGTGGAGGAAAAAAATCTGGTAAATCAGGACAAATATGGGTCATTTCACCCCCCAAGTTCCTATTTTTGAATCTAAATTGTAGTTTTACTCATCTCTAGTCCTGTCTGAGGAAAAGTTACAAGTTTGTCACTATGGGTCAGTTTTGCGTAGTATTATAACTCCGAACAGCCAGAAAATTCTGCAATTACAAAATAGCCTCCTAACAGTCACCAGGGAATTGTGACAGAAAAAAAAGAAGAAAGAAAAAAAGAAAAAGGGAAAGTAAAGGGAATGTAAAAGAGAAAGACAAAAGTTATGCTCAATAAACATTGAGCCCATTTTATTACCTAGTGAGTATTTACTTGAAGCCAGATTATCCCGCTCCATAGATTCCCATGAGATGAAACCAAAGAGAACAGAAAACTCTATGGGGTTCTTGTCTAAGAAGTCACCCATCAAGTGGGAGAGGTTTGGAGTCCCACAGAGCTGGTACGGGACGAGACCTCCCCCATCTCTGTGATCCTTGTGGTTTCCTGGGGAAAGGACTCCCTCCTCCATTTCCATTGAAAAAATAACATTTTGCCTTAAATTACTGCCCATCTACATGGCACAACTAGACCTTATTTGAGCCTTCAACTGCAGCTGGAAAGTAAAAGAAATTACAGCTACCACTTGACTATCTGTGAGCTAAGCAGGTGATCACTCTGGGAAGCCTGCAGGTCCCTGGTTCAGTTTCTCTATTCTGATGTCCCATGCAGAATCCTCTGCAGCACCCCCTTCTTGAGGAACAGCAGCTGAGGAACTCCCATGAAGAAGTAAAGAAAAGAAGACAGTGCCTTGAAAGTGGCATCTGAGCAGCGTGACTTGCATCTTTGTAGGGGACACTCTACCACATACAGGTACCAAGATTGCAGGAGCGTAGTGAGAACGTTGGACTCACAAACGGTTAAACAACCTGAATGAATGTATAACTATGGGGCTGATTTCAAACCTGCTGAAACTCAACCGACTTCATACTTTTTAGAAGAGTAGTGAAGATTCATTGTCACCTGCCATTCTCACCTCTATTTTTCAGTTGCTGGTATCTTTCTAAAAGAAACTGCTTTAGAGCTGAAATTTTCCATGCTTAGGCTCAAGGCCAAAGGTGCAAATTTTGAGCCAAATGAGTTCAGTTGCTTTTGAGTCATGTGAGATGGATTGGGTGCCTCATACATACCAAATGAAATGTTTGTGTTTGTATAACTACAGAACAGCAGAAATTTCAATTTTCTCAGTGTCCTTGCCGAGGAAGGAAAACCATTCAAGACTGAATAAAATTGCTCAGTATTTTTCAGGTTATGAATATTTAAAACTAGAAACACTGTGTACGCAAGTTTTAGCACTTTTCTATTTATTTATAATCATCTTTGAGTGATTTGGAATGTTGGGCATGCTCAGATAAAAGTGCATCTGTTGAGGGCTCCACAGAAAGAATACACTTCACTAAGGGTTTTTATTTTAAAAAAGCATCAGAGAAGCTAAATGTAACATATAAATAAATATTGGTAATATAGTAATATGAAGCCAGACAAATTAGATTACAACTTTTGCATTTTCTACTGCAAAGTTAACTCTACTACATTCCACGTAGATTAGAAATATTAACTTTTTAAATTTCCTCATTTTTTGTGCTTGCTTTAGCTACATTAAGATTGCACAAATGTTTGATTTACATTTAATTAACAAGAAAGTAAGGTGAATTATTGGGCATTCCACTGCCATCCTCATTCATATAAAGAGGTTTCTTTCCATTCAGAAAGTTCAAGACTCTTTACATGGCACAGCTTCAGATTAGTTCATCAGTCTGTTTGACTTTATCTAATTGTTACATAGTTACTGTAACAAAGCATAATATTTCAAAACGGTGAGAATGGTTTTTGTCACGATTTCCATAGACTGTAATGAGAGCAGCATAGCTAAAACCTCATACAGTGTTTTGAAAATGAAAATGTACTGCTTCGTATTCACAGATTAAAATATGTGCCATGTGAGTGAAGAGCACATTTTGGGGATGTGTGCAAGGCTATGTAAAAGACGGTTACTCACCTTTGTACTGTTGTTCTTCGAGATGTGTTGCTCATATCCATTCCAGTTAGGTGTGCGCGCGCTGCGTGCACATTCGTTGGAAGACTTTTTTACCCTAGCAACACTCAGTGGGTTGGCTGGGCGCCCCCTGGAGTGGCACCGCTATGGCACTGGATATATACCCCAGCCGACCCAGCCACCCTTCAGTTCCTTCTTGCCGGCTACTCCGACAGTGGGGAAGGAGGGTGGGTTTGGAATGGATATGAGAAACACATCTCGAACAACAACAGTTACAAAGGTGAGTAACCGTCTTTTCTTCTTCGAGTGATTGCTCATATCCATTCCAGTTAGGTGATTCCCAAGCCTTACCTAGGCGGAGGGGTCGGAGTGAGATGTGGCAGAGTGCACTGTTGGACCGGAGCATAGTGCAAAGCAAAGATGTGGACCAAGGACCAGGTAGCTGCGCGACATATCTCCTGGATTGGTACATGGGCAAGGAAGGCGACTGATGAAACCTGAGCTCTGGTAGAATGTGCAGTGAGATGGCCCGAGGGAACATGAGCCAGGTCATAGCATGTGCGTATGCACACCGTCAGCCAAGAGGAGATCCTCTGGGAGGAGACAGGTAGGCCTTTCATCCGGTCAGCCACTGCAACGAAGAGTTGGGGGGATTTTCAGAAGGGCTTCGTCCGATCGATATAAAAGCGAGCACCCTATGGACATCTAAGGAGTGCAACTGCTGTTCCTGTCGAGATGAGTGAGGCTTCGGGAAGAAGACCGGAAGGAAGATGTCCTGATTGGTATGGAAGGCCGACACCACCTTAGRGAGGAACACCAGATGTGGTCGCAACTGTACCTTGTCCTTGTGAAAGACAGTATACGGTGGGTCCACCGTAAGCGCTCGAAGTTCGGAGACCGGTCTGGCTGATGTAATGGCTACTAGAAAAACTGTCTTCCAGGACAGGTATAGTAGTGAGCAAGTTGCCAATGGCTCGAATGGCGGAAGCATAAGCCTGCTTAGGATTAGGTTGAGGTCCCAGGTAGGGGCAGGGCGGCGTACTTGGGGGTAGAGGCGCTCCAGGCCCTTGAGAAATCTAGTAACTAAAGGGTGGGAAAACACAGAGCGGCCACCCTCTCCTGGATGGAATGTGGAGATAGCCGCCAAGTGCACCCTCAGAGAAGATATCGCCAGGCCCTGCTGCTTAAGGGACCAGAAGTAGTCCAAGATAGCGGGGATTGAGACCTGAGAGGGAGTAGTATTCTGCGTTTCACACCAGCAGGAGAAACATTTCCACTTGGACAGATATGTTGACCGAGTGGAAGACTTTCTGCTACTCAGGTGTATATGTTGTACCGGAGCGGAGCAGCGTAACTCAGACCTGTTTAGCCACGCAGGAGCCATGCCTTGAGGTGAAGGGCCTGCAGGTCCGGGTGGCGAAGATTGCCGTGGTCCTGCGTTATGAGGTCCGGGTGGAGAGGGAGGGTAATTGGGCTGGCTATGGACAGGTTGAGCAGTGTGTTGTACCAGTGCTGTCTGGGCCACGCTGGTGTGATCATGATTAGGTGCACTCTGTCCCTGCGGAGTTTTATCAGGACCTTGTGAACCAGCGGGAACGGTGGGAAGGCATAGAGCAGCCGGTGCTTCCACGACATGAGGAATGCATCCGAGATTGATCCCGATGAAAGACCCTGGAAGGAGCAGAACGCTTGGCATTTCCTGTTTGTGTGAGAGGAGAACAAGTATATGTGGGGAAAGCCCCACTTCTGGGAGACCGAATGAATAACATCTGGTCTTATTGACCATTCGTGACAGAGGAAGGATCTGCTCAGCTGATCCACTAGAATGTTCCAAACCCCTGGGAGAAAAGACGCTACCAGGTCTATCAAGTGGGCTATGCAGAATTCCCAGAGTCGGATGGTCTCCTGACAGAGGGGGAAAGATCGAGTTCCTCCCTGTTTGTTGATATAATACATGGCCGTTGTGTTGTCCGTAAACACTGAGACACAACAGCCATGGAGATGCTGCTGGAATGTCTGGCACGCCAGGCGGACAGCTCTTAGCTCTTGGACATTTATGTGAAGCGTCAGCTCCTGCGATGACCAAAGGCCCTGGGTACGAAGGTGTCCGAGGTGAGCCCCCCATTAGAGAGATGACGCGTCCATCGTCAGGGACAGTGAGGGTTGTGGCGGATGGAATGGTAATCCTGCACATACCAGGGAGGGGGCTAGCCACCAGTCAAGGGAGCGTAGGGTGCTCAGTGGGATGGTGACTATTGTGTCTATTGGGTCCCTGTCCGGATGGTAGACCGAATTGAGCCACGTTTGGAGGGGTCGGAGGCGGAGCCTGGCATATTTGGTCACATAAGTACAGGCAGCCATATGACCCAGGAGACCGAGACAGGTGCAAGCCGAGGTCGTCGGAAAGTTCTGCAGACCTCGAATGATCGTTGCCATTGCCTGGAATCGCGGCTGCAGTAGGTAGGCCTTGGCTAGGTTGGAGTCCAGGGTAGCTCTTATGAAGTCTAGCCTTTGTGTGGGGACCAGTGTAGATTTCTCCGCATTGAGCATCAGGCCCAAGCTTGTGAATAGGTCCCTGACAATGCCTATATGCTGCCTGACCTGTGTCTCGGAGGTCCCTCTGATAAGCCAGTCATCCAGATATGGGAATACGTGTATCCAACATCGGCAGAGGTGTGCAGCGACTATGGCCATACACTTTGTAAACACCCTTGGGGCAGTGGAGAGGCCAAAGGGGAGGACCGTAAATTGGAAGTGCTGGTGGTTGGCTACAAAGCTAAGATACCTCCTGTGTGGAGGAAAAATGGCGATGTGAAAGTATGCGTCCTTCATATTGAGGGCAGCATACCAGTTTCCAGGATCCAAGGACGGGATAATGGTCCCCAGGGAAACCATGCGGAACTTCAACTTTATCATGAACTTGTTGAGGCCTCGCAGGTCTAGGATGGGCCTGAGGCCACCTTTTGACTTGGGGATCAGAAAGTAATGGGAGTAAAACCCTTTGCCCTTTTCATCTTGTGGAACCTCCTCTATTGCTCCTATAGCAAGGAGCGTCTGCACCTCTTGTAGGAGGAATTGCTCGTGAGAAGGGTCCCTGAAGAGGGACTGGGTTGGAGGGTGGGAAGGTGGGGATGAAACAAATTGGAGGTGGTATCCTTGTTTCACCGTGCGTAGGACCCAGAGGTCTGAAGTCAATTAGGACTACGCCAGGAGGAAGTAGGAGAGGCGGTTGGAGAAGGGAGGAAAAGGATCCTGTCCTGAAACTGGTACGCCATCCTCAGGCGTACCTTCACAAGGCAGACTTAGGTCCTTCTGGTGGTTTTGAGGGGCCATCGTTTTGGCCCCCTTGGGGTCCGGACTGGCGTCTACGGCCACCCCACCCGCGCCGTTTGCTAAAGTCTTGCCTGTGTCTAGGCACAAAGTACGGGCAGTGAGTCTGGGGATGGAAAGGTTTGCATTGGGTCACAGGTGTATGCATGCCCAAAGAACGCATGATGACCCTGTTGTCTTTCAAGCATTGTAGCCTGGGGTCAGTCTTCTTCGAGAACAGACCCTTACCATCAAAGGGTAAGTCCTGGATGGTACACTGTAACTCAGGCGGGAGGTTGGAAACCTGTAGCCATGAGATGGGTCTCATGGTGATATCGGAGGCCAGAGTTCTGGCTGCTGAGTTGGCCGCATCTAGAGAAGCCTGGAGGGAGGTTCTGGCCACCTTTTTCCCTTCCTCTAGGAATGCAGCGAATTCCTGGCGGGAGTCCGGGGGGAGTAGTTCTGTAAATCTACCCACCTCTGCCCAGGTATTGTAGCTATAACGGCTCAGTAGAGCCTGCTGATTTGCCACTTGGAGCTGTAGGACGCCTGCCGAATACACCTTGCGGCCAAGTAGGTCCGTTCACCTAGCCTCCTTTGACTTTGGGGCTGGCGCCTGTTGGCCATGGTGCTCCCTCTGATTGGACAACTAGTGAGGAGGGAGGTGGGTGGACATATAGATACTCGTACCCCCAAGAGGGTACCATGTATTTACGCTCAACCCCCTTTGCCGTAGGGGGGATGGAGGCTGGGGACTGCCATAAGGTGTCTGCATTGGCCTGGATGGTCCTGATAAAGGGAAAAGCCACCCTAGTGGGGGTATCTGCCGACAGGATGCTCACTACAGGGTCATCGACCTCCGGGACCTCCTCCACCTGGAGTTCATGTTGAGTGCTGCTCTCCTGAGGATGTCCTGATGGGCTCTTAGGTCTATTGGAGGTGGACCCGAGGAGGAAGTCCCTGCCACTGCCTCATCTGGAGAGGAAGAGGATGAAATGCCAGGGACAAGCGGGTCCTGTATGGCCTCTTGCTCATGTGCCGGTTCCTGCTCCAGCGGCACCAGGGAACCGGGTGGGTGGACTAGTGGCTCCTCCGTCCTGGGTGGAGGAGGACGGCTAACTGTGGCCTCTGGTGCTCGGTGCTCTGATGAAGCAGAGCGGGCCGGAACTAGCAGAGGACCTTGGGCCTGGTGGTATGCCCAAGGTGTCCAAAAGGACCACTGCTGAGGTACTGGGTCCTGAGATCAGGCTTCTTGAAACACTCCGGTGGGCACATCTGAATCGTGGTCTTGGCCATAGCAGCTGTCTGTGTGGGAGGACACTGACATATGTCTGGATGGCCATGGAGGAGCGGAGAAGCCTTGTGCAGATGTTCCAACGGACCTCACTACCCTACGTATCAGGGACCAGTCCCGGGACGTATATCAGTACCGGGATCGAGAGCGGGACCTATGACCAGATCGGTGCCGGGAGGTAGACCAAGATCTCGAATCCCGGTGTCGTGAATGGCTTTGGGAGGCACGGTGCCTGGAGCAGTGCTGAGAACTGGAGCAGCGCTGCGGGTAGTGAACCGGTGAATGAGAGTCCAACCGGTGCTGCGAGTCTGACCGGTGCCGTGTAGTAGAACGGTGCTGGGACTGCGAGCGGCGTCGAGAGCGGGAGTGTCGTCTGGACCTGAAGCGTCTGCGGGACCACGATTGTGAGCGGTGCCGGTCCGCTGCGCCGATAGAGGGTGGTCTAATCAAGGTCGGCTTGCCTATGGATTGTATTACCCTCACCGGCAGTGCCGAGGGTAGAGGCAGTGCTGAGTCTGTCAAGGCGATCAGGTCCCTCGCCGCTGAGAACGTCTCTGGCGTGGACGGCATGGTGAGCTCTACTGCGGCACGCACCAGGGAGCTAACACGTGCTGGACTCGACGGCCCTTGTGGGACTGGAATCGATGGTGCCGATTTAGTCGGTGCCGCAGCGGGTGTCGGAGCTGGGTGATCCGACCGAGGCATACTTTCTGGCTGCGGTGTGGGCGGTGCCAAAGCAGCAGGAGTCTTGGCCTTCCTCAACCTCGGGGAGATGGAGCATCGTGGAGCCGACTTCGGCGCCGGTGACGTCCGGTGCCGAGAATCTTTGGGTGTATCGGTGCAGTCCGGTGCCACGCAGGTGCTTCTGCTCACCGACTGACGAGCGCTCAGTGCCGAAGGTGGAGGGGTGAGAGCCGCCTCCATGAGGAACTGTTTAAGCCTGATGTCCCGCTCCTTTTTTGTTCGCGGCTTGAAAGCCTTGCAAATGGGGCACTTAGCTGTCAAGTGCGATTCCCTGAGGCACTTCAAACAGGAGTCGTGCGGATCACCTGTCAGCATCGGCCTGTGGCAGGCCGAGCACGGTTTGAAACCCGGTGAGCCGGGCATGGGCTCCGGCACCGGGTGCGAGGAAGGGGCTACTCCCCGAACCCCGCTAACTATTACTAAACTAACTATGCTATCAGGAAGAAACATATAACGATATATATATAAAAGAATAATAACTATATACATGATAACAAACGAGAAACTACGAGTAGCTAGGAGAGTAGAGCTCAGCTAAGCCGCACTCCACTGTTCCAATGACGACACGGACGGTAAGAAGGAACTGAAGGGTGGCTGGGTCGGCTGGAGTATATATCCGGTGCCATGGCGGCGCCACTCCAGGGGGTGCCCAGCCGACCCACCAAGTGTTGCTAGGGTAAAAAAGTCATCCGACGAACGTGCACGCGGCACGCACACACCTAACTGGAATGGATATAAGCAATCACTCGAAGAAGAACTTACATTATCTGTGAAAACAACACCATGAGTAATAACTGAAATTGAAGTTTTGGCTACTAACTTAACAGGCAAAATTCTTGTTTTCCTTACTCATGCTAATAGATCAATGAAAGTTGATGGAATTATTTGTGTGAGTAAGATAAGGAGGATTTGGCTCAAAGTACCTTCTGTTTTCTTACTAGGATCACTAGATGCCTCACTAATAGCACTGGGACTCAGAATTTTACAGCTATTTTCTTTTTGATTAACACTGCTTGAATTAATTCAAATGAAGTGCATTTAGTAGTTCCATTAGCTAACATTTCATTTTATCATCAGTAGATCTTTTCATCTTTCAATCATGTCATAAATGGGAAAGGCTTAGCTATAAACAGATTGAACTGTTAGAACTTTATAAAAGATAAAATATGTTCACTTACTGCCCTGATGCTTTCAAAGTGTCCGCCTTCCTTCTCAAAATCAATTGGCTGCCCATTCAAAGTCCAGCAGAAAGTGACATCTAGTGTGTTGTCATGAATGGCTTTGCAACTGAGGACAATGCTTTCTCCAACGGTTAACTCAGTCCTCTTGGGAGTCAGGTCTATCCGTGTTGGTTCTTGAAAACAGAGAAGAATTATTAATAATTAAATGCAGGTCTTGTGATATTCCAACATCAATTTAACATTTGCCTGAATTCTATTTAATTCTAAAAGCCTTGTCAGCCTGCTGGGATGAAATTTTTTTGTTTCTGAGTACATAGGGTCAAATACTGCACTGTGGTATGTAGGTCCACAGTGGGAAGGGAGCAAAGACCGGGGAGAGAGACAGCAATAATCTCATCTTCATGAAAGCAACAGGGCACTATCTCAACTAGTCGCCACAGGGAATGTTGTGAAGGGAGACCCGCTACCACACTGGCTGGTGGATTGTCCTCAAGAAATGGTGTTGCCAACTTTCATAATTTCCTCATGAGCCTCACAATATTATTATTTTTTAAGCACCAGCTCCTGGAATCTTGTGATTATACAACAATCTCAGCTTTCATTTTAAAAAAAAGAGTATATTTCTAGCTCTCATGTTTGCAGGGAAAATTTTGAAAACCTGAACCCTAAAGATTCAAATACCAGAAAACAAATAAAATGATATAGTGGGTTTTATTCATGATTTGTATATGCTTGGCATTGATGATAATACTGGGAATGAAGTCCTCTAGGCAGAAGGCCTGTCCAAATGCACTACAAGAGCTAGTCAGTATGAAGGGGACAGCAGTATGTACTGGCAAGGGGCATATACTCTTCTCTTTTAGAGAACAGCAACCTGGGACCAATAGTACAACCTGTGGCCCTGCTTTAAGCCATCATCCCCGGCAACTTTAGGGCTTGAGCCATCAAGGTGCAGAGCGCTCCAGTCCTAAAAGTCACGATAAATACTCACATACCTGAATATGTGCTTAAAAACTTTTCTGGATTGGGCACAGAGCACTCAGCAACTTGCAGGACTGAGCCTCTCCTACTGGGTGAATTGAATCACCAGCACCATTCTGCTCCTTCACACTCAAGTGTAAGCTCAGTGCAGTTCAGGATCTGGTTCTTTGTAATGGTCAAGTTTGAACTACTTTCCGTGGATAGCCAGAGATTCAGTTTCTACAGTTATGTGTCAATAACATACAGTTGCTGCCCACTGGAAGGTATCTCTCATGTATCTTTTGAAAATGCCCTCTGAACTGTCTATTATTCATTGCTGATTTATAATTCCGAGTGAAGTGCTGTGTAAATTTAAGATGACTGATCTCTTATCAATAAACTAGACATCACTTGTCTAAATACCAACCCAGTGGCTGGGAAACTAGTTGTAACTGAGTAGTTAGAAAACAGGTAATGATCTGCTGGGTTTCTAACCTAGCCATTTCTTTTTAGGATTTCTGTCATTAAAAATAGGATTTTATTGCTATACTTTATTCACTGTGTGCATACAGAAAGGATAATTATTTTTGGCAGCTAGCATGTCTAAAAGCCAAAGATATATACTTCCTTATTTTTCTCTGTTTTCTTTTACATACAGAATTAATTTAATAATTTGGAAGGATTTAATTTATGTACTAGTTTTTCTGACACATACGTATTATAAAACATTATGAGCATGTATTAACAGAGGGGAAGCAACTGTTGGCACAATCTTTGGTAAACTCTCTGGGGGCAGGTACTGTCTTTTTGTTCTGTGTCTATGCAGCACCTAGAACAATGGGGTCTTGGTCCATAACTGGGGCTCCTGGAGTTATTACTGTACAAATAATCAATCAAAATAAATAATAATAATTAATAACTAATCGGTGTGGTTTTCCATACCTTTAACCAATACTGAGGCTACAGTTTCTGCAGAACCAAACACATTTTCTCCTTGGCATAAGTACCTTCCTTCGTCAGATTTGGAAGCATTCAGGATTTGTAGGCTCCCATCTGGAAGAACAGTTATCCTGAAAATTATAAAAAATGTTTGTATCCTGTAACAGAATGTACCAGCTATCTCAAAATAGGCAGATTCCATGATGTTATCTTTTAGGACTAACAAACAGGATTAAGCATTGCTGCCATTGTGTGCAAGGATGATCAATGAATCCTCCTCTCTCTCAGGAAAGGATGCAATAAACCTATTTTATTCCCTCTGCCTCCTTAACTCAAAATAGGCTCTGGGAGGAATCAGTGGATTAGCTCTGCTTTGACATTTAATGATGGTGAATTTTAATTGTATTTTTGTAAAAAAATATGATCCTTGATACTTTGTCTTTAAACTTTGGCTACTACATTAGTGCCGAGTGATATTTCAATTTTAAGCACAAGCTATTCCACCTGAAACTAACAGTGACCTTAAAAACCAAATCTAAGAATTATGACGGGTAAAAAGTAGAGTATGACAGGGAAAGAACATAAAATTAATTGTATGTGGCCAAAATATGATTTATAGCACTTGCTCTACACGATGCAGGACAGGGATAGAAATGAGTTCTGGTGACTTCTGTTTACCCTTTATTCCCCGGAGTATTGTGTGGGCTTGATTCTATAATCTCTGTGAGTAACTTCACTGAAGTCACAGGGAATTAATGAGAAACGTGCAAAACCACACCCTCTGTGTTGCATGGCTGAAATTTTAGCCTTGTCAAAACTGTACTAGAAAGAGACATTTGGATTTGAAAAGGTGGAAAATAAAACACTGTTGCCATTTTTAATATTCCAAAATTTAAAATTATGTTCTCCTTCTGTGATCTCCTATTCAAGTTTTATTACCTTTTTCATTTTTTAAGTAAAACTTATTGGACGAGATTCACCCATGTGATATGAGGTCAGTGCAAGACCTACATACCGCTTAATTCCTATTATGAGAGTATTAGTGGGAATTAATTGGTGTATCAGTCTTGCACTGGTTCTCTGCATAGGGGAAAATTTCACCCACTGTAGATTGTTGTTATATAAATCTCTAGTGCTCCTCTCTGCCTACATGCAAGGAGAGTTTGCACTCATGCATTCTAGCCAGTGGTGGCAGGAGAAAGGAAAATGCATCTGTGGACACCTCTTCCTATTTCCCAGTCCTACAAAAGTTTCAGTGTGTTTGCAAGTGCTCTGTGGGATTCTGCTCATTTGAAGAGGGCAGAAGTTAGATGATTTTCTTTACCAGATTGTTCCTCCATCACGAACAGCAGAGTACATTACTGCAGAGACAGCCTACCATAACTTACATTGCTTGATCTTCCATGCTGTGGACATTCAAGGAGCAATTATAGTGAAACCCTGTTATAATGCAATGTTTGGGGTCCAAAAACTTCCATCATGCTAAATGTGGAGTCGCGGTATAGCGGGGTTTCAAATCAGTCAGTTTGTCAGTGGTCTCCAATGTGGTGCATTGATGTGGTTTGCCTAGTGCCCCTAGTGCCTAGTGCCCAGCAGGGGAGAGGATCCGCGGCCCCTCGCCTGCCGAGCACAGAGAACTCTGAGGCTGCAGGCGCCATGCTCTCTGGCCAGGTCTACACTGCGACTTTAAATCGGTTTAATGGCCGATATACCGATTTAACGCTGTATCCGTTCACACGACGTCGTCATTAATATCGAGTTAAACGGCTCCTTACGATCGATTTTCGGACTCCTCCAAATGAGAGGAGTTGCGCTAAATCTGTAGTTGGAACTCGGCATTAGGGTATCTGTGGACGGAAACGCCGTTATTGGCCTCACGGGCGGATCCCAGCAGTGCAGCAACTGACCGCTGGCACACATCTGAACTCTGGATGCGCGGCAGGTAAACAGAGAGCCCCGCGAACTTTTGAATTACCATTCTGCTTGCCCAGCAGGAGCTCTTGATCAGCACGGCTGGCGTGCGTTTGAAATCGAGAAGAGCTCCAGCATAGACCGTACGGAGATACTAGGTCTGTCGCTGTATGGGGAGACATCTGTGTATCCAGCTCTGTACCGACCCGTAATGGCCAGCGTTGAATAACACTCAGGATACACAGCAGCTGTGTGACAAGCGTAACGGGAAGCCAGAGACTCAAATGGAGCTTATGAAGGGAGGAGGGGTATGAGGACTCCAGCTTCCCACAGTCACACGCAGTCTCTGAATTATTTGCATTCTTGGCGAAGCTCCCATTGTCTGTGGTTCAACACAGTGTCTGGCGTGGTTCACGGAACAGCTCCTAGTTTATTTCCCCCACACCACGTGAAAAAAAAAGGGAAGATTGCTGTGCTATGGCGTTTGCTCATGCACTCCGCGAAAAAGGCGCCAAGGGTTGTCTGCTGCCTTCACAAGAGGGTGAGGCTGTACCCAGCACCACCGGGGCAGGTTTTTGCCCCATCAGGCACTGTGCTCTCAACACGAAGTGGGAACTATGGTAGCTGAGGAACAGCTACCCACGTGCACCGCTGCTGATACATCGATTGGTAGCTTTGGACCATGGACGCAAACAATCGATTTCGGGATCCCACTGTGGACGCGCTAAACCGATTTTATTAGATCTGTTTTGTAATATCGGTTTAAGCTAATTCGAAATAATCGTGCAGTGTAGACGTACCCTCTGTCCCAGGCAGGTGCGGGGCCGCGGCTTCTCTCCAGCTTCAAGAGGAGACACAGCTCCCCGCCTACCGGAGACAGAGAACTCCAGGGCTGCGGGCGCAGTGCTCTCTGTCCTCGGCAGGTGCGGGGCCGCAGCTTCTCTCTGGCTTCAAGAGAAGCCACGGCCCTGCGCCTGCCAGGGACAGAGAACTCCAAGGCTGCGGGCGCTGGTGCTCTCTGTCCCCAGCAGGCGAGGGGCTTCTCCTGAAGCCGGAAAGAAGCCACGGCCCCGCGCCTACCGGGGACAGAGAGCACCGGCACCCGCAGCCCTGGAGAAGCAGGAGAGAAGCTGCAGCCCTGCACCTTCAGGGGACAGAGAGCATGGGTGTCCGCAACCTCGGAGCTCTCTGTCCCTGGCAGGAGCGGGGCTGCAGCTTCTCTCCCCTGGTGTTGGGGACCATTGGTACAGTACATTGCTTCTCGGCCTCATGGCTAAGAAGGGTAAAACATTATCTAAGTAGTATCTGCCTTAAAGAGGAGCCAACCTATGATTGCATTATATGCGATTTCAGGTTATGGTGGGGCGCGTTATGGCAGGGTTTGACTGTATAAGTAGGGGGAAGCAGCATCCCCAAGTCCCATGAGGTTTATCAGCATCTACAGAATCTAACCCTGATTTTAAAAAACTTAGTCCTTATGGTTGTGAGGAAAACCTTTCAAATACCAACTAAGTGCAAAGTGATGCTGTGCTGAATCTGCTGCAAAGAGGCTGAAACAATAACTGCGGGAAAGGTGTGACTCCCTCTTGTCCATTCATCTCAGTAGGATATAAACTCTGAAGACTGTTTCTGGGGGACAGTCACATTAACATCATGTTTGATAGGAAGGGGGTGAAATGAGCAGAAACCCATATCTTCAAATCCCAGGAAGCATAAAAACCAAGACTCAGTTGCAGAGTGCCAAAAGAGACAATGAACACATGGATCATTTGCTCTCCTCTTGGCATTAACTGCTTAGCTGAGCAGAGTCACCACAAGGAAAGGACTATCAAGAGCATAAGGAGCTATGGCCCTATCCTGATTGACAGGTTTCACCCTGCCTCCAGTGCAGCCAGAAAAGGCAAGCCTGGATAGAAAACTGAATCATAATTTGGAGCAATTTACTTAAAGCATTTGTCTCAGTAATGTGTACTAACTAAATTATCAAGGCAACTATATAATGTTCCACCTGAAAAAAATATGTGCTGCGTTACCATGATCATGAAAAATACTGCCCAGTTATTATGTATATTCCACAAGATTTATTGGGGAGGAAAAGCAGAGTCTCATTTTAATGAAAAATGTACTACCATTTATTTCAAATATAAAATTGGTCACCACTCTCAGCAATGCAATATAGCAGCATAATAGTTTCCAGAAGAAAGAAGGGGCAATGAAAGGTGAGGCCAGCTCTGTACATTACCCACTGCACATGGTGACACTATGGTGACAATATTTTCTGTCTTTCTTTAGGCAAATAAATCACTGTATAAAAGACATAGGATTTGTTTAAATATGGCATTGTGAGAACAACAAAAAACATGATCACATTAGACAAATATTTCTTAATCGAGCTGAATTTTCTTAAAAACGTTATCTAACAAGTGAATACACCTGAAACTTTGTTATAGAATCTACCTTCAAAGTAATAATCTAATTTAGGAACTGACAGTGATTTAAGACACATTCTTCTTTGCAGTGAGCAGCCCATTTTATTTTCCTTTTCAGGATGCTCCGTAATCAATGCAGTTAAACTAGCGTATCTAATATTACAAGACTGCAAAATGGTGATGTTTTTCACCAGTATAGTGTCAGCTCTACATACATGAAAAGCCACTTCAACAACATTTACAAATTATAAGAGTTTATACAAGCCAAGTTTTAAAATGAAACAGTTTTTTCTTTAAGAAATTTTGGGCAGGGAGAGCTAGATTTTAAGGGAGGTTACTAAATGAATCTTATGCACAATGCCGACTACATTTCTAGCGATCTCACAGCTCTTGTGATATAAAAGGAAAAGAATGACTTGAGGAATCAAAGGGCTTGCAAGCAAGTCTGCTGCTAAATCAGCTGGTAAGGAACTGGAAGGTAAAATAAATGACAGGGTTAATCATCCTCATTTTCTTTTTTGAGCTTAGTTAAGATAGCAGAATGATAGCTCTATTAGAGACTGAAATAATTTGTTTATCCAGAGACCTGGATAGGCAGTGGTAGTGCAACATATGTAGCTTTAATGCAGACATCGCCACCCTGATCTGCTAGTATCAGCTCTAGAGAGACCACCTCCAGGGTATGTCTATACTTGAATTTTTAGATGCCTTTTATAACATTAGTAATTAACATGTGTTATCTGACACAACAGAAATTCCAGTGTATACACTACATCAAAATTTGTCCCAGGTTGCAGATACTTCTTGAAAGTCCTTTTAACATTAGGCTGCAAGGTTCATAGATTCATATTAATATATTCCAAAGCCAAAACAGACCATTGTAATTATCTGGTCTGACCTCCTGCATAACACAGGCCTTTCCTAAAATAATTCCTAAATGTAACTAGCAACAAACGTCTGTTTCGACTCTGCACTATGCCCTACGATTGTGTAATTTAGCACAACAAAAAAGCAGCGTAGACATAGGCTAGCAGTGTAGTTTCAGTGATCACCCAAAGGCTTGGTTCTTCCACTGAAACTACGAATGATGGTGCCAGTTAGTGCTGGTGGCTTTTGAGACATGTACACATGTCCAGTAGGAAATGGAATAACCACCAAACTCCTTTAACATGGAACTCCCATGAAATAGCAACAAATTTTGATCACTGAGTTGGATCACAGATTCACAGAAATGTAAAGCTAGAAGGAACTTTGAGACGTCATCTAGTCCAGACCCTTGCACTGAGAGTAACTCTGACAGGTATTTGTCCAACCTGTTCTTAAAAACCTCCAATAGCAATGATTCCACAACCTCTCTTGGAAGCCTCTTACAGAGTTAAACTACCCTAATAGCTAGGAAAGTTTTTCTAGTATCTAACCTAAATCTCCCTTACTGCAGATTAAGCAGATTTTTTCTTGTTTTATCTTCACAGGACATGGAGAACTATTGATCACCATCCTCTTTATAACAACCCTCAACATATTTGAAGATTGTTTTCGGGGTCCCCCTAAGTCTTCTTTCCTGAAGACTAAACATACCCATTTTTTTTAATCTGGGCTCATAGGTCAGGTTTTCTAACCTTTTGTTGCATTGCAGCAAGTTTAAAGCCTCTGGGGAAACCTTACTACCAAAGTGCTCATTCACCAATATCTGGAAATCATCTACTAACCATGTTTTTTCCTGCAGTGTCCACACAGTTCTCAGATATAGTTCTAATTTTGCTGAGCTGGGGGGGAATTAAGGCAAAATCCTGGTCTTATTGAAGTCCATGAGTGTTCTGATTTTGACTTCAGTGGCTTAGGATTTCACCATTATGGTATGTCTGCACTACAGCTGCAGCTACATACCTAACGCAATGCAGCGTAGACACTTCCCACATTGACAGAAAGGGTTTTTCCATGGATGTTGTTTATCCACCTCTGCAAGAGATGGTAGCTAGGTTGATGGAAAAATTCTTTTGTCATCCTAGCTGTATCTACACTTGTGGTTATGTCAATCTAACTACGGCATTCAAGTTGTGAATTTTTTCATAAACCCTGAGCAATATGTAGTCTACAGCAGGTCATAGTCTTCACAGCAATGTCTGATCTTATTACCTCCAGCTCTTTCCTGTGGAGATTGTTATTAAAGGACTTGAATCATAGAAATAGAAAGTTGTTATTTTGATACTGCTGTATAACTGACAGTGGACTTTTATCAAGGAGGAACACACATATTTTTTGGTTGTACAGTTTTTTGGTTTAGAAACTCATTTAAAACACAAGGGCAACCCTGAGAGGTGCTGAGCACTTGCAGCTCCTACCTAATGACGTCAATAGGAGCTGCAGGAGCTCAATACCTTCCAGGATTGGGCCCTGGGTTTAGAGGAGACACAGATAGACCTTTAACTGGATTATATTAGGGAAAAGTAAAGCTACAAATCTTACATTTAGATGAGTACTTTTATCTTGCTATTCTCGGTAGTAATTATAGAATAAGAAAAATCAGGCAAAATGTGTATTGGTGGGACGTTTAAAGGTGGAAGGTGCATTTTCATACCCTTTATTTCTTTTGGTGTGTGATTTCATATGTTAAATAGGACTTAATTTTTATATTCCCTAGAAGAGCAATCAAAGCAATTAGGGAAGCATGAATATGGAATTTAGTTAAGGAAGAGCCTAAAGAAAAGCTTTGTACACAGTGCAAACACATAGTGACTGGGTAAGAGAAAAAAGAAGTGACTAAAATGGTTACATTTCCTTTCTCCTATTTTTGTCATTCAGCTCTCAACCAGGAGTCTGAAATTGGTTTGTGTGTATGTTAAAAATGGGAACTTTTCAGATGCAAACTTGGCTGAGAAGCAGTATTGACTAATTTAGCCCACCGGCCTTTCACATTGTTCTGATCTGAGTAATGTGTCATTTCACATTAGCCTGGATATGGAACCCTGTCACTACCCTTTAATGTTGATGTCAAGGAATCAGGACAAGTATTTGTAAATAGTTGAAACCTTTGCTTCTCCTTGAATGTCTACAAGCTCTCTCTCTCTCTCGTAAAAGATCTCATAGGAACTGATAATCATAGATTCCTAGATCAGAAGGGTCCATTATGACCTCCTGTATAACTCAGGCCATAGAACTTCCCCAAAATAATTCCTAGAGCAGATGTTTTAGAAAAACATCCAGTCTTGATTAAAAAGTGTCAGTTATGGAGAATCCACAACCAGAAAATTGTGTCTGAATATGTATTCTCTCTGCTCTAGATGCACAGAGATGGTGGAGTACGGTGCCGGAGGAAGGAGGACACAAGAGAATAACAGGCAGGCAGGAGAAAAGGGGAGAGGGAATAACAGAAAGCAGCAGGAGCTGCAGGGAGAGAGGAGGAAAAAGCCTCTTATGTATGTCTCTAGCACCCCCAAGAGCCTGGACTGATTAACATCAGCTTCTCAGGGGAGCTTCCTGTTTCCTGCTGCTTCCCTGAACCCACTTGAGGAGAACAGGCAGTTAACTGAAGTAGCAGGAGCCAGTTAGGCCCTTAAGACGCTGATATCTTCCCTCACTAAGGCCCTGCTACCAGCCTGCTTATTTGTCCCCTTCAAATGAGTGTTGAGAGCCACTATAGCTGGCACAGAACAGCAGTCATGAGTGAAAGAAGAAAACGCCCCTCTGAGGCAGCATTCAGAAAAAGGAAGAAAGCAAAGGAAGCTTTTCTATCTAAGCAGGAAGGCGCTCTCCTGAGATACATAGACACAAATGTTCACAGTGAGCCTTCCGGCCGCAGTGAGGATGTCAGTGGTGAGGAGATGCCTGATCTTCCAGTTAGTCAGAGTTTAGGTGACCTGGTAGCTACTGCAGCATCTATCTCTCCATCTCAAATGGATGTAACCATGCATATTCCTGAAGAAAAGTGTAGATCCGAGAAGACTGTGGTGGAGGCGCAAGAAACAGCTGCTGCTGAGTTTAGTTCCTTATGTCTAGATGATCCAGGACTGTGGACTCACTTGAGAAGTAGCCTGAGGGACTTCTTCTACTGCATCGGCCACAGCAAGTGAAAAAAATCATGTTCCCCAAAGACAATGAAAATAGAAATTTCCATCCAACACATTACTGGCATGAAATCCCCAATGGTGACAAAATGGAAAGGCCATGGCTTATGTACTCAAAACCCCAGAATGTTGCATAGTGTTTTTGTTGCAAACTCTTCCAGTCTAATGTTCCAGCCACACTGGGTTCTACAGGAACAAAGGACTGGAAAAATCTGGCTAGAAATTTGGCATGCTATGAGAAGGCAGCAAATCACCAGAGAGCATTCCATAGGTGGAAAGAGCTTGAGATGAGATTAAGGTTAAAGGCCACCGTAGATGATCAGCATCAAGAGATTGCATCAGAGTCTCTTTACTGGCAAAATGTTCTGAAAAGGCTCATTGCCATTGTGAGAATGCTTGATACCCAAAACCTAGCACTGCATGGCACTTCAAATCAGTTGTATGTGCCAAACAATGGAAACGTCTTTAAAATTGTGGAGCTGATGGCTGAGTTTGATGCTGTATTCCAGGAGCATCCAAGAAGAGTCACCACCCAAGAAATGTACACACACCACTGCCTTGGAAAAACGACTCCAAAGGAGATCATACAGTTACTGGCAACAAAAGTCAAACAGAAGATTGTGGCAGGTCTGAAATCACCAAGATATTAGTCCTTTATTCTGGACTGACATCAGCCATACAGAACAAATGATTTTAATGGTGCGTTTTGTAACAACAACAGAACCTAGTGAAAATGTCCCCACAACGGTGACTGTCAGAGAGCATTTTCTAGAATTTATTGACACTGATGATATTACAGGAGCTGGTATGACAAATGTGCTTCTTAAAAACCTGGAATATATGGGAATTGCGATAGCTGACATGAGAGGTCAGGGCTACGGTAATGGTGCCAACATGAGAGGAAAGAACGGAGTGCAGACAAGGATCCGAGAGTTAAACCTTTGAGCTTTTTTTGTCCCATGCAGTTCTCATTCATTGAACTTGGTGGTCAGTGATGCAGCATCAACTTCTAGTATTTTTCTCTGCATCAACTCATTGATGGCAAATTTTGAAGCAACATCTGGGACTATCCTCTCTGACACTGAAACCACTGAATGACACATGATGAGAAAGTTGAATGGAGGCGATAAAGCCTATCAAACACCAGATTGGGAAGATAGATGATGCCGTAGTTGCCATTATGGAGGATAATGCTATGACAGGAACTGTTCATGGGAGAACAGTAGCAGAGGGAAATGGAATCAATGGAGCAATATTACAACTGGACAAAGCAAAGTCATACCTACCAGATGAGGGATTTCAAGACGTTCTGAAGACTGCACAGAAATTGGCAGAGGAACTTCACACTGAAGCTATTTTCCCACCCATTCAAGAATACAAGAGTCACCGAAGAAGACATTTTGATTACGAGGCACGGGATAATACCATAAGAGACCCTAAACAACAATTCAAAGTTGAATTCTTTAACCAGGTGCTAGATTGTGCAATACAGTCAGTTGAAGAACGTTTCATGCAGCTCATTAACGTTCCAGTTAACGTTGTTTCATTGTTACGTTGCTGATCATTTAGGGAACATGCTTGTTTAAAGTTGTGTAATGCTTCCGTCTAACGTCGTTTGGCAATCGCCTGCTTTGTCTACTGCTTGTAGGAAGAGCAGCCCATTGCAGCTAGCTGGTGGAGGCTTGGAACCAGGGTGGACCAGCAGCCCCCATATCAGCTCTGCCTATCAGCTCCCCACTCCCCTAAGTTCCCTGTGCAGCAGCTGCCTGCAGTTCAGCTATGTCCCTCCCCTCACTGCCATGTGCTGCTCCTGCCCTCTGCCTTGGAGCTGCTCCTTGAGACTCCAGCTTGCTGTGGGAGAGGGAGGGAAGGAAGAAGGGGGATAATGTCAAGGCATCCACTTCTCCCCTGCTCCTGCACTCCGCTTATCCCATCTTCCATTTAGCGGGGGGACACACCAGGGCTCAGGACCGGGGGAGTTTGCAGCAGTTGCGGTCTCAGCAAACTGATCTAATTAACAAGGCAGTGCACTTAAAGGGGAATGCGCATATCTCCCTCCATTCCTGCTGCCTTGTAAAGTGAGAAAGTTAACCCTTGAGGGTTTAGCCAACTGCTAGTTCATCATTTATCAGTAAGGGAAATATCCCACCCTCTGACTCCTCCACCTCAACCAAGCTTCACAATTATCATCACTGTGTACCAGTATTAAATTGTTTGTTAAAAACTTATAGAGTGTGTGCGTGTATATATGTAGTCTTTTGTCTGGTGAAAATTTTTTCCCTGGAACCTAACCCCCTCATTACATTAATTTGTATGGGGAAATTGGATTTGCTTAACATCGTTTTGCTTAAAGCCGCATTTTTCAGGAACATAACTACAACATTAAGTGAGGAGTTACTGTATTTGGGATGGTGTAGGATCCAAAACTTCTCACTATACCTGAAGAAGACCTACACCAGCAATGCAGGGCACTAGAGACATGCATGATATTGATGCGAGTGATTTAGGTGATGAACTAAAAGTCCTTTCAAGATAAATTTCAGCAAAGGCTGTTCTGGAATATATGTGCGCAAAGAAGATGACCACCCTCTTTCCAAATGCTTTTGTTGCTCTGCACAAATACTTCCTGTAACAGCTGACAGTGGAGAACGCAGCTTCTCCAAGTTGAAGTTAATAAAAATACATCTATGCTCCACAATGACACAGGAGAGGCTGGTCGGCCTTGCAACCATCTCACTAGAGCATGAGCTGGCCCAGACTGTGGAACTTCAGGAAGCAGTTCAAATCTTTGCAACCAAGAAGGCATGGAAAGCATCACTTTGATTATTCAAACAGATACAAATGCCAGTGTTTACTATGCAGACAAGAAAAGTTACATTTGTTGTTCAGGCATTTGAAAGCTAAGTGTTACTTAAAATTTTTTAACGAGGCATTTTAAGCTGTTAGTTCTCGTTTATTGGGAAAGGTAGGAGAGCAGAACTATGAGAGGAGTAGAACAGAAAGAAGGCAGAATTGAGACCTTTCAAAGTTTTGGCCCAAACAACAGTGTATGGGGGCATCATTTGAGCTCCCCCCTCTGGTGCCAAAATGTTGTGGGCCAGCCCTGGTTCCAATTGTTAATTACTCTTGCTGCTAAAAATGTACCTTTTATTTCCAATCTCAATTTGTCTAGCTTCAACTTCCAGCTATTGCACTGTATTATACCTTTCTCTGCTAGATTGAAGAGCCCATTGTGACGTTGCACTCGATATGATTTTATAAAAAATATGCTAATGAGTGTGAATATAATGTAACTGGAATATGTTTCATGCAAAAGGTCTCTTGCAAAGTATCATTACAAAGCTTATAATCTACTGAGTGTGATCATCCTATATGTATAAATGTACCACTCTTGTATCTGAAACTAGAAATATGAAATACAGCTCTGAGGGCCTATTGTAATTATGCAAAGTGTGGGCCATTAATGGTAGTCTGGAATCTTGATGGCTCTCATCAATCAGGACAATTGACTGTAGATGGCTCTGTTTTACTTGTTAGTCTTCCTGTATACATGTGTGCTGGCAAGTGGGTAATGAAGTCTTATGGTGACAAGTGATCATGTCACTTGAACTGAAATCCATCTTTAACCTGGTGCTTTTCTATTGAGAAGGAGGGTGTGGGAACCCAGAGAGGGACAAAGGATTCCCGCCTTATGCAAAAGATATATAAGTAGGTGGAACAGAACAAAGCCCCCCATCATGTGACTATGGCCTACAATGAATTATTGCTATAGAGAAACCTCTTAAGTAACCAGGATATGATCCACTTTTTATGTTTGTTTTTTTTTATATTCTCACCTTTGATGGAATGCTGTCATTTAAATACTGTTAATCTAATTAGACACTTGACTGTGGCTAAGTCTCTAAACACAACATAGAATTACTAGGATTTTATTCAGATCATTTTCTCAAACATTTATGAGGACTACTGCAATTCTGTGTGTGGCATCCCAGATCACTGGAATACTAAAAGTAATATACTAAGGCTCAGTGTTAATGTACTCTAAAGCACTATCAGCTACAGTGAATACATACAAACTGAATCAGGGCCAAATTTTCAAAGGCGTGCCTGGATTTTCATTTTTGTCCTTGCAGCTTGCTGCACACTAATACCTGTGCATTAAAAACAAGTAAAAAAAAGACTTGGATGGTACAAATGGGGTTCACCTCTGTAAATTTAATTTAGAATGGTTGACACTAAAAAGTCAACACTTCCCAACAGATGCCACACCACCTTAGCTCCTATTCTAATTATAGAGAGAAAACTATGGGACCAATCTTTAAAAAGGGGAATAAGGACAATGCAGAGAATTACAGGCCAGTCAGTTTAACTTCAGGACTCAGAAAGATAATGGAGCAAATAATTAAACAATCTATTAGCAAACACTGAGAACATAACAAGGTGATAAGTAACCATCAGCATGGATTTGTCAAGAACAAATCATGTCAAACCAACCTAATAGCTTTCTTTGACAGGGTAACAAGCCTTGTGGATAGGGGGGCTATCATAAGCCTAACTCCCAAATCTGGACCTTAGCATCCAAAATGTGGGTGCCTAGCATGAACCTCCAAGCTTAATTACCAGCTTGGATCTTATCTCGCTGCCACCAGACAGGAATTACAGCGCTTGCCTCGCCCTGGTCCCCCCAAACTTTCCCTGGGGAACCCCAAGACTCAGAGGTCTGAGTCTCACAACAAAGGGAAATAACCCACTTCCCTTCCCCCCTCTCTCTCCCACCCAGACTTTCCTCTCTGGGCTAACCTGAGAGTTACTGATGCAATCTCTTTACATCACAATACCAAGAAGCATGTCTCCTCTCTTCCACAAAGAACAAATCCCTAAACAAGGAAACAGAAATGATTCTCTCGCTCCCCCCTCCACCAATCCCTGGTGCTGCAGAGCTTCACCCTCCGTAGATCAACACCAAAGAGAGATCCCCTCCCTTCGTTCCTAGCCTACCCAGAGAGAAAAACAAACAAGTCAAAAGAAAACTTATATAAAAAAGAAAAAAAAAGACATGAACATAACTCTGTACCAGTGACTACAGGGGCTATTGCTATAAGAAAAATATGAATAAACAGCCTGATTAAAAAGAACCAATTGAACATTCCAGCAAAACACAACAGTTAAATCAACCAAAACAACATAAAAGCCTATATTGTTTTCTACCGTACTACAATTGAGACAGAAGATGAAGAAGAAGAAAGAACCTCTCATAGCTGAGAGACAGACAAAACTCAGACCCCAAAGTCCCATCCCGATTGAAAATCCAGTTTTTTGCTGGTCCTCTGGTCAGGTGTGTGTTCCCTTGTTAACCCTTACAGGTAAAGAAACATAACCCTTAGCGATCTATTATGACAGGGGCAAGGTAGATATGTATAGCCGTAACGAAGAAGCTTTTATACTATCTCACATGAATTTCATAAACAACTGGGAAATACAACCAGATGGAACATAACTGGTTGGAAACGTGACCCAGAAGGACTGTGCTATCCTGGATGGGTTTTGTAAGTGGCTGGGAAACCAACTGAGCCTGCAGGAAATCTTGGAGGAGACATAGGTTGGGCTGGATCTGTGTGTGCTTCTCTCTTGTTGCTCTCTGTCCATGGTACGTTGTTCCCTCAAGTGAGCTGTGGCTTGGTTATGGAGTGTGTTGTGCACCGAGTCCTCTAATGTGGATGATTCCCCTTTTACGGTAGACTCAGTATGTCTTTGAAGTGCTTCTGCTGCCCTCGGCAAGCCCCTCTCCTTGTGAGAAGAGCACTTAACTTGTGAGAGAGTATTGCTTCAGGAGTGAGTTCAGGGTACGTACAAAGTGGCCAGCCCAGCAAGTGTGGTGTTCATGACCTGCACTTTATACGCTGAGTTTGTTTGCGGAGGAAGTGCTGATGTTAGTAGTCGGTCTTCCCAGCTTACCGAGATCCTCCTGAGCAGCGCGTTGGATCCCATTACAGTTGCTTGGGCTGCGTCTGTAGGTTACCTACATCACACCCTAGAGAAGGTAGGATAACAATTGCCTCATAAATCAAGATGGGTGCTGTTTCAGTCCCTAAGTGGAGACTACTTCATTCTTCAAAGGATGTACTGGCACATATAGTGTCAATAGTGGTCCGGGAGAAGTGGCTGCCAGATGAAAATGGTCCTTACTTATGGTGATTGGTGAATTACGAAGAGCAGTTTGTGCAGGTGAGGACTGATAAAGCACCTGGTTCCTATGTTGAGAGAGAGAGCCAGGCTGCGATAGGCGTATGCCAACAGATTAGGGTACTTGCAGGTTGGTCTCTGGTAGCAGATGAGTAGTCATGTACGAAGGTCAGTGATGCCAATCGTGATCTTAGATTTGTTTGGAGATGTCAGAGTTGAGGAGTTGCACCATCCACATGAGAGTAGTTATAGTGGTCGCGTCAGCTGGGCATATCAGGGGAGCAGTTCGGGTCGGACAATAGTGTAACACTGTGCAAAAAAAGCAAACAGTTCTGGATTATTGGCAGAGTGTGTAAGCAAGAACAGAAGCAATTCTGCCATTCTACTGCAATATGATAGGCCGAATGGAGTCGGTGTAGATCTGGGCACCACATTTCAGAAAGATTGGACAAATGGAGAAATTCCAGAGAAGAGCAACAAAAATGACAAAAAGGATAAAGGTCTAGAAAACATGACTTGGAGGGAAACTGAAAAATTGGTTATATAGTCCAGAGATGAGAAGACTGAGGAGGGACACGATAATGTTCAAAGACATAAAAGGTTAAATGGAGGAGGGAGAAAATTGTCTGGTAACGCGCGAGGAGGAGGAGAGAGAAGCAGAGGAGAAAGGCAGCAAGGAGGAGGAAGGGGTGAGGACAGCAGGCCAGAGGGCAGCATAAGAGGGAGGGGCGCTACCCTGCCAAGGGAGGAAGGTTGCTAAGATAGCTAGAACAGCTGTGGCCAATAGAGCACCTGACTTCAGTTAGAGCACCTGACTCCAATTAGAGACGACTTCAGTTAGAGCACCTGACCCAATAAGCACCTGACTCCAATAGAGCACCTGACCCAGTCATGGATATAAACCCCTGCGCAGTCAGACAGGGGTGATTGAGAGAGAAAAGGTTGATGGAAGCAGAGTGCAAGATTGCAGAAGAAAGAGTTGTCGAAGAGAGAAAAAGGTTGGAGGAGTGCTGCGGTGGATGGAGCCCAACAGAAACCCTAGGTAAGGGGCACCAAGGCTGTATAGAAAGAGGCGAGAAGCCTTCACAAGCGACGGATGAGAGGGGAAGTAACCCAGGGAGAAAAACCGCTAGTCAGTGGTCACCACAACAAGCCAGGGCCCCTGGGTTGGGACCTGGAGTAGAGGGCGGGCCCAGGTCCCTCCCTCTCCACTACCCTCCTCCAAGGACACTAGGGGAGTGATTAAGAACTGGTTCAGAGGCAAGCAATAGCGCCCTGATCCTACCCCAGAGAAGAGAAAGCGCGAGACCCAGCAGAACAGTACCGGCAATTTGCCACAGATGGACATTAGGAAAAACTTTCTAACTGTCATGGTAGTTAAACACTGGAATACATTGCATATGGAGGTTGTCGAATCTCCATCAATGCAGATTTTTAAGAGCAGTTTAGACAAACACCTGTCAGGAATTGTCTAGATAATACTTAGTCCTACATTGAGTGCAGTGGAGTGGACTAGACTAGAAGATCTCTTGAGGTACCTTCCAATCCTAAAATTTTAAGAAAACTGTGTTTTCTCCAGTCCCGGTGTTGGGGAACTTTTGGAAAATGTTGACATTTTATGGTAAACATTGTGGAAAAGGGTGTCTGTCTTTTTTTGGGGGGGGGGAAATAAAACTTTTTACATGTAGGTAAGAGTTACAGGTTTTAGCAGTATTTCCCACTAAGGCCCCAGCTCAGTATGTGTGTAACTTTAAAAACATGAGTAATCCCATTAAAGTCAATAGGGCGATTCACATGTTTAAAGATGGACACATGCTTAAATACATTCCTGAATCATGATCTGTTGGAACAGATGCTCACACCAGTAATACCCTCCCTCCCAGTAAACAGATACAATCAACCTTTTAAATTATGTACATTATCATTTGTGTACATATATGACATGTGAGAAACATCAGAGACTACATTTTGAAAATTTATCTCTGCTTGCCTATCTAGAATTAAACAAGCCCAAATACCCTGTCACAGAATGAACTGGGTAGTATGCAAAACCTGATGAGAATTCCTTGGAAGTGATGTCTACTTTGATTGCTTCCAAGTTCTTTTTAGGATTGGTGATCTGAAGAAGGGGGAAGGCAGGATAAGGATTTTCCAGTATATTGTGCAATCCACTGCAAGAGTATTTTTCCGTTGTATAAAGTCCTTTGTTTTCAAGATAATCTAGCTGTAAAGATGCCAAAGTAGGATATTAAAGTGACAGGCATCTTAGTTTTATCTATCAGAGATAGTAGTTACATTGTACTCCTCTTCCTATTGCTGTTAAAGTCTGTAACAAACCTCTGCCTTCATATTTTAGGTGCATTGCTTCAATGAAAGGAATATTTTGCTACCTAGGGACAGATCTATAGATTTTTTGTTTTTGCAAACAGATCCTTTTCACCACTGTAAATCTCTTTATGTTTGTGAATGGCTATAACTAAACATTAGCTAAAATTAGCAATTTTTCTCAGCAGCTTAAAAATATGGCGATTGTAAGACACTATTTTTGTAAAAGTTATTTTGAGATATTTTCAAATTTTGGCTACTAATTAGAAGATTAACATGAATGCTCAAAAATACCCTTGGGTTGACAGGGGTTAAAAAAAATGGAAATGCCTCCTGAGCATAATTACCAAGAATTAATGAGTGGTATGCAGGGGTGGCTCTAGTTTTTTTGCCACCCCAGGCACAGCAGTCAGGCAGCCTTCGGCAGCTTGCCTGCAGAAGGTCCCTGGTCCTGCGGATTCAGCGGCTTGCCTGTGGGAGGTCTGCCAGTCCCGCAGCTTCGGTGTACCTGCTGCCAAATTGCCGCCGAATCCACGGGACCAGCAGACTCCCGCAGGCAAGCCGTTAAAGCTGCCTGACTGCCACCCTCGCAGGGACCGGCAATGCGCCCCCCGCAGCTTGCTGCCCCAGGCATGCTCTTGCAGCGCTGGTGCCTGGAGCCGCCGCTGATGGTAGGCCATGTATACAAAGGGGCAGATTCTCAGTTCATGTAAATTGGCATTGCTCCATTGAGTTCAATGGAGCTATGCTGATTTACGTAAGTTGAGGATCTGGCCCAAGGTATCTAGCCTATCTGAAGGACAAACATTGTTTGAAGTGCTAACATTAACCTTGAGCAATACAAAGTGAACAGCAGAATTACTTCCATATTATCTTGAAGCATAAAAAGTTTTAATTTCAGTGAAATGAGATTCTTGTAAATTTAAGTCTGTTAATTAAATATTTACGTGGAAAGTTTTCATATGCTTCACACAGCAATCATGTGGGTAAAGCATTATTGCTATAAGTATTGTCATAATGTACAGTCAGATGGAAATCTGCACAGTTTCATGTCCCATGCTAGAATATTAATTATGGGTAATACCTTACTCTACAGAATAGTCAAATCACCTCTTCTGAACCTGCACCCTACTTTGAAAATTGTACTACTATTTCTTGATACTTGGCATGTGTGGAAAGCATTTTTGTGTATTATGGTAAAGATGTTGCTCTTGCTTTTGTGTGTCTGATGAGTGGGAAGACAAGACAAACTGGTTACTCCTGCATGGCCACAGCAACAATACAAAACCAATCCTGAAGATAAGAAGTAGAGCTGTCAATTAATGACAGTTAAATCATGCAATTAACTAAAAAAATTAATCATGATTAATCACTGTTTTAATTGCATTGTTAAACAAAAGAATACCAAGTGAAGTTTATTGGATGTTTTTCTACATTTTCAAATATTTGATTTCAATTTACAACACAGAATACAAAGTATATAGTGCTCATTTTGTATTATTTTTATTACAAATATTTGCACTGTAAAAATTATAAATAAAAGAAATATTTTTCAATTCACCTCATACAAGTACCATGGTGCAATCTCTTTAGCATGAAAGTGCAACTTACAAATCTAGATTTTTTGTTACATAACTGCACTCAAAAACAAAATGTAAAACTTCAGAGCCTACAAGTCCACTCAGTCCTACTAATTGTTCAGCCAATCACTAAGACAAACAAGTTTGTTTACATTTACGGGAGACAATGTCACCTGCAAATGAGAACAGGTGTTTGCATGGCACCATGGCACTGCTAGGTATTAATCTGCCAGTTATGCTAAACATTCATATGCCGCTTCATGCTTTGGCCACCATTCCAGAGGACACGCTTCCATGCCTATGATGCTTGTTAAAAAAAATAAAGCATTAACTGAATTTGTGACTGAACTCCTTGGGGGAGAATTGTATGTCCCCTGCTCTGTTTTACCTGCATTCTGCTATATATTTCATGTTACGGCAATCTCGGATGATGACCCAGCACATGTTTTTGGTTTTCTTTTTTGGTGTATACATGGCCTTTCCCTGAAGATTTGACAAAATGCAAAGGAAGTACTAATGTCAGATTTCTAAAAGTCGCTACAGAATTCGACCCAAGGTTTAAGAATCTGAAGTGCTTCCCAAATCTAAGAGGGACAAGGTGTAGAGCAGGGGTGGGCAAACATCTGGGAACAGAAATTATATGGTGGGCCATGAATGTTCACAAAATTCGGGTTGGGGTGTGGGGGTGTGAGGGCTCTGGTTGGGGGTTCAGGCTCCAGGGTGGGCCATGTCCCTACTCTGGTTCCTATGGGAAACTGCGCCCAGACAACTCTGTGCACTGCCCTGTCCACAGGCATCGCCCCTGCAGCTCCCATTGTCCACAGTTTCTGGCCAATGGGAGCTGCGGGGGCAGCATGCAGAGCGGAGATGTACGAGATGGTGCGGGGCTATGTCACTGCTTCTGGAAGCAGCGTGGAGCAGCCCCCAACCCTGCTCCCCGGCTGGAGCGCCGGAGCAGGGCAAGCACCAGATCCCACTCCCCAGTGGAAGCTCGAGGTCCAGCTTAAAATGGCTGGCGGGCCGGATCCAGCCAGTGGCCCACAGTTTCCCCACCCCAGGTGTAGAGCATGTTTTCAGAAGTCTTAAAAGAGCAACAATCCAATGTGGAAACTACAGAACCCGAATCACCAAAAAAGCAAATCAACCTTCTTTGTGGCATCTGGCTCAAATTATGAAAATGAACATGGGTCAGTTTGCAGTGCTTTGGATCATTATCAAGCAGAACTAGTCATCAGCATGGACGCATGTCCTCTGGAATGGTGGGCAAAGCATCATTTTCAGGCGACACTGTAAAGAAGTAGTAGGTAGCATTATCTTCTGCAAATGTAAACAAACTTGTTTGTCTGAGCCTTTGGCTAAACAAGAAGTAGGACTGAGTGGACTTGTAAGCTCTAAAGTTTTACATTGTTTTATTTTTGAAAGCAGTTATTTTTTGTACATAATTCTACATTTGTAAGTTCAACTTTCATGATAAAGAGATTGCATTACAGTACCTGTATGAGGTGAACTGAAAAATACTATTTCTTTTGTTTCTTTTTTACAGTGCAAATATTTGTAATAAAAAATAAATATAAAGTAAGGAACTGTACACTTCTGTGTGCTAACAGAGAGTTTTGCAAGGGAGTTCTCCAGGTGAAGGAGGAGCAAATACAGCATCTATGGGGTAAGTGACTGTCTGTAGTGTGTGTTTGTTTCTGTTTGGGGGTTACTTGCTGTGTGTATGTATTTGTTTGTTTGTTTGAAGGACCGTGTGCTGTGCTGGCAGTTGGAGGCTATGAGCTTCAAAGGAAGGTTTGAAAGCTCAAAGCCTTTGGTAATTGGCTGTGCCTTAATCAGTGGGCGGGGCATTCACTCAGGCCAGGGCTTATATAAAGCCACGCACAAGCAACCAGGGAGCTTTGCGAACAGGGGCTGCTAACAGGGAGTTTTGCAAGGGAGTTGAGAAGGGGAGTGGGAAGGGAGGTAGGGTCCCTTGTCGGTTCTATCTGTGCCCCTGTAGTCCCCTTAAAACCTATAAACCAAACCATATTTCAAAACCTCTTTCTTTAAACCACCCTTTCATTAACTAGGAGACAATGCAGGCAGAAGCCCAGCAGCAGAGTGGGGGCTATCCAGTTTATTGCACTGAGTGTAGCATGTATGATTACCTGCCCTGTGGGCGGGTGGTGTATGTGTGCAGTCGGTGCAAGGAGCTCCTGGCCCTCAGAGACCATGTACGGACTTTGGAGGCCAGGGTGGTGGAACTGGAGGAGCTAAGAGAGGCAAGAGAGTATGTTGATGAGGCCTTCCAGGATACTGTAGAATTGTCCCACCTCCACTCAGACAGCCTCTGCGCTGTTGAGGAGGAAGAAAGGCCCAGGGAAGCAGAGCAGTCAATGGGAGCAGAGGGAAGCCTTCCCATAGTTGGGACCCTCTTTTCAGATGGTGCTGGGGTTGCCTCTCGCACTGAGGTTACCTCTCCAGGGGAGGGAACTTCAGTTTCTAGGAAAAGGCAGGTGTTAGTAATGGGAAATTCGATCATTAGAAACATAGGTAGTGGGTTTGTGATGACCGGGAGAACCGTATGGTGACTTGCCTGCCTGGTGCAAGGTTGCGGATTCTTTGAGGCATCAAGACAGACTTATGTGCAGTGCTGGGGAGGAGCCAGTGGTCGTGGTACATGTAGGTACCAATGACATAGGGAAGGGTAGGAGAGATTGTCTGGAAGCCAAATTTAGGCTGCTAGGGGAGAGACTGAAATCCAGGACCTCTATGGTGGCATTCTCAGAAATGCTCCCAGTTCCACGAGCAGGGCCAGGTAGGCAGGCAGAGCTTCAAAGTCTCAATGTGTGGATGAGACAATGGTGTAGAGAGGAGGGATTTACGTTCATTAGGAACTGGGGAAAACTTTTGGGATGGAGGGAGCCTATACAGGAGAGATGGGCCCCACCTAAACCAAAGTGGAACCAGACTGCTGGCACTAAACATTTAAAAAGGTTGTAGAGCAGTTTTTAAACTAGGAGATGGGGAAAGCCGACTGCTGCAGAGGAGCATGTGGATCAGACATAGACTTCTCTTAGGAGAGAGTCTGATGACAAGAGAATCTCCAGGTTATAGTCAGGAGCAGAGGACGGAAGAGGATAATGTAGGGGCCGGATCAGATGATAAACAGTCACATAAAAAAGAATCTGGCACATCAGAAAATGGCATTCTAGCACTAGAAAAGGTTCAGGAAAGGGCAACTAAAATGATTAGGGGTTTGGAGAGGGTCCCATACAAGGAAAGATTAAAGAGGCTAGGCCTCTTCAGCTTGGAAAAGAGGAGACTAAGGGGGGATATGATAGAGGTATATAAAATCATGAGTGATGTTCAGAAAATGGATAAGGAAAAGTTATTTACTTATTCCCATAATACAAGAACTAGGGGTCACCAAATGAAATTAATAGGCAGCAGGTTTAAAACAAATAAAAGGAAGTTCTTCTTCACGCAGCGCACAGTCAACTTGTGGAACTCCTTACCTGAGGCAGGTTTGGTGAAGGCTGGGACTATAACAATGTTTAAAAGGGAACTGGATAAATTCATGGTGGTTAAGTCCATAAATGGCTATTAGCCAGGATGGGTGAAGAATGGTGTCCCTAGCCTCTGTTCCTCAGAGTATGGAGATGGATGGCAGGAGAGAGATCACTTGATCATTGCCTGTTAGGTTCACTCCCTCTGGGGCACCTGGCATTGGCCACTGTCGGTAGACAGATTCTGGGATAGATGGACCTTTGGTCTGACCTGGTACGGCCGTTCTTATGTTCTTATGTTAACTGAAATCAATATATTTGAAAAAGTAGAACACATTCAAAATATTTAAATAAATTGTATTCTATTATTGTTTAACAGAGTGATTAATCGCACAATTAATCATGATTAATGTTTTTAATCACTTGACAGCCCTAGTAATAAAGCAAATGCTATTTTTTCAAGCTCCATCCCTTAGGATTATTTAAAAAATAAGCAGGCACTATGTTGTCATCTCATTTTATCACCAAAGAGGTGGGGGGGGGGAGGAGGAGTGAATGAATGTAATGGTAATACTTAATTAGCTCTTTCTCGGCAGAATTCTTGCATTCATATTTCTATTAGACTTTGACCCTGTAAACCATCTTTCTTTCAAATGACAGAGATCCTAATTCCTTGTGATAATTTCAGATTCTATAGCACTATTCACAAGATTAACCTGCGGTGTTTTAGTCAGATTCAAATGTTTGTAATTACAATCTGCCTTTGCAATTTGAACTTTGCCACTTCATTTCCTGTCCTAATACTACTGCGTAGTGCTGTTCTTATGTACTTTGTGGTGGCTGCGTTTTAGCAGTGTTTCCATATAAAAATATTTGTGCAGTAGTCTATGTTTCTGTACTCTATTATTTGTAAAGAGCTTTGTGACCCTTTGGGTAAAAGATGCTTGAGAGAGAGAGAGAGAGAGAGAGAAAGTGAGTCAGATGTTGCTAACAGATTTTTCATAGTATATACTGGTAAACTGATATAATCTCATCTTGATGCATGATTTACTGAATATGGTCTGAGATAAGTACATACAAGTTGATCATGAGTTACATTATAAAGAAATGAATTATATATAGAATATGTAAATCACATATATAAAAATGGGGCAGATGCTTGTGAAGATCATATGGATCCCCTGGCCAAGATCCTCTGAAATAGCCTGAGTGCAACATTAAAGCAAGTCCACTGTACTTCTGCACAGGAAATAAAGAAGTCCCTGAAACAAAAACCTACATGAGGGAAAAACTACTTATTTGGCTCAATTCAACATTATAGTTCAAATGAATGGCTGGGAGGAAGTTCAGAAATGGAGGTTACTAGCAGCCAACTTGGGTGGTCCAGCTCTGATAATGCTGCAGATATTACCCTTAGAAAAGGGATGGAATTATCCAAACCTGGTACAAGCCCTTGACATGCAGTTAGAAGCATCAGTTTGAACTGGCCAGGGCACAGCTAAGAGCTAGAAGGAGGGGGAAAGAAGAAATCCCACATGAACTGGCAGAGGACCTGTGGACACTTGTGTTCCTGGGTTTCCAGATACCACTGAGGCTTTCCAGGATAGTTTGGCCATGGATCAATTTACAGATACTCAGCTGGACTTGCAGATCAAGATCAGTGAAAGGAGACCAAAGAAACTGTGAGAGACTATAGAAATTGCCACAGAACTTGAATCTGTTCTTACTGCTGGATCTTAGGGTATTGGCAAGTGGAAGTGGATCCAAAAGACAAGGAAAAATCTGCTTTCATGGCAGGACACTGCTTGTGGCAATTTAAAGCAACAGCTTTGGACTTGCACAATGCACCAGCCACATTTATGAGGCTAATGGAGAGAGCATTACTTGGCATGCCCCTTTCAGCCTGTTTGTTATACCTAGATGACATCAAAGTACGTGCTGAAACATTTGAGCAGGAATTAAAATAAATGGTCTGTGACAAGCTGATGGTGGCCACTTTGAAACTGAACACAAAGAAATGTGCGTTGTTCTAAAAAGAGGTAATCTACTTTGGACACACAATTAGTGAGGCGGGAATCGGGCTCTGCTTCTACTACAAAAGGTTCATTTTTGGGTTTGCTAATATTGCAAAACCACTGCATAGGTTGGCTGAGAAAGTGAAACCATTTCTTTGATCAGCAGAGTGTGATGTAGAATTTTCAGAGTTAAAAAAAGGGTTCTAGGGACTGCTTCTGTCTTTTCATTCATAGATGCACAGATTCCAAGGACAGAAGAGACCACTGTGATAATCTAGTCTGACTTACTGTACAACACAGGCCAGAGAACTTCCCAGAGCATATATTTTCAAAAAAAAAATCCAATATTGATTTAAAAATTGTCAATGACAGAGAATCCACTGTGATCCTTGATAAATTGTTCCAAATGTTAATTAGTCTCAAACTTGAAAAACTATGCCTTATTTTCAGTCTCAGTTTGTGTAGCTTCAACTTCCAGCCATTTGATCATTATACCTCATTCTCCTAGGCTGAAGATCCCATTAGTAAATATTTTTCATTGTGTAAATACTTATAGACTGTAATCAAATCACTCCTTAACCTTCTCTTTGTGAAGCAAAATAGATTGAGCCCCTTGAGTCTGTCAATACAAGGCATACTTCTAATCCTTTAATCATTCTTGAAGATTTTCTCCAAACCCTCTACAAGTTATCAACATCTTGTCAGTGACCGTGGGTCTCAAACAGCAGTCTATAGGATTTGTAATAAGCTCCACTCTGCCACCCAGTGACTGGTTAACAGTTGTGAGAACAGAAACTGAAGCCCGAGAGAGGACTCTAATCGTGGACACTGGCAGAATGCTGAGGGCCCTGATTCATTCACAGCTTCTGTATAAACGCAGCCCAGGAACAGGAAGTTGTCCATGCAAATGGAATCCATCCTGCACCCCTGGCTTGACTTCCTGGCATCCCAACCCAGCTTGTCTCATGGTGTCCAACTCGTAGTTCTGATCACTGGTTTGTCTCCTGCCTCTGACCCCTTGGTATCCTGATCTGGCCCAGTTCTGGTTACCGGTTTGTGGTTCTGCTCTCAAGTTTGTCTCCTGCTTCTGATCTCCCAGTATCCTAACCTGGCTGACTCTTGACTCCTGTCCCCTGACTGTGGACCCAGCTCTGACCACTAGGTATGGCTGCCCACATCCCAGCTGTGACAGTTTGCATGCACCACTTAGGCCACAGGAGTGTACAGGAATGTACCTGCCTAACCCTTTGGAGCACCGGACACATTTGGGTAGGCCGACAGCCTGCAGGTGCACAACCAAGCCTTGCAGGCCTGGGTAATCCAGCTGACCTTGGAGAACCAGCTATTGCAGTAGGACAAGTTGGATGCAGTTGCATGCTGAAAATGCCACACTCCAGACATGGCTCATGCAGCTCTGTTCCCCAGTACGGTTGCCAGAATGATTTTATGGCAATCTCCAGTGCTGCCTCCTGTTCATGATGCATCCTCAGACCTTATCACGCAAAGGTGAGCCTGGTCATCAGCCTGCTGTCCGGGGAAGCATTAGACTGGTTCTCCTCCTTCTTTGGAGTGTGACAACTCAGTATTTTTGAGCTGGGAGGTCTTCCTGCAAGCCATGTCGATACTGCTCAGATCCTGCAGATTCCCCTGCAATGCAAGGCTACTCCTGACCTGATAGAGAGTACTGACAGTTCCTCTTTGTCTTCTGGTCCAGTAACAGGGGAAACATTTCCCTTGGAGGCCACAATTCATGGGCACCAAGAAGTGTTACAATTTGGTATGATTCATTCTCCACACTTCCCCTGATATGGAGTATCTCCTGGCTAGCCTTCTGCACCCACTCATTTGGCAGCAAGCACAGGAAATCTGTTTTCCATCAAAGTTTCACTGTACACAGTAGTTTACCTAGATCCAAGCTGTCCAAGATTTGCTGACTCCCCACACAATATGTGACCTGCAACACTTCCTGGGGTTTGCCAACTTCTATTGATGATTTATACTGAATTTTTCAAAACAAATCAAGCCCCTAACAACACTCCTCCAGAAAAATGCCCAATTCCATTGGTTTCCTGAGTCCCAGCATGCATTCAACTTATTGAAACTTCACTTTTACTACAACACCTAGGAAGCTCACCTCTGCAGAGCTAAACCATGAAATATTTGACAAGGAATGCCCGGCGATAAAATATGCGTTTGCACAATGGTGTCACCCTTTAATTAACATAACTCTAAACAAAAGCCCCACCTAAGACAAAAGGTATGTTGAACTCACTAAAGAGTTTTTGGTAGGTCTGTGTGGCAGTGTGAGAGACCACACAGATATTGAGGTCACAGACAAGAAAAGAGAGACAGGCAGAGGAAAAAGAAGCAAGAAAACCCAAGCAGGATGCAGGCGCCTGTAAACACAGATTGATCCTGGAAAAAAGCTAGAGAGAGAGAGAGATTTTGGCTCTGGTGTTGATTTAAAGAGTTGGGGGAGGGAGAAGGCTGGTAGGCTAAGAAACTGCTGCCTTTTGTTCTTGGTTCCTTCTGCATTCAGAGACATGGGACTTTGCACATTCCTTCTAAATAAACAAGATTGCATCAAAGAAATACCTGGCTGCTACCAGTTTCTACTCCCAGCTGAAACACCCACAGTCCTGAATTTTGACTAGCCACTAGGGTCAAAAAGAGGCAACAATCAATCTTGTAGGACACTGCACTACAGAGGACTGCTGAGCTTCTAACCATCTGGCTTTTGTAGTGAAATAGCCTTTTTTTCCCCTTCCCCTTGTAGCAATTATTTTCTGTTTACCCAATATATGAAAACAGCTCAGAGCTCTTATCTCATTGCTGCCACTGCCTACAATGGTTTCAAAGGCAGCAGAATGAATGTATTGTATCACATTGTACCAGCTGAGAGGAAAGTGCTTTTACAAAGCTTGTCTGACACTTTTCTTCAAAAAGAAACACTGAAGAGGGAAAATAAGTACACTGATTCTACCTGATCTGTGTAGTAAGATGTGTGTGCCTTTGAAATGTTTTTTTGGGCTGTCCAGTGGTTACAGCAGGAGACAGGCAGTCAATACTTCTGTATTCTCTTCACCAGTCTGCCATTGCATGGAAAATTATATGTCTAGAGGACCAAAGACAACAGAAGATCACTCCCAACATTTAGAAGATTCACTGTTATTTGCGTCTGCCATTATGCTGAGAATGATCAAAATGACCTATAAATGTTCAGCTGGGGATGATGTAGTAATAAAATAATAATACTTGGCACTTACTTGGTGCCTTTGAGCCTGCAGATCTCAAAGCTCTTTAGAAATAGCAAGAGAGGACTGATTTGTTGGGTGACATCAAAACAGTCAATTAATGTAAGAGAGCCAAGAAGAAAATCCAGAATTGCCAACTCCTAGTCTCCTGCCCAAACCACTAAACATGCTTCCTCCCCACTGCTTCATAGTGAGATAGAAGCTGTCAAGTCTTTTTAATTTAATCTGCTCCCTGTGAATCACAGTTACACTTGGAAGGGTCAGATTTTTATTGGTGAATATTGGTAAATGTTGACTTCACCATACACACAAACTGACAAAAATGTTTCCATCAATAATAATAGAAAATTACAGTTATGCAAAGTAAAACCATAAATTAGAACGCCTTACAGTTTGATTTAACAATATTTACTTTGCATATTTTGGCATGTGGTATTGACATTTTGTGTTGTAATGGTTATAAAGCCTTAGCTTTTTGAATCTCAACATCTAGACAAATAATTATTGGCTGACCCCTACTGTTGCACAACTTCCCCATATAGCCTTCTATAACTATGAAAACTTAAAGCAAAACAAAGAACAAATGAAAAAATTGCTTAGAAATAAACATTGATATTATCTGTCAAAAGAATTCTGTCAAATCTTTTCACAATCAAATAAAGTAAGAATGGAGCCAATTTAAAACCCTTCTGAAGGTTCACGTATGTTGATTAATTAAAATAAAATAATAAATAACCAAACATACACCCCTTTACTACCTATCAAGATATTTCTGCTTGAACAGAAGCAGAAGTAGAGATTTCAAGTATTTCTGTAGCATTTCAGATACAAATAAAATCAGGGAGTCCTGGAAAACTCATGAGCAAGCCTATTCTTGTGAGATTTCCAGATGAATTTCTCAATCAAAGAGGCTGTGCTAAGCATTTGTACTGTTGGGAACCAATGACTCTTTTGAGCTTCCACTCATTATTAATTACCTGTCTGGAGCCCATTCTTTCAGTATAGCAGTTTCTGAAATTTAGTTCTAAACATCTGTAAAATGAGATCAACATTAGTATTTTTCTTCTGTTATATTTGACTATAATCCACAGTTTAAATGTGGTTTTTTTTCTTTTTTTCTGTTGTTCAGTTCTGTTTCTGGACTCAGTGCTCCTAAAAGATGGTCGACTAACAAACCTTAAAAGACTCATATTCACTATTTAGGTTGACACAAAGGCAGCAGCAGTGCAAGCTCACCTATGCTGCCCCAAAAGACAGCGTGCCAATTATGAAGGTGGATTTTATGATGGGGGTGTTTGCTCGGTCCATTGGAAACCATCTTGAAGCCACCAAACTCATTACCCATAATTGTCAAACAGCCATCAGATGTTGACAATTTTCATTCATTGCTGACTAGGTCTGAAAGCGAAACTGGGTGGGTAAAATGGAAAACTTCATATTCCATTGGCATTTCTTGGGTCAGCTGGGCCTTCTTTTAAACATCTCCACTCTCTGACTGGATTATTGTTCACAAAAAGCTGCACTGTGACTGTGCAATTATAGATTAACTTGAAAAGACATGCTCTCCAAAACCTATGAGCCACCGAAAACTGCTATAAACGTTATAATTACTGATCAAATCAAAGAAGAACCACAGGGGAAAACACACTTTATTTGGGTGGAAAGACTTTTTCTTTTTCAGGAATTATCACTTACATAGCCCTTTCACATTTGCAAAGGGACAGATGTATGAGCAGCACTTGTGTGGGAGATCAGAGATACAGGAGCATGCCAACAGCCACTGGCTTGCAGGGGTCTGCAACAGCAGTCCCTCTACTCTGGGGAGTGTTAGGACTGCTTGCTTCTATTCCCCTTACTGCAAGATGACGGGAAAAGGGGTAGGGAAGAGGGAGAAAGGAGGCAATATTACGGCTTTGTCCCCACTCCATGCTGCTCTGCAGCATAGGTCTGGAGCAGTGTGTGGAAAAAAGTCCTGCATTAATGGATGGAGTAGATGCGCACAAGGAAGCCCCAGGAGAGACTTGTTCCCTTGAGATGGTGTCATGATCTAGCCCAGTGTTTTAGAAACATTAACTGACCTCTTTGTCACTCACATCTGATATAAATTCTGGCCATGCTAAACAGGCAGCAATGCTTAAAAGTTGACAATTTTTGTGAACACCTTGTATTTCATTGGCAAACGTAAATAAGGAACATTCTAGCTGCAAGTAGACAAATTAAAAATTTGTATTGTAGGTGGCAACACAGACAAGAAATATACACAGTATTTTTATACTGTACATAAAAATCAACAGAGAAAACTCAGATTTGAAAGACAGATCTCCTGTAATGCTATCTTGCTTCGAGTCTTTGCCAATTCTGTCTAGTTCCATTTTCCTTTGATTGTCAATCTGCAGCTTAATGATCAAACTGATAGTGTCTTCCTTTGTTTAAAATTTTAAGAGAGATTATTAAAAAAGCATAATTAAATTGCAGAACCAGTGGCTTTGTTATGTTTTCTAAACTGACCAATTAAGCCTATTCTATGTAGGCATGTTGAAAGAAAAGTCAGCTAAGTAGAGAAGTTGCTTTATGGCGTTGGCTACTACAGAAATGTTTCTCGACTGTAGAAGCATAAATGGAATTATGCCAATAATATACTGGAATCTTATTATACCCCTAACACGAGTTTTCAGCTTAGTGGAGTTCATTTAACATTCTGGAAGAGAACTGAATTATTTGGTACTATGCCTGGCAAACTGGGTAAAATAAAATCTATAATTTTCTAGGACTGCAAGGTGAAATATGGCCTTGCAACTGGGAAAAGGCAGTTAAAGAGACAGATGTACTCTTTCCAGAAAATCTTCTTACTACTAATATTAAGGGTGAAAAGGGCATTAGTTCCTACTGGCAAACAATCTACTGATTAAGAGTGTGAGAACCTTAAAAGCTTCAGTTTACTTTGCAGTGCCCTGCACTTTAGTTCTAACTCCAAGGCTTCTGACTGTGAGCTGTAGTAACAGCTAAATAGGAAGTGCCTTTCTTTACAGTTTGACATATCTATAGCTACATCATTGTGCATGAAAGAGCAGAGAGGAATTACATTGGTGACACAAGTATACATACTGAGTTATTGCAAAATACAGCATTGTATTTCAAGATAATGATGTGATAGGTAAGTATGGTATCCTACCTCTGGCATTGACCAATCTACAACTCTTTAGAGACAAGTGAAAACTCTTACTATGGACCTCGCCTCTTGTGCAATTCTGAACATGGGGACAAAATTCCTTCCCAACTCCTGTAGCCAGCTTATGTTACCTGTGTTGTTGTTGTTTTAGAAGTATGGGGAAGCTGACAGAGCTATCGGACACAAGAAAAAATAGAAATACTGTGAGAAAATACCCAGAGTGACTTCACTTCTCCTATCAGTCTTTGCTTCTCCTCCTCCCATTGCCAACACTGAGGCTTCTTGCCTGTTCTCCTCATTTACCTCTACTTCAGTGACTCCTCAACCTCTCACACTTTCTGACCACATGGGTCTCATCCCCTTCCACAAACTTTCTCCTCAACCTTTTTCCCCTCAGTTTACTTCCCTGCAGAGTACAAACATGCCATGGTCTCTCCCATACTTGACTCCACTTTCCTCTAGAACTATTGCCCCACTTCTCTTCTCCACTTCACCTCTAAACTTACTGAATGCACTGTCTATAACAATTTTCTGGAGTTCTTCTCCTCCAGTTCCAGCTTGCAACCTTTCCAATTCAATATCTGTTCTTTCCAGGTCACCAAAACTGCTCTAATAAAGTCTTCCCGGACAGATGTCAGGGCCTCTGCTCTATCCTCATCACTCATGACCCGTTTGCTGTTTTGACACCATCAATCATACAATCTTTCTTGAAACTTTGTCTTTCCTAGGCTTCCATGACTCTCTAATTTCCCAATTCTTTGACCTCTCTGGTTATTCCATCAGTGTGTCCTTTGGTAGAGCCTCCTCCTTCTCCATCCTCCCACTTTCTTCAGGAATCCCACAAGGTTCCTTTAATGCCCTTCTCTTCTTCTCTCTCTACAGCTTATTTCAAGGTCATCTTACTCACTCACATTGTAGCAACTACTACCACCAAAATACAATACAAACACCAATTACTCACAAATCCTCATGTCTCCACTGTCCAATCTCACATCTTGGCCTACCGCTGACATTTTACGGACGTCTCAACATCAACCTAGCTTGATCCAACTGGACACCATGGCTTGCCTCCCTGCTTTCTCTGCCTCTGTTTATAAGACCATCATTCTCCCAGTCACTCATGCCTGTAACCTGAGTATTGTCTTTGTATTGTCTATAGCCCTTAAAGTTTTTCCTCAAGACTCACTTCTTCCATCCATGTAACTATGTGCTTCTAACACTCTTACCCTTGTACTATGATTATTTTTGTAGGCTGAACTGGTAGCACTGCCTATTATTGAGGTTTGCTGACACTTCCCATAAGATCTTATCTTCAGTTGCTTTTAAATTTAGCAAATTTTAACCTTTTAGGCTAAAATTTTCCATGCTGTGTTTGCCTCAGGCTTTTTTGTTCCCTTTTATTTCAGCCAAAACAGTTAATCAGTTTCCTGCAATGAGGCTAAAGGGAAAAAAACATGTTTTTCTTCTTTTTAAAAAAGTTCTTGAGCTCTTTCTTCTATTCTCTAGTGCCCTCATGCTTTGCAGCAGGTGCTTGAAATTTGACAGGAGCATGGTCTTTCATACCTTTTGCTGTCCCCATGATAACCTGTCCTAATTTATCCGAGTTATAAACCTCTGAAAAATCTCAGTTCACACATGCTCATTAGGGACTTGCTAGAGCTTAACAGCTAAAATCTCCATCCTTGGTGAGCCCTTCATAGCTTGTAGGGCTATCCAGACTGTGCATGAGCCATCCCAACAGCACAATTGAACACGCTCCATTCCTTCACAGCTGATGTGTGTGACTGGACCAGGGCAGCCTGGGAGGGGGCAAGTGGGGCAATTTGCCCGAGGCCCCGCAAGAGCCCCCATGATAGTTTTTCGGAGCCCCTGGAATGGGGTCCTTCGCTCGCTCCAGGTGCCCCCGGAGCTTCTTTTGCTCCGGGTCTTCAGCAGTAGGGGGTCCTTCTGCTCCGGTTAAATCACTGCTTCAGGCCAATGGGAGCTGCTGGAAGCGGCACCCTGACCCACGCTGCAGGCCCACACTGCCAGCCCGCGCCTCCTCCAGCAGCTCACATTGGCCCAGAGCAGCAATCCGTGGCCAGTGGGAGCCACGATTGGCCAGACCTATGGATGGGACAGGTAAACGCACCGGCCCAGCCTGCCAGGGGCTTTCCCTACACAAGCGGTGACCCCTGTTTGAGAAGCCCTGTCCTAAAGCAAGAGTATGCTCCATCTTTTTCCTGTAATGGGTGCTCCGGGTCAGAGTGGGCGGGTCATTGGAATGGAGAACAGGGAACCTAACTTTCCTGTGTTCTCAGTGACCGTACCTAGGCAGTGGGGAGGCAGAAGCCATTTGATTTGACTGCGAAGGGTACAAGAGCTGGATCAGATGGAGGGAAAGGAACAGATTGGGACAGGGAATTTGGTGAAACTGGGACTTCTGCAGAGGGGGAGAGGGGCAGAAACTGTGAGAGGAAGATGGGGGGAAGGGGAGACTGGGACTGGTTGGGCAGGAAGGCTGTGACTGGGAGCCAGAGGGCGGGGAAGGGAGGTTGGACTAGTTACAGTCTCAGAACACAAAATTCTGGTTCAGATTTTCCACTCATCATAATTTGAGAATGTTTGAATAGAGGATATGGGTTTGGTCCCTTACAAAGATGGGGGATATTTTTATGATTCTGTTTCACCTTTAAAAATCGTGAAGATCCAGATACAGTGTCTTGTTTGAGCTCAGCTACAGTTTAACACTTGCAATTGTTCAATCACTCAGGTTTTTTCTTTTATCTGTTTGCTTGTCTGTTTTTTGGTTTTGAACTTGGCAAGTCCCCACTCCAAAAATCCCTTTCCCCTTCATTTTCTTTTAACATTCAACCAATCACACTGTGAGAATACCTAAACAATTCAGGCCATATTTGTTAGCACAGAAAGTAATGATGTAGCCCACTGATGAGTATTAGTGATAAAAGCTTTGCTGTTTTTATTTCAATTTAAAAGCTCATAGGGCTGCCAAGGCAGTCTCTAAGTACCAAAGTACAGCAGAAGAACACACTTGATCAGAGCTTTATTTTATCATCCATCTTTTGTGATATATTCATTATGAAGAACTTTTCATCTAAAATCTGGGCTTCTCCTTCCCTTGAATTGCATACACAATCAATCTTTAAACTAGACCAAGGTTCGTCTGTCCAATAAATTTAAAATATCAAGAGAAATACAAATTAATAGCAAGCAGCTTCCTGAAACTTACAAGATCTACAGTGTGCTGGCTTTCTGACTGTGAAGGGGGAAAACAAAAACAAAATTGAGGAGCAACTTATATTGACATCCTGTATTTTCCCTTCAGTCAGGCAAGTTTTATAAGGTAAAAATGTATACTACATTCCAACATTATTGACATTAGCCATGATCATCAGAGGTTCAGCTTTTGAGCTTGGTTATTTTAAGTTATTTCTTTTTACTTGCGTAAAGAATTCCTATCTTCAAAACTTCAAGGGTTTTAACAAAATTCATATTCAATACATCATGTAACAAATAGCCCAGGGTTTCTCAAACAGGGATTGCCGCTTGTGTAGGGAAAGCCCCTGGTGGGACGGGCCGGTGTGTTTACCTGCCTTGTCCACAGGTCTGGCTGATCGCGGCTCCCACTGGCCGTGGATCGCTGTTCCAGCAGCTCCCATTGGCCCGGAGCAGCAATCCGTGGCCAGTGGGAGCCGCGATCAGCCAGACCTGTGGACAAGGCAGGTAAACACACCAGCCCGGCCTGCGAGGGGCTTTCCCTATACAAGCGGCGAACCCTGTCTGAGAAGCCCTGAAATAGTCTCATGCTCTCTAAAACTCCAGCCCCATGTTACACTTCAGATGCATGCACCGAGTCCATGTAATGAGCATGAGAACATAAATGGAATAGAATTAAGCTCCCCCAGTGCCTGAGGAGAGATGGTGGAAGCATCTTTGTAGCTCAGTCTGGGCTTTTTTGGGCCAAGATGTGAAATGACTTCCACAGTCAAAGTTCTTTATAGAGAATGCCAGACCAGTACCACCTCCTCATTTAAACTGAGTTTACAGTTAAAGATCAATATTGAAGAGTTGGAAAACTATCTACAACATATTGAACCTGAAAAACTGAACTGGAAGTCTTATTGGAACATAGTTTTCTTGTGAGATTTCCAGTACCTTTGCAGTATGTTGGCACATCCAGTTCTGGTCCTAGTCTGAAGTTGGTAGTTCAAAGTTGAGTACAAAAGAATTACTAAACATTCGGAACCTCAAAAAGATTTAAATTGGGTAAGGTTTGTGTTGTAGGGGAAAGCTGAAGCTGACTCTTGTTTCATCCAAACCAGTTTGCCTTTCCCTAATTATAGAGTTGCTATTGAAAATGGGGCCATTCCCCACAACATCCTTTAACAACCTTATTGAATTAAGTTTAAATATCTTTGGAGTTCATTGTATTAAACACAGAGGTTATGTATTGTTGTGGGCTGGGACTGTATATAGCTTCTGTAGGGGGGAGATGGGATGCGAACCCCTGGAAGTTATAAAATTTAAAGAACTATACTAAACAATAGGCCAGATAAGAATGGACTTCTGGGGCATGTGATTTTTCTGAGGATCGCGAGGGTCACGAGAATGCAAATTTCCCAGTCTTTTTAAGCTATGCTCTGGGGAGGGGACCACTGATTATTTGTTCCTGGAATCCAATGATCAAAGGTCCAAACTGCAAAAAGGAAAGACTGAACAATTCAGGGATGTTCTTGTTCTGAGTTAAGGTTGTTATGAATTTTTATCTATAGAAAAACCTTTTGCGGGGTCTCAAGGACTAAGTCTTTACAGAGCTCTTTTTGCTGTTAAGAATACAAGAACAGTCATACAGGGTTAGAAATAATGGTTCATCTAGCCAAGTATCTGTCTTCCAACACTGGCCAGTGCCAGGTGCTTCAGATAGAGTGAACAGAACAAGGCAATTTATCGAGTGATCCAGCTTCTAGCACTCAGAGGTTTAGGGACACCCAGAGCATGGGTTTGAGAGGATGATCTCTGGTAAACTTAAAAGCATGGGTGTAGGTTCTTTTATTGTTTTTAATATATTTTCTCTGTAATATTTTCACCTTAAGAGTAAATGTGCTTGCTTATAAAGTGCTCTGAGGTTACTTATAACTGCTGGTAATTACACTGTTCATAAACCTTCAAAGAAAAAGCAAAGAACAGATGCTGGCCTGTTTAGGCAATCTAGTTTACTGAGGATATCACAGCATAGGCCAAGGACTGTTCAGCCTAGAAAAAGCCTTAGGTCAGGAGAGAGACATGGGTCTTTGCCAAAAAGAGGTGATGGCTGAGGAGCTGGGAACCTAGAGTGGATGCCCTTATTATACCACGGAGGTGCAGTTGCCCTGAACTGTGGCAGTTACCACTTTCATATGTGTTATTGCCAAACAAATTTATCACCACAGTGAGGGCCATTGCAAACAATAAATTCCTAAGTAATTAAATAATGATTTGCCACTTCCGAATTTTTACACCAGTTCTTTTCACTTGATTGAATGAATACTAAATTAATAATATGAAAATCCCAACGCAAATTAAAATGGGAATAAATGCATTTTAATCGCTCTTGTTTAAATGGTAGATGGAAGGATATTAACATTTTACTATGAGAATGTATTTTTGTATAGTCCGAATTTGTCTCTTCAGTGGTGGAGCTTATGGAAGATCTGCAAGCCTCCTAAACTTTACAGCTGCAAAAACTGCTTCCTATTCTTATTCCTGTTGTTCCTGTTTCCTAATCCAAAGGAAAATGTTCTGACACCACCAGGATTTCACTAGTTAAGAGAAATAACACTGCCTTTCCAGGGCTCCTGGTAGCTTTCTGAAAAGCCTTAGCCGAGTGTGTTTCAAGGAATGAAACACAATGAGAACAGGGAGAATAGAGGCTAGTAGACAATATTCAGTGTAAACAATATATCAGTGCAAACTTAAATATTCTGAATATATTAATCAATCTTTTCCCCCAACAAACCAACCATCTACAGCACCCACACCATGTACTTCGGGTGGAGAGCTAAATGGCTACGTCACGAATCTATCCTTGGCAGAGAGCCCCCTTTAGGAGCTATGAGGGGAGTGCAAGTGTGCAGGTCCAATTGCCTCCACCCCTGCAGGTGCTGTAGGGTATGTCAGTCTAGTGGGGTCAATGCTCAACCCTTCAGCATAAGCATTCTGCCTATTTCTTCCCCCGCCTCATAGTCCCAGGTGAAACAAATGAAACAGTCCACAGTCAGCAAACATGGCTAAATAAAATCATAAAGAAAAAGAAAGAAAACCAGTAGGCAGCTTCAGTCAGGACATTGGCCTCTCTTAGTTCAGAAAGCCTTGGAAGTATCACATTCTACTCCAGAGTACACTGGGTCTCCAGTACATGTCTCAGTCTCTTTCCCCTTCTTAGCCCAGTGGATCCAATGTCCTCCTTTTGCACAGGCTATGTTGGCTGTCAGACCTCTCTCTGGGAGTTAGGGAGCACAACAGCCCGTTGTGTTCCCAGAGTTGCCTGAGCATAATTCCCTCATTTTAACTCCTCCTTTGGTCCTGGTATGATTTGCAGATGTGGAGAGGCATGGTCACTCCAGCCTAAACCAGCACTTTAACTCCTTCCAGGCTGGTATGTAGTTTATATGCCCCCTCAGAGGCTGGTAATGTAGGATACTAAATGGGATCACGTATATTGGTATGAATGACAATGTTTTATCTTTCAGATGGGCTCTTCCGTCATTCCTCTTTCTTAAAAAAAGTACTCTCTCTCCCATTGTTTTCAGTATATTTATCGCTATTCTCAAACAAGCTATGGGCAAGTAATGCACATACAGTTTAGAAATGTTGCTGACTACTTGGGGCACTAGAGTATAACATGAAACACACGTAAGCACGCACACATAATCATGTCACTTATATGTAATTTTGAAGCCCAGCCACAGATGATTGTAAGACTGAGAATAAACTAGGGCTCTGAAATGATTTAAAAAATTAATCGTGATTAATCGCACTCTTAAAGAATAATAAAACACTATTTATATAAGTATTTTTGGATGTTTTCTACATTTTCAAATATATTGATCTCAGTTACAATACAGAATACAAAGTGTACAGTGCTCACTTTATACTGATTTTTTATTACAAATATTTGCACGGTAAAAAACAATAGTATTAGGTGAATTGAAAAATACAAGTATTATAGTGCAATCTCTTTATCATGAAAGTTGAATGTTTTGTACAAATGTAGAATTATGTACAAAAAATAACTGCTTTTAAAAATAAAACAATGTAAAACTTTAGAGCCCACAAGTCTATCCAGTCCTACTTCTTGTTCAGCCAATTGCTCATACAAACAAGCTTGTCTACATTTGTCGGAGATAATGCTGCCCTCTTCTTCTTTACAATGCCACCTGAAAGTGGGAACAGGAGTTCACATGTCACTGTCATAGCTGACATTGCAAGATATTTACATGCCAGATGCGCTAAAGATTCATATATCCCTTCATGCTTCAACCACCATTCTAGAGGACATGCTTCCAAGCTGATGACATTCTTTAAAAAAATAATGCATTAATTAAATTTATGACTGAATTCCCTGGGGGAGAATTGTGCGTCTCCTGCTCTGTTTTATCTGCATTCTGCCATATATTTCACGTTATAGAAGTCTCGGATGATGACATGTTGTTTGTTTTAAGAACACTTTCACTGCAGATTTGACAAAACACAAAGAAGGTACTAATGTGAGGTCTCTAAAGATAGCTATAGCACTCGACCCAAGGTTTAAGAATCTGAAGTGTCCGAGAGGGAAGAGCTCTGGAGCATGCTTTCAGAAGTCTTAAAAGAGCAACACTTCGATGCAGAAACTACAGAACTCAAGCCACCAAAATAGAAAGTGCTGGTGGCATCTGACTCAGATGATGAAAATGAACATGTGTTGATCCACACTACTTTGGAATGTTATCAAGCAGAACCAGTCATCAACATGAAAGCATTTCCTCTGGAATGGTGGTTGAAACATGAAGGAACATACGAATCTTTAGCACATCTGGCACGTAAATATCTTGCGAGGCTGGCTACAACAGTGCCATGCAAACACCTGTTCTGACTTTCAGGTGACATTGTAAACAAGAAAGGGGCAGCAGTATCTCCTGCAAATGTAAAGAAATGTGTTTGTCTGAGTGATTCGCTGAACAAGACGTAGAACTGAGTGGACTTGTAGGTACTAAAGTTTACATCATTATGTTTTTGAGTGCAGTTATATAACAAAAAACATCTACATTTATAAGTTGCACTTTCATGATAAAGAGATTGAGCTACAGTACTTGTATGAGATGAGGAAAAATATTATTTCTTTTCATATTTACAGTGCAAATATTTGTAATAAAAATTTGTATTCTGTGTTGCAATTGAAATCAATATATTTGAAAATGTAGAAAAATATCCATACATATTTGATAAATTTCAATTGGTATTCTATTGTTTAACAGTGTGATTAAAAACTGTGATTAATTTTTTTGAGTTAATTGTGCTTAATCAACAGCCCTAGAATAAACCTTCTCATTAGTAGCAAAATGATAACTTCCAACTATCTTTTGTCCATCCCTCTATCTTCCACACATATAGTTTTTTCCTGAATTTATTTTGAATCACAAGCAAAAGACACCAGACACATGAATCAGCATTCGTTAATGATTTGTTTGTTATCACGCCCCTTGGACACAGGTAAACACTGATGCATCTGAGAGAAGGAAAACAACATAATGGGGCTCACCATACCAGAGGTCAACCATAGATTAAAAAGTAAAGTGTACTGGGTGCAAAAGCGTACTGGATAGCACTGCGGTATCCAGTGACCACATAATTAATAACTGACAGCTGTACACTGAAGTGTGGGTCCTCCCTGAAACTACAAAAACTTGAGGCATAGTTTCCTTGGACCTCAAATGCAAGAACAGAGAGGCTATGATACAGACTGTGGATAATCCATGATTTTTAGGAAAAATCAGCAACAGGCTTTCAGCCCATGTGGTTGATCTATTTTAGTTTATGTCAGGTTTCATTTTGAAGCTACTTGAGGAGGGAAAGGGCAAGGAACTGTTTTTATTTTCTTCCTAAAACACCCAACCCAACTGCAAAGATGATGTGCTGCATCTTATTGGATAGAAACCTGACCATAGTGATCCATGCATTCCTGATATAGAGGTCTTGATTATTGCAACACATTATTATTAGGAATGAATTCATATCCCCTGAAAATAGTTCCCAATGGTGCATCATTGCAGTCCACCATGCTCTTTTCTATCTCACCACAGACTACAGAATCCAGTTCAAAATTCTGAGTTTGGTTATTCAAAGCCCTCCATGTGATAGTTACCTTAGACATCAACCCTCTCTCTTTAACAACGACCTCCCGTGACAGCTTCATTCAACTGGGACAATTCAACTCCTATCCAGTATCTAGAGAAATGTGAATGGTAAAGACAGAACTTTCACAGTAGCTGGACCTGGATTATGAACTCAGTCCTGTATGAATGAAGACTGACCACACCACTTTCACAACTAAATGTGAAACTCATCTCATTGATTTAGCGTTCCCTCAATTCTTCACATACAAATGTAGACACACAGCATATCCATATATCACTCACATAAACATCAACCAAAAACCTCACTATAAACTAATCACATTCTTTCTTCTATTTTTTAAGTATCAGCGACTTGCTCAGGTTCTATTGAGATGTGGGCATATAAACAGATACAGACATTCCCAAACTTGGGTATATATTTCATTTCTAACAAACATTTGAAGCATTGTGATTCTGAACCACCTAGCTAGTTTATACTCAGAGTAAAATAGGGGAAAACAAAGATACAGTATCTGAATGCTAGTGGGGCCGTAAGTCTAAATACAGCTGAACAAGAGATATACCATTGAAGAACAGATAGAAAAATGCCACCGAACAAAACTGGTGGTAAAGTAGATTTCCACTTATGCAAAATAGAAAACCATCCTTATTCATTATTTTGAGTAGAAAAGATATGTTATTCAAATACAAAGTATTCATAATATTAGTGTATTCAAAGTATTCTCAAGACTCATGTGTAAGTGGTCTGACCAGAGCCAGTTTAGTAACTGAAGAAAGCACTCTTATAAAGTTGAGTCAGTTGCAGAAAAATCTATAAGCACTGAACAAAATTTTTGTAACGGTATAGATAATGGTGACAAATAATGTCATATACTGGAATCAAATAAATCACAAATAGTAATGAACAAAGAACTAAGCCTTACAGAACACTAGCCAATATAGCTGACAGAGTTAGATATAATTAAAACAAGCCAAAACAAAACATCATAAATCCAGAGGGCCAAAGATGATAAAATGCCACTGGCACCAAAAAGCACAGAAATGTCAGAAAATGATACAATGGTAAACAGTTCAAGAATAGGCTTTCACTCACAAATTATTACCAGTTGAAACTAGATCTTTCTTCTATAGTGTCTAAATCTAGATACATATTTTAAAGTACTGCTGCGATATGAAAGCAAAAGAACACCTTTAAAAACATGCAATGATGACAACTTTTACTGACTTTCATTAAAAAATCCTCAACATATGACTTGGGTTGTAATCGGATTAGTTAGAATTTAAATACAAAATTAATATAAAAACTTATAGCGAAGTCCAATTTTAAACCGTAAAAGTCTTAAATGCAAAAGTTGAAGATGACATTGTAACTTTAACTCTCCCAAATTAAATACATAAAGTCTTGCCCCTATTGAAGTCAATTGGAAATTTGCCACTGACTTCACTGGGGGCCAAGATTTCACCCACAAGATCCAATATTGCCCTTAGATACATCCATTTGAAGTCCAACTGAAGACAAATTGAGCTGTGTATAACTAAATTAAGGAAGAATTGTGCATGCTGCATATTAAGGTTACAACTAACAGCATAACTAAAGGTGCAGATTTACTACGAAACTGTTCATTTTCACTTTTCCTTTTTCTCTTCAGGGTTTAAAGTTACAAAACTCTATATATTGTTAACTTAGGTTTTTGTATTTAATTTCTCTATCATTTTAAGGAATAATACAAGAAAGACTAAAAACCAAAATCCAAATGCTAATCTCTCTTCTGATTTCCGTGTGCATGCCACAGTTGCATAGTTGAAAATTTACACAACTGTGGAAGTCAACAATGAAAAATGAACGGAAAACATCTCCTACAAAATGAACAATATAAATTGGCTCAGTTCATACCCAGTCATGCAAGGGAGAGGAAAGCCTCTGGGGAAGGATTCAGTTTTCACACTGCTACCATCATGAGTTCTACTGTGGGAGAGCAACTTTAACTGATAGCCAGAGATCCATAGGCAGGTCCATTGGTGCTGGCTGGGGAACATTCTGAATCAGCATATTCCCTTGCCTGGCTACACATTTTCCTCAACCAGCACTTTTGGACCTGTGTCATCTGGCTCTAGGTCCCCAGTTGGAACAAGTGCATTCCCGGGCTTTGGACTCCATAGACAGACAAACTTTCTGCCAAAAGGTCCTTGAATTATGGCCTAAGAAGTTGGCTCAAGCTCTATGTATTTACATTAATCCATAGTCTGCTTAAATTATACATTAGGCCAGAGTTTTGCCTGAGTTATACCTATGCAATCTTATTGCAAACAACAGGTTGCGCACAGATGTGACTCTGGGCAGAATCTGAGACAGTACCTTAACTAAAAATCTATGGGAAATATCATACTGGCATTGCACTTGAGACTTGGTCCTAAATCAGGAGTTGGCAACATCTGCATACTGCTTACCAGGGTAAGCACCCTGGCGGGCCGGGCCAGTTCGTTTACCTGCCGCATCGGCAGGTTTGGCCGATCACGGCTTTCAGTGGCTGTGGTTTGCTGCTCCAGGCCAATGGGGGCTGCGGGAAGTGGCGCAGGCCGAGGTCTGTGCTGGCCGCGGCTTCCCACCAGGGTGCTTACCCTGGCAAGCCTCATGCCAGAGGTTGCCGACCCCTGTCCTAGATACTCAACTACGGTCAAGGTACACTCAGTACAGATGAAGAGGGGGCAAGGAAGGTGTTTTTTATACCACCTTTGTGGCCCCCCCCCAATTATAAATAATACATAAATCTTGGTTGCACCCTGGCATATATAATGGTAGTCTCAGGGTGCACAAAGTTGAGTTCAGCTACCTGTGGCCCCAAAAGGCCATTCTGGCAACTGGGGATTGTTGGAACACAGTGATGCTCTGGCTAGGTCCCAAGCACAGCCTTTATACTGGCAGCTAGGAGATGAGCAGTACAGAAACAGCGATGTTGATCCTTCATGACTCAGAGGAATCCTCTGCTGGTGAGACTCATTTGGTTTATGGCCTCCTTTTCTATGGTAAACCAGCATAGCTTCAGCGAACACTAGCTACTAGGAAAGTTTCAGTCTGTAAAATTTAGTTAGTTTTGAGTTGTGTGCAAAACAAATAATAATTTTTCATAGCTAAAAGTTTTTTAATCACAAAAAATACCCCTCACCTTTTGGCTAGCTTTAAATATGGACTATATTAACCCATGAGAAGAATTTTGCACAAGTTATCCTGTGAAATGGTCCAGGGTTCATAATAGATGTACCTGTATAACTAACCAGTTTTGCTACCAGTGAAGTGTAACATTGCTCAGTGAACTTACGTACATAAAAGCACTTTACAAGTGAAAAACTGAGTCCTCTTCTAAAAGGAAAGGTCTTTTAGTAATCATGTTCTAGCCCTTACTGGACAAGTGACTACATCACAAAAACCCACCATCATAATTGGCACTAATAGTACTTTGTTGATAGTACAAATACATCCCTCAGCCTGTGCCGCTTCCCACAGCCCCCATTGCCCTGGAGAGGCAAACTGCAGCCAGTGGGAGCTGCGATTGGCTGAACCTGTAGACGCAGCAGGTAAACAAACCATCCTGGCCCACCAGGGTGCTTACCCTCAGGACCGGTGCAACCATTTAGGCAAACTAGGCGGTTGCCTAGGGTGCCAAGATTTGGGGGCGCCAAAGAGTGGCACCCCCCAAAAAATTTTTAAATGGTTGCAGCCGCTGCTGCTGGAGGGGCTGAGCTGCCAGCAGCAGCAGCTGCCTGCCGCCAGCAGCCCAAGGTGTCCCCCGGGTCAGGGCCCTGCGCCGGTGCCGCGGTCCCTGAGGTCAGTGCGCCGCCGCCGCAGCCCGGCAGCCAGGCGCCCCGCCCGCGGGTCAGCGAGCTGCCGCCGCAGCCCGGCAGCCCAGGGTGCCCCCCCCGGGGAGGGAGCCGCGCCGCAGCCCGGTAGCCCAGCGCCCCCCGGGGTCAGGGAGCCACACCGCAGCCGGCAGCCCAGGGCGTCCCCGCCCCGAGGGTCAGGGAGCCGCGGCTCCGGTGGACCTGCCGCAGGCATGCCTGCGGCAGCTCCGCCAAAGCGGCGAGACCCGCGCGTGGGGCAGCAAAATGTCCCGGTGCCTAGGGCGCCAGAAACCCTAGCACCAGTCCTTCTTACCCTGGCGGGCCGCAGGCCAAAGGTTGCCAATCCTTGGACCAGTACTCCCCCATATTGTTGTGTCTGTTCTATAAATGAACAGAGGACCTCAGGTTCCATTCCCGTCAATCCAACCCAATAAATTCACTTTTATATATATTTCAAACTATCAACTGAAAGAAAAAGAAAGCATGTTATTCCATTTTGACAACAAATCAAAGGGAGCCCATTAGTTGGACATGCTTAATGAGATCCTTAATTCTAGCTTGTTGGCAGGTCATTGCACATCCCCTGTTGGCAAGAGATTTTACACACCCAGAATCTAAATCCTTATATTAAGCAGCCAACTGGACGGCCTATGAGAAAAATGATACGAGTTGAATTTAGCATTTTTTGAGTCTATGAGTAGCTAATTATTTAGTTCCCTCAATTAGCACTTTGCCCAATACATTCTGTGCCAAAGCCACTTGTGTTATTGCCTGACAACTGTTTAACTGGGCTACAGGTAGTTCTGGCTCTGTGTGGAAAGTGGGATTAGGAGGAGGGCGTTATTATGAGGAAGGTTTTGAAAGGAAGGAAGGTCCACAGGTCTTGAATCTGAGTCTGTGGGCCCTCGGGTAACCTTTGCATCGCAGCTGCCATGTGACAGCTTGCTAGTAAGCAGTGGCTGCATGGCGAATGGTACTCTAGCCACACCAGAAGCACTGCCTGCAGGAGTCCAGATTGGAGGAGTGCCCAGCTCCACAGATTAGTCCAGCTGTGCTATGTAAGCAAGAAAGAGACCTGAGAAGTTGTTTGGGCAACTGGATGAATTTCTGGCTGGCTACTACATTGGCCTCTGCCTTCTTGCCTGACTCCTGAGCATTACTTCCCTTCCTTGCTCCTGGTTCCTGTTTTCCTGACCTGTTCTTGGTTCCTGCATCATTCCTGATCTCTGACTCTGCTTCTGGCTCTCATCCTTGGCTTCACTTTGTCTCTGATTCTGAATCTGACCCTTGCCTCAGGTTACTGACTGCTGATAGCCACCTCCTGCTCCAACCACTAGATCTGATTGCCCAAACCTCGTTTGTGACAGTTATTGATTAAAGGTCTTTCATATTTGGATTTTTTTTCTCATTGACTACTTTTCTGTAAAGGTTAAACAAGACTGTGAAGGATTAAAAGTGTCCCTACAATTATCCCACCTACTGCTATGATTTTGTTAGATTTTGCAAGCTAAGCAGGCTGTGATCAGGTCAGTATTTGAATGGCAGCTTTTCAAGAAATACTTTGCTTCATCAGGAAATGGTTTGAGAACTTCATTTTACAGTACTGTTACTATGCCCCAGAATGGTAGAAAGGGTCACTGTGCTGCAAGAATTTCCATCATTCTTATTGAACATATAACCATGGTCCTGACCACTTGCAAACATTAAATATATTATTGCACTTTTTCCTAAGAAGGAATATTGCAGTGATGTTAACCTAGGCCAAATTCCAATTTACATTTAACACTCATTAAATTCTCCCTGTAGTTTCAACCAAATAGAATGTTCTTCACTATCACGCCTAAACTGATATGCAGTTCTTCTGAGTGCAATTTAGTTTTTGCATTCCATGTCATGTCAATGGTAGATGAAATGATACCTGCTGTAAACTCAGGATTATACACTTTTTATACAAATTCTAGATTCCAGTCTTAGCTGATCTGCAGCTGTGCTGAGTGAAGAATCAGGCCAGGCTCTTGTTAATGAGATACAGAGTTCTGAATAATTTATCCATGAGTTACCTGAGCAGCTATTTCTACTATTATGTACAACAGCGGTTCTCAAACTAGGGCTGCCGCTTGTTCAGGGAAAGCCCCTGGCCGGTCAGGCTGGTTTGTTTACCTGCCGCATCTGCAGGTTCGGCCGATCGCGGCTCCCACTGGCCATGGTTCGCTACTCCAGGCCAACGGGGGCTGCAGAAAGGTGGCCAGCACGTCCCTCAGCCTGTGCTGCTTCCGGCAGCCCCCACTGACCTTGAGCAGTGAACCGATCAGCCGAACCTGTGGACGTGGCAGGTACACAAACTGGCCCGGCTCACCAGGGGCTTTCCCTGAACAAGTGGCGGCCTTAGTTAAGAACCACTGATGTGCAGACAAGTATACTTCTTCCACTACTGTTTAAAATGGCTGTCTTCCTGGCATTCCAGAGGTTTTGTTGGGCTCTATTAAAGGCAAGCGATTCTTCGTTGAGGAATCCAGCATATGAAACTTTCTTCTTAAGTGTGCCCTTAAGTTCATTTGTGGCTCTTTTCAAGGCTCACTTTAAGACCCTTCAGTTTTGCCTACTTCATCTTTGGCCATTTTGCTCTCACTTTTTCATCATCTCTTCTGTTTCTGGGTAACTTTTCTTCTATGATCATTCTGGAGATTTTTTGCTTCACTCTAGGCCACTGGGTCATGGGTCACAGTAGTTACTATTGATGCTTTCAATATTTCAGAGATTCCAGAGACACAGGCTAATGGAATCCACAAAATATATAAATTTTCTTTGAATTTTATCATTTATTGTTCATGTTTAGCCCACCAGCAGCAATAACCATTTTCCTTTTTAATCTCAATGATCTGCATTTGTATTAACTGATTTAGCACAAATGAGAGAAGAATATAACTATCTTGATTAATCTGAATGTCTACATTATCAACTGGTGATTTAGTCTGTTTCAGTGGCGGCAAATGGCTGTGACTGACATTTAAAAATACAGTACTGAACTCTTTCAATAAATTTGTGGTTTTTCACAGGCATTCACTCTATTCATATGTATTCCACCTAGGAGGCTTAGATTTATTATTTATGAATCTGATTCCTCCTTCTACATAAAATATTAAGAGTAGTTATATATAGTACTGTAGGGAAGGGTTGATTTGCATCCAAGGTGTATACAATAGTAAAATTCAGTGGCATAAGCCACTCATTGCTTAAGGCTTGAAAGTATGCTTTACAGACATCTTAGCAAGAACTTCAAAAAAATATATTTAGTTATTTTCTATCTACTAAATTATTAAATTACTAAAACAGATTGACAATTTAAAAGTAACATCTTTCAAGGTTTCTCTGTTTTTTTTCGTTCTGTTATCAGTGACCTGGTGCAGGAAGGCTGCTGTTTGTCAGGCTTCAGAAGCACAATGATTACATGATGAATAAAGATTACATGTGAATGACAGAAGCTTGGAGTTAGACCTTCAGAAAGGGGTACATGCTTCCTTTACCAAGGATATCAGACACTGACAGGGCTGAGATCACTGCAATGGAATTTATCTTTCATTTGAGGTACAAAATTTAGGGGGTCTGGAAATCTGTCATTGTACTCCAGCTCTTCAACCTTTGATGAAGGAAACTACTTATAAAAATCCTGCAACATTTGACTAATGCCAGAACTTTCCCCAAGAATATCAAATGCAGAAGGAATAGATGATTATAAAGCCCTGGTTTCAGTCAAACACATCATGGTGTAAAATAACATTCCCTATGTAGCGCCCCCTCTCCACCCGGTTACCCTCTTTAATGTCAATCTGCTTACAGGTTTTGATGAACAGGTCTGGGTTCTTCTGGATCCCGCCACCCACTCAGCAGGGTGTATCTTCTTTATTGTCTCCTACGAATTTATTTGGCGGTTCCTCCACCCCCCTCACTCCTTCCTGGCAGGGTTATCAGGGCAGCTTGGGAGGAAAATTCTAACCACAGGGTAATCCCCACTTACTTGCCAGAGAAGTTGAAGACTTCCAAGAAATAACACAAACACATACAATATATTCAAACACAATAATTATATTAAACAAGAGACAAATAACATAACAGGATAAAACACTACTTTTACAGTCACTGGTGCCCACACTGCTAATACCTGTGACTTTCCCAGTCACGTGACTTGATGTAGCAAATGTAAAATTAGTGTACACATTTTTTGTTGGGGCCCTTGCTGAGCTATGACCACAAAATTCTTCTCTGCAGTGGTTTAGCAGTGTAGCAGACTTGGTTCAGTACAGCCAAAGGACTCACAAGTGGGAGAAGGTGGTAAATCCCTTCACAGGTTTAATATGCAGCAGGTTATAAAATCCCCAAACCCTTACTCCCTGGCTTGATAACACAGTTCAGGAAGTAAGGTGTCCCCAAAACAAATTCCCTGACTAACTAAAAGATAGTGGATTCACAAACTCCATGAACGATCCTCAGATTCATTTAGAGATGACTCTGGACTCCTCAGTCACTGCAGAGGGGCTGATCTCTGCTGACAGAGATCCTCTTCAGGCAGGAATCAGGCTGTTTCAGTCCAAGGATTTCCCCTCATCACAAAGGGGTGCAGGGCTCAAGGTGCAGATTACACAACTGTACTAAAATCCAAACTGTAGTCTCCTATCCCAGCCTCCAGCCACACACTCAGCAGCAGCAGCAGCTCTGAACTAGCAAACAGAGCAGAGCTGACCATGTGGTGACTGGTCAGCACAGGGAGCTGGAGGGCTAACTCAGCCTGGCTGGGGAAGTTTCCCAGCAAAACTCAAACTGGCACTCATCAGTGGAGAAGGAAAAACCCAGCTGAGGGATCTGCTCTCAGGTCCCTAGAGGCCAATTCTCAGGCGAAACCCTGCATGCAGGCCTGGGACTTACCAGCTCCCCACACAGCCAGTCCTGCCTTTGCCCTGACTAGTTCCAGACTGACTCAAAAATGGCTTCTTTCCTTTCCTGAACACCCTGGGAGCGGCATCTCACTCCCTAATGGTTGCTGGGCAGACTCTGAGTTTGCCTTGGCTCTCCCTCCCTATCAGGAACAGTGTGCCTCTCCTCGAGCTGCCAGCAAAGAGAGCCCCAGGAATCTAGGAAATCTCCTTGTGGGTTACACCTACAAAAAGGAAATCTGTTTCTTTTATAATCCATGCTCTATGTCTAGCAGCTCAATTGCTGTTTCAATGAGAAAAACACACCTGCCTTTAGAAGACTGGATCTCTGCCCAGACCTCTAAAGGCATGGTAAGGAGGTTATCATAAGTATATATCATAAGTATATTTAAACAGAACTGAATTAAGGAGCAGTGTCACTTATGATCCAGTCTGTTCCAGGAAAAGATACATATATGGTTAAAGCAGGAGGCTGAGAATTGAAAATTCTAGATTATATCTCCCATGCCACCACTTTGTGTGTGACCTAGTCTCATTATATCCATCTTCAAAATGGGTATAATGCCTACTTGCAAAAGAGTGCCGTGTGATTTAATTAATAATTAATGTTTGGAGAGGATGTAAGTCACTATTACTCATGCAAAAAACATTTTGAAGACAGTGGTAGTTCTTTACTTCTAAAAAGAACTCATAGAAGAACAGATATATGGGGGGAGGAGAGGGTTGTGTCTCAGTCTGTCTGTCTTCCTATTGTGAATCTGAAATTCTGTGGGCACAACAGATATCATGCAAATTTTTAGCTACCTGAGTGTGCCTGGAAGTCAAGTAGATATTCATCCAAACAACCTTATTTGCACTCACTACTCAGTGTTAAAACTCTTTAGGTGAAATCCTGGCCCCATCAAAGTCAATAGGTTTTTTGTGATTGATTTCAATGGGGCCAAGATTTAACCCTGTGTATCTATTGCAGAGCTTGCTGATGGGTTCCTACATTTTTTTCCATTTCAAAAATATAAATGAAATTCCTTCACATTGTATTAAAGGGAGACTAAGAAACAAGATTAATCACGCTGAAGGGGAGAAGAAAAAAACCCAGCCTGGTATGGACACTGCTGAGTGAAGGAAATTATTGGGCCAATTTACGTTTCACACCAAATTATCTCTTGTAATACATTTCAAAAGAAAGAGCAACACCCTCTGCTACCTAGAGCCCTCTAAACTGTGGTCAGAAAATTTTGAAAACCATAAAATATCATATTAATGTGATTAATGCATCATTTTTTAAACAAAACATAACAAAAAGCTGTATTACTTAAAAGACGTGGTAATTACAAACCTTCATTAACTCCAAACAGCTGAAGACATTAGATAAAACTCCAAGTGCTGCCTGCTCTCAAATCAAGCCCGTTATTCAGTATTTTGTAACAAGTAATTTATTGTTGACTCACAGAATAGTTCATAACATCTGCAAATCACTTGATTTTAATCTACACTGCATCCCTTGCTTCTGTCCCTCTGAATTGAAATTAAGAGCTAATGTCAGTAGCTGAAGGATGCTGCATTTCAATGGAAAATCTAAAATGTGTATCCTTGCTATGAAAACTGATAATATCAGAAGAAAACGAATCTTCCTCCCATACAGTTTTACTATAATGAAAACTGGCTGGATAGAATTTGTTGTGTTTTAGTGCCTGAACGGACAGTTTTTTCTGCTCCCTCTGATTGTTATTGGCGGTCCATCATGTAGTTATACAGTTGATGTATTTAACTAGGATCTCATTCTATCTCTCTTTGGCAGGGTCTACAAAGAGAGGAGTGACATATGAATGTGCTATGGAATTGGAAAAAAAAAAATGCTCCAAAAATTTGTGTTGGGGGTGGGGGAAAGAAGTTGGAGCGGGTTATAAGAGAATATAAGAAAATTGTAAAAACACCTTTGATCTGTAACAAATTCAATCTCAGATTTCAGGAAACTGCTATTACTGTATGGCAGAAGAATATCTGGTTGCCTTCCTTCTTCTGGACAGGACCATTGAATCAACCAGTGCTGTGGACCTAGCTCTAACGGACATAAGAACAAGCTGGTGAAGGAAGCTAGCGGGGCTGGGATTTGCCAGTCTGGGATGAAGTCTGAAGTCAGAATTTGAACTGCGTTGCTCCTGTGAAATACTGACCTCTCCTATGAAGTGGCTGCCCAAAGCTTCACTCTCTCATTTTTTTTAATGCAATGAATATGATACAAAGATATTATAAGGTTCTTCTTGGCTTTTGTGGCTAGATTACCAAAGGAGCCTTAAGGAGTTGAGTGCTCAACTCCCACTGAATTTCACACTTAACCACATCAGCCACACCATCAGGGGCTCATTCACCTGCACATCTACCAATGTGATACACCGCTACTTCGATATAACGCCACACGATATAACACGAATTTGGATACAACGTGGTAAAGCAGGGCTCCAGGGGGGCAGAGCTGCACTCTGTGGTGGATCAAAGCAAGTTCAATATAACATGGTTTCACCTATAACATGGTAAGATTTTTTGGCTCCCAAGGACAGCGTTATATCAAGGTAGAGGTGTATATGCCATCATGTGCCAGCAATGCCCCTCTGCAAAGTACATTGACCAAATTGGACAGTCTCTACGCAAAAGAATAAATGGACACAAATCAGACATCAAGAATTGTCAAGTATCGGGGGTAGCCGTGTTAATCTGTATCCACAAAAACAACAAGGAGTCTGGTGACACCTTAAAGACTAACAGATTTATTTGGGCATAAGCTTTCATGGGTAAAAAACCTCACTTTTTCAGATGCAAGAAGTGAGGTTTTTTACTCATGAAAGCTTATGCCCAAACAGGTCAAGAATTGTAACATTCAAAAACCAGGAGGAGAACACTTCAATCTCCCTGGACACTCAATAACAGACTTAAAAGTGGCAATTCTTCAACAAAAAACCTTCAAAAACAGACTCCAGTGAGAAACTGTGGAACTGGAATTACTTTGGTCTGAATAAAGACGGGAGTGGATGGGTCAATACAAAAAGTAATTTTCCCTCTGCTGATACTCATACCTTCTTGTCAACTGTTGGAAATGGGCCACCTTGATTACATTGGCCTCGTTAGCACTACAAAAGTAATTGTCCCTCCCTTGGTTTTCACCCCTTCTTATCAACTGTTGAGAATATGCCACTTCCACCTTAACTGAATTGGCTCATTAGCACTGACCCCGCTGCAATTGGTAAGGCAACTCCCATCTTTTCAAGTACTATAATACTTATTCTGCTTACTGTATTTTTCACTCCATACATCTGATGCAGTGGGTTTTAGCCCACAAAACCTTATGCCCAAATAAATTTGATAGTCTCTAAGGTGCCACAAGGATTCCTCATTGTTTTTGCTGATACAGGCTAACATGGCTACCATTCTGAAACCTTTCAAGATGCTTAAGTGTGGTCCCTAAATTGCTTGATTTTACATATGACATGTTTTGGATCCCATTACTTTCTAGATGACCTGTTCTAAATTTTAAACCTGTTTTTGTTAAAGGGACATCAACTAAACTATTCAGCTTGTTGCTTGAGACAGAACCATGCATAACCACTGGGAATGATTAATGGGTATGATGTTATATTTCCATGAATGCAGATCACTGTTGTCTCTCTTTCCCCATTACAGATTTATAACATTGAACACATCACACTATAAAAGAACCTGTCCTGATGCAGCAGAAATTATAATCCTTTCTATCTGATAGTTACTATCAACTTGAATGACTGTTTTGATATATTACAGATTAGAGTGCCACAGGATTTGTTAGATGTTTTGAATTATAACAAGTGGACCTGGCCTCAACTGATAAAACCTCTCATTTTGTTCTACTTTGTTTTGTTTTTTTTGGATTGAAACAGAATCAGTGTACAGTTTTTAATTTAAACTCCATAACATGAGAGATTTTATTATATGCTAACTTTTAACTTGCATCAGCATGTTTTATTTCCATGCATAAACACCACAATACAATTTGCTGATGGTTCTCATTTGGTTTGGTTAATAGTTACGTTTATCATTTCAACTGATAAAGCTAATAAGGGACCTAACTTCACTGCAAACATTGAGGCAAAATCCCACATCAGAATTAATACAGAGAAAGAGCTATTTATATTTTACAGTAAAAATATGTTCATGGGGTCAAATACAGCCCTGCTGAAGTCAATTGAGTTACACCCGTTTACTCCAGGGCAAAATTTGGCTCTTTATGACTGAGATTATACGCTAAAACATTTTCAGGTTCTCTGAATGGGAGAAAAAATTACAGTTTTGGTTTACTAATAAGGAACCTTAGATATCAGAAGCTAGTAGGTAATATAGACCAGTGTGAGCCTGTTACAGAGTGTATTTTCCTATCTACGCAGTTACAGTCACTAGAAGAATTACTTCTCTTTGGAAGCATGATTGCCTATTTAATTAATTTAATTTCCAGAAGAGAAAGTGGATCTTCGGTATGTCTTTTGACTCTAATCAGCCAAAAAACTAATCACATGATCATATAAACGATTTTACTTTAAAGTTAATCTAGATCAGTGCAACATTCGATAATTACTACAGTACATACTCTTCTGCAAGATAAAAGAGAGCTGTTTTAAGAGCTTCAGCTGAGAAACGAGCCCTTGAATACTAGTGCTTAGATTGGGTTTTATGGATGCTTGGATTCATACCCAGCTATTAGAGGATGACTGCTGACAAATTAAAAATCTTCCCTTGATTGAAAGTTCCAAACAGTGCTAGGTTCAAGCCATCTGTTCTGCAAGGAGTCCCAGAATTTTGCCATCCAGGAAAAACTGGGAGATGTACCTCCTCACACTTGATTACATCTGATGAAGTTTGTGGTGAAAAAAAGGAATACTTGAACAATGGAAGAAAGGAAGGGACAGGGTTCATAGACATACCCTGCTTCTCTCAGTACAAACTGTACTGCAGCAGCAGATGCATGGGAAAACCCTTATGATTGTTAGGGTTTTTCAGAATTTTGTAACAGGAAGAAACTGTCTACAGGCAATTGACACACAGGAAATCCAATGCCAATCAATGGCATTAGGAGAAATAATGAACCAAAGAAAATGATTCAAACAGAACTCAAGATTCAAATTGTTCATTTCCCCCAAGAAGTATGCTGAAGTTGCACATAGAACTACTCTGTGATAGGGTGTGCAGTACCCTTTTATGTGGAGGTCAAAAGACAAACAAGAAACTTTGTTTGTGTTGTATCTGCCTGGGAAACACAGATAAAGATAAAACAGGTGAGAAATATCAACTTTCTAGCCATAATTAACTTGTAATTTGAGGTATTGACAAAACAAATTACTATCAGCATCAGAACTTGAAAGGCCTTTAGGTAGCAAAATATAAGAACAAGTGCTGCAGGGATGTTGTCATTCATAGCCTCTAAGTCTTCCTTCATGAACAGACACCACTGTCATAATAATTCATAGTGGTCCAGTATCCTCAAGCTACAGAAGCAGATTACTTCTATTTTTAGAAGATAAATGAGTAGACACAGACATTGGATTAATAAATTATCCTACTCTACATTTATTTACAATGTTTACAGTTCCTGTGATAACTTTGAACAGTGATAGGTATCAGACAGAAACAATCTCTGAGGGTTTAGTCACAAATTGTAGCCAAGGTCACACTTCTATCCCATACAATTAAAACATAATGGCTTCTCAGAATTGGTTTTCTCCACAGAAAATTTTGACTTTATCATGGGAAAAAGAAAACTTAAAACATTTCAGATTTTTGTAACTAAAAATTATTGGCCAATTTTTTTCAGGTGCACAGAAGAAAGGTGACACTTTCCTTGGAAATTTTTGCTTAATTAAAAATCCAATTTTCTGTCAAAAAAATTTTTTTGACTAGCTTTAGGAATAATACTGCAATATATTTAATTAAAGACCTCAAATGATTCTATGGAATTCTGACTTCTTGCTTTGCACTACTGCTTTGACGTTGGCAAAATCGTGAGGCTAAAAGCACAATAGTAACCTTTCGGTTGACACACCATCCCAATTTAATGGGTTTGTTCAATTAATAGTGACATTTTAATGCCATCACTTCCTCAGGTGATGTACTATTGAAAGACAAAGCACTGCAATGCAGGTTCCAATTTATCTTCCAGGTACAGCGCTATCATTAGCTAATCCTCAAAACCTCCATGCAGTAGGTAAGTATTATTATCCTGATTATGAATCAGTGACTCAAAAACATTAAGTCACCTCCTCAAGGTACTAATAAGTCATTATCAGAGCCAACATTAGGTCTCAGTAGCTTCTTGCAGTCTTGTGCTTATTTTGCTATACAGCATTAAGTATTAACAATTTAGAAGTATTTTAATGAAAATCTCAAAAACCAAAGAGATGCAGTCTGGTTCAGATGCACATCTAATCAACTGAAACTTTGGAATTCTATATATTGGTCTGGAAGCAATGAGAAAAGACTTGAGAGAGACTAGTGGCTCAGGATCCAAAAAGTAGATGTGGAAATGGACATGCGTATGTGCTGATTACACATATCTCCTGTGCTGGAGCTCTGATCACAGCATTAAGCTGGCCTCCTCTCTCAAAATCCCTGAGAGAGGCCAGAAATGCATATATCTGCTCCTCTCCCTTGGGGGATTCTTCAGAGGGCTCAGTGGTCCCTGCCAGGGAATGGAGTTTCATGAACACACACAGTACAAGTCAGCTTTCCACTATTGATGTACATACACATTTCATTAAGAAACCTGTGTTCCACCTTATTAAACAGAGATGTTCCCTATGATCAGAAGAAAATGAGCTGTGCAGCCAAGCTGAGGGACTCGGATTGCTTGAAATAAAGTCAAGTAGTTGCTTTGAATCCTCCATGTGTTGCTTATCTACCTACATAGAAAGCAGTCAGTCACTTGATGGTATCTGCCAAAAGACCACGGGCACATCATTTTCAAAGGAGAAAGAAATAAATGATTTTTATTTGGTTCAGATAATGGGGGGAAAAAACAAACAAAGCAGCTTTTGCTCCAGAGACCAAATAGAGAAGACATTCTTTGTGATCAGCAGATTAAGATAGGTTTATTGTGGCTGTTTCAGACTGTAGTTTAACCTCTAAATCCACATTGAGGAGAATTTCCTTCATTTTACATTTTTAGTGTAAACTGACTTTTTTTGTACTCATATAAGTAAAATAAAGTAAGAGCTACAAATAATTTATAAGGTAAGCCTCTGATAAACAAACAATTTTGTGGTACTGCTAATTCATTTTAAATTTGTTCTCTGAGATTGTTTGATAAAGGTATTAGACCAAATGCTGTTATCTGTTGCCACATTAGCCATTGAAGTCAGAGTCGATTGACTGAGATCAAACCTTTGCTATGCTGACCAAAGGTCATGCAATTGGTGCAATAAAGATCAATTGCTTAGAAACACACTTTTAAAAACTCTCATTACATTGTGGTAATCACTGACAAAAATGAAGCAAATAAAGTTATCTGAATCTCTTGGAGAACCCAGCAGAGAACTAGAGGAAATGGTTGCAGTGTCACCAAAAATTGTTAATTATAACTAGAATTACTTGTTAACATTAAAAACAGTAATTAGGAAGAGCTATTTTTTTCATTAACTTCTGATAAAATGTATGGCGATTTCTTTGATAACTTGCCTCAGTGGCTAAGGGAAAATGGGGTTTGACAATAATGTGAATAATAATAAGAGAAATATTATTGTCCTTAAATATATGGACCAAAATTCTTCTTTCAGTTACATGAGTACAGCTCCTAATGAACTTAAATGAAAGTTGTACCCATGTAATTGACAGGAGAATTTTATTGATGAGCTTTATTAGACTTTTTGTATTAATGGGAGAAAGAACGAACTGGGAAGAAAAGCTGTGAATTTCATTCTATGGTATGTTTGGCATCCATACCAAAAAGAAAGAGTTGGACATGATCTAGAGTACTGCAATAGCTGGATTAATGTCAGGTAACTTATGTCAGTGCCAGCTCAATTACAGGCTGCAGGTGTCCGAATTTAATTAAAAGAAGTTGCTATAAATCAGGTATTATATGCTTGCGAAGAGAAGAGGAAAACAGAAAAGAAAGGATAAAATAAAATTGGGCACTTTATTTATAATGAAACCATGTTTAAACATATAAATTAAAGCATTGGGGAATAAATGCTCTAGGCAATTTTCATCTGGATTATATACATGAAGTTTGACAATGTTGTCATTCAAAGAACTAGTCTGAAGAGCTCTTCAGAAATTGCACAAAAATGTACTTCCACTAAACAGAGGGATTTACAAAGGACAACATTGTTGCATTTTAAGTTACTTCCTGTGAGATTAAGTTTTAGAATTAAAAACAAAAACAAACAAAAAAAACTCTTCCTGCTAAATTGCACACACAAAAGGTCCAATGCACTTTCACAAGTACTAAGCCATCAGCATGTGAACAGAGTCCAGGTGCTGCCCTTGACTTGAGGTCTCTAGGCACACTCTAGGGGCACAGGTCTTCTGTTTAATATCCCCTCCTGAAAGTGGAAACCCTATGCTCAAACTACCTACTCCTTGGGACCACTGCTGACCTCCCAGATGCCTCTGTAATTTAACACACACTCTCCCAGAACTCCAGCCATATGTGCACTCTGGGTTTACAATTTATCTTTTCAGGGCCATGTGACAGTGAAAGCCAACAGATACTTGACAGACTGCACTGGATTTTAAAACACCATTGCTCCTTACTTAACAGCATAAGAGATGCACAGATCTACGAAAAAATAATAAGCACACTTCTGCATTTCCTGACCTCAGTTTCATGATCACTCTGGAGAGTTCTTTTAAATTGGGCAAAATCCTACGGGGTGTCTGGAATCCTTTCCTGCAGCTTATGACTTCCCTTCAGAAACATGGCACATCTCTCTCGGTCAGCTACCTTTATCTGCCCTTAGATAGTACATGGTTAAAAGAGGATGAATCCTTATTGTGAAAGCCTGCTCATCTCCTTCCCCTCTCCTGCCCCAAACTTCTTGTTCCTACCTTAGTGAGTCTCTCAAGTTTATACATCCTTCCCCCCACATCCAGTTCCTTTGTTCTGCTGCTGGTGTTTTTCCACTCTTCACTTTAGCAGCCTCAGGAAAACAAGGTAGGAAAACTGGTTCTCCTAATCCCCAGCTAACTGATTGTCCCAAGGTGCTTTCCACCTGAACAGGTAGCCATTGAGTTCACAGTCACAGGGCCAAAGAAAGAGTGAGAATAACTCTTTAGCACTTTGGTTAGGGTACAAACATTTGCCTCTCAGGGTCCAGTCTCTACTCCAACTAATATATAATTAAATATTTCATATAAAGTGGAACAGCTTCAGCAGGGGAGATTGAGAGAGACCCACCCCAGAATATCCTCCAATCACTGGGCTGTGTCTCTTACATGGGAGATCTGGGTTCAAGTCCCTACTCTATATGATGCAGAGTAGGGATCTGAACCCAGGATCTCCCATATCCCAAGTGAATGCTCTAACCACTGGACTATTGGATATAAAGGGTGTGTAGCCCCAACTCCTTGTTTTTTTGGAGAAAGAACTGAGCAGCTTAGTTTCTTAATGCCAGATGGGGGCTCATGACTGTGAATCCCAAGTGAAGGGAGGCACTTCATGTTAGGTGTTGTCATCAACATACAACTAAGGGTAGCATAAAATCCCTCCTTTTCCTGTAAAGGGTTAAGAAGCTCAAATAACCTGGTTGGCACCTGACCAAAAGGACCAATAAGGGGAGAAGATACTTTCAAATTTGTGGAGGAAGTTTTTTGTTTTGTTTTCTTTGTGTGTTCTCTCTGGGTTAGGGAGGGAAATACATCTCTTAAAGCCATATCTGAACTAAGCAGCTAAGATTACAAATGGTAAGTAATAGGAAGGAAATGTATTAGATTATCTTTTGTTTTAGCTTCTGAATTTTCCCTAGGTTAAGAGGGACGTATTCCAGGGGTTTTTTTTGGTAACTTTAAAGTTTTGCCTAGAGGGGAATCCTCTGTGTTTTGAATCTGATTACCTTGTAAAATTACCTTCCATCCTGATTTTACAGAAGTACTTCTTTTACTTTTTCTTCTGCTTTTAAGAACCTGATTGGTTTTTAGTGTCCTAAAAACCCAAGAGCTGGTCTGTGCCCACTTTGTCAACCTATTTGGTTGGTATATTATTCTCAAGCCTCCCCAGGAAAGTGGGTGAAGGGACTTGGGGCAATTTTGGGGGAACAGGAACTCCAAGTGGTTCTTTTCCTTGAATCTTTGTCTAATTCACTTGGTGATGGGAGAAATACTGTTCAAGGAAGAATTTGTGCCTTGGGGGAGTTTTTAACCTAAGCTGATAGAAATAAGCTTAGGGGGTCTTTCATGCAGGTCCCCACATCTGTACCCTAGAGTTCAGAAACACTGACAGGTGTCTTACTTCCTTTGAAGGGGAGGGGGCTTCTGTCCTGTTCCTCTCCTCAGCATTTCCTATTGGCTAGCTTAGATGGCTTCCCACTCAGCTTTTGGGAATCCCATTCAAAGGCACCTAATTCTCCCCATGCACTGTATAGGGAGCTTGGGAGCCTAACTCAGGACTGTGGCTTCCACTGGGGAGCAAGGCTCAGTTTACATCACCTTTGTGGTTCTAGCTCTTCAGTACAGCTATGATGGGGACCAAATAGGTAAAAGGACAAAAAGTTGTCTTGGAAGTAAAAAAAAAGAAAATTAAAATCAAAAGATTTAATTTTGACGGTCGGTGTGTTTTCCAGTTGTTGAGCAATTTCATTTCTGATTCTTTATAGCATTTAAACAAACAGAAAAAGGAACATTTTGTGTCTTGGATTTAGGACAAAAATACTTAATCTTGTTGTCCTGGGGGACCCGGCTGAATACTGTGCAACAGAGTATTTTAATCAATAGAAACACCAGACAGGTTTATTCCCCCACTGCAACAACTAAAAACATGTCATTAGGCTAAGTGTGGTTTTGTTGTTCATACAGTAGAAGGATGCTAGAGGAAGGTTTACCAGAAAGATCACTTAATCAAAGATAATTGAGATAATGTGAAGGAGAAACGGAATCAAAGAATCGGGTCGAGGGAGGGGGCGGGGAAATCTATATTGTACAAAGGTGCAGGAGGAAGAGAGAATGATAGAATGGGGCTGAAAGAGTCAAAGAGGGCATTGAGACCCTGGAGCACAGAAACCTTTACTCCCATAACACTATGTAGAGACTTGTTCTGCTTCTGGATTGCAGAGACTAGTCCGATGATATGTACCTGTCAACTTCTATATGGTTATCTCCATATGATATATCTCATTCCCAGTCCGTTCAATACTTTAGCTTCCCTACTCCTACATAATACTAAAGATATCCTATGAAGCTGATCAGATATAGACAACAGATTCAGAGAAAGGGAAACATCTAAAGAGAAGAGTACGACTGTGGCAGAGAGTTGGCCCATTATTAAATCAATGATGCTTCCTTGCATTCAGCCGCCAAATTCCTGTACTCCTATACAATGCTTGGTAAAACTGGAGGAGTTTCTGGCAGCAGCAGAGTACAGCCACTTATGAAAAGTGTGATCCAAAATGTTCATGTTTTAGTCATAATTCAAGTTTTAGAGTTCAAAAACAAAAACAAACACTATCCATGCTAAATTGCCCACAAAAAACGGTCCAGTGCATGTGCACAAATACTAAGTTATCAGAATCTAAACAATTAAAACAAACTCTGGCCTGGGTTTCAGGTTTGTATATTGGAAACCAGGTGAGTTTTTTCTGCGGTTAGGTTTCATTAAGAAGATACTGCACAGCTCTTAGAATACAGCACTATTTGCATCAGAGACAAGCTCTGCTTTCTCCCACTTATATCAATAGACCCTTACATATTGTGAGTTTCTGGGGGCATAATTTGCCACCAAATCTCCCTCTATACCAAATTTAAATTGGCTATTGTTTTTACAGGCAACACCGGTGTCCACCTGTGTAAACACACACACAAATCATCATTGTGATAAACAGTGGCCAGAGATTTGTAATATAATATTGCAGACAAACAGACATTGTTCCCATATGTCACTATTAACATGGTAAATGTCTCCCATGACCCTTTGCCAGTCTATAAATCACCGACTGTGAAGATGTACCAGGGCAATCAGATTAGTCAGTGGACATTTAATTAAATGCAGAGCCTTTCAAATTGCTATTTATAAACAAGCCCAAATCATTTTTCTCCTACTGTAGAAAATTACAGTCCAGATTATGGTTTACAAAATGGATGAAGATATATTCTTTTATGGATTCTATAGTTAACAAATTAGATTGTCTTGTGCTTTTTCTTATAGAAATACACTTTATAGTATTTCACCAAAAAGCACAAATCTAATACTACACTCTCATCACGGACTGTGTTTAGCTCCTAGAGGGAATCTAACAAGAGCTTGAGAATGTGTCAGGGAAAATATTTCCACTATTTTCACATGTCATTTTAAATAGCCTTCTCCCTAATAATACTTCAAAGTCTTTTAATTTGTGTCATGCTTTCATTTCATGCCAAGCAATATGTCCTGAGACAAGATGACAATCCTGCCTTCTTACATAAACAAAATACTAATTATACATTAAATCACTAAATTGCTAGAATGTAAATAATTAAATATATTTCTAATATGTGGAATGAAACCTGCCTACATTAGCATCACAAATTGCAAAATCTACACCCCAGACTGCAAGCTGAATATGACTTTTTGTTGGTTATCTGTACAGTCCCTAGCACAATGGGACACTAAAGCTCTGTTCGTGGTCCTTAGATGTTGCTACGCTATAATTAAAAATCAAAATAGTATATGTGGTTGGTGTTTGTTCTTTGTTTCTGAATTCATCTAGCAAGTGTTTTTATTAAGGAAACACATATCAGAGCTTTATTTCTTTCTTTCCTTTCCAGTTAATTTTTCTGTCTGCTCATTATTTTCTTTTAAGTATTTTCAATTCAGGAGAATTTTCAGACTTGGGGTACAACCAGGATCCATTTCAAGGCGGCACAGAAAAGTAGTTCGTTACTGTCTTCCTTATTCAAACAGAAAGTCACTAAATGCTCTTGGTGACCATTCAAAGATTTGACCAAAAAAAGGCTACTTAAAAATATTGTCTTTTGATTCTATCTGTATTCAACAGTTCTATCTTCTGGGATTTTAATCCCATTGTTTTGGATGTAATGAACTATAAAAACTACCTTTGCAAACTGATTTGGGATAGAAATCTGGTATCTGGATCATCAATTTTAAATGGTGGAAGAGAAAGGAGAAACTCAGAATAATGTTTCATCAGCCACATTTCAGCTCTTCTTTCTGTTGTTGGCTCAGTCTACGATTTTTGGATTGAGGATCAGTCATGTTGCCTAAGCAATGGAAAGGCTCCATAGCTGCTTGGAATTGTTTTTCTATCTTGTCCTTCTGTGATTGCAGTTCTTTGCTGTTAATTAGATCCAGCCAGGTTTCCACTGAGAATGAGACAGCAGTGTCATCAGCCTGTAATTTGTCAAGACTCCCTGAAATTTCTTTTAATTGCTTTGGTAAATTTAGTGGCTTTCCATACTGCCCCCTGTGTAAAATGCATGCGATTGATCAAAGTCCTCCTCCTGCTATGTGCAAAAATCAGCTTACAGTAGTAAAATATAAATATGGAAACACAATCTTCCTGAGAGTTCCACTGAGTGTCATTAAGAATCTGGGGCATCAATCCTCCTTTTCCAATCATCCAGCCATGAGGATGATGGTGGTTGTGGAAGAATTTTTGAATGTTCATTATGTGCTTTAGGACTGAGTTAGGTGTTTCTTCATTCTCAATAAAGTTTAAATATTGTTTGAACAACCACAAATTTGACATTTAGGAAGAGACGTTCACTCATCCTTTTCATTTTATTTTCATTCTATTAGCAAATGGAATTTTTTTCAGACATACGTTTTCCGCGTATTAATGCTTGCGGCCATTATAAAGTCATATCCTGTGTCTGACCAGCCAACTTGAATTGATGTCTATGTTCTTTAATTTTTCCTCTATTTTTCATTTGCAATGTGTATTGTGGATTTATGAATTTAAACCTGTCTGACAATGTATTTCCACAGTGAGGTGCTTCCATTGCTTCTTTAAATTGCTCATTTTGTGCTATACTGAAGGCAATATTAGCATTAAAGAAGGTTACAACTTTCTTAACAGTCAAGTGTTTGCCTTCAGCTGCATTTCAGATGTAGTTACTTATTTCTAGATTTTGCATGTTCAAGACAAAAACTATCTGAGCTACTGGGAGGCCCTGAACAGGGAGGAGTTACATTATTATAGTTAGGATTTGATGATAGTGTATCACTGAAAATATCTCATTCTCAAGAATACCTAACTCATCAACGTTCACGTCTTTCACTTAAATAGACAAAGTCTCACTCATCATCAAATTTGGTACTGAACCATCCAAAAACTAATTTTCAGCACTTTTTGGAATGAGCTGAGTTTTTTCTATTTTACTACTCAAAATCTCAGTGTTAACATTTGACTTTAGAAGAATTGTCTTATTTCATCACTTTTCTCCATTCAATTACCTCTTTCTTACTAATCCCTTCAGCTTCAGCATTATTTGCATGATATGAATTCAGACACAGGTATTTAGGAATTGCTGAAGGTCTGAAAGCAGAGTTCCAGGTTTGGAGTACAGCTGGTTGGAAATTTTTCATTTCTTTTTAATGGAAAATTTATTTTTTATTGAAATCTAAACTTTTAAAAATGTGTCCAATTTGATGAGCATTCTCATAGAAAAAATATTTCAAAATTATATCTATATCTAGATATAGATAGGGAATTTTTTCATTTTGGGAAGTTCTGAAATTTCATTTTGGAATGCTGAAATTTTGTTTTGGAATTTCATATTTTTTCAGAATTCTAATTTTTAAATATTTTATTTTATGGGTTTATTATGCATAACATGCACTACTAGTGCTGACATGTCATTATAATTTAATAAAATAAAATGTATTTTATTTTTAAAATCATTAAAGGCAGCAGCTACTTAGGACTGATCGATACATTTTATCAGCTTTTCTAGGTCAAAATGTCTCCTCAGGTGTCAAAGTGTTTCATTTATCATTTGTTACAAAACGTCCTCTATTGACATCTCAGTCTGGGGCAATTCTTCAGATCTGTTGCCTAAAAAAGAATGCCTCAGGTATGGAAATCTCCTTTAATCCTCTGCAGTGGAGACTGATGCAAAGAATTCTTTTAGCGTCTCCACAATGGCCTTGCTTTCCTTGAGTGGTCCTTTAGCACCTCAAGCGTCTCATGTCCCCACTGATTGCTTGGCAGGCTTTCTGTTTCTGATGTACTTAACAAAATGTTGCTGTTAGTTTTTGTGTCTTTTGCTAGTTCTTCCAATTTTTTTTGGCCTGCCTAATTATATTTTTATTCTTAGAATCATAGACGATTAGGGTTGAAAGAGACCTCAGGAGGTCATCTAGTCCAACTCCAGCTCAAAGCAGAACCCCAACTAAATCATCCCAACCAGGGCTTTGTGAAGCTAGGCCTTAAAAATCTCTAAGAATGGAGATTCCAGCACTGATAACCCTACTAGTGAAATAGTTTTTTCCTAATATCCAACCTAAATCTCCCACACTGCAACTTGAGACCATTGCTTCTTGTTCTGTCATCTGCCACCAGTGAGAACAGCCTAGCTCCATTTTCTTTGAAACTCCCACCCCTCCCCTTCAGGTAGTTGAAGGCTGCTATCAAATCTCCCCCTCACTCTTCTTTTCTGCAGACTAAACAAGCCCAGTTCCCTCAGCTTCTCCTGAAAGTTATGTGCCCCAGCCCCTTGATCATTTTTGTTGCCCTCTGCTGGACTCTCTCCAATTTGTCCACAGCCTTTCTGTAGTGGGGGGCCCAAAACTGGACGCAATATTCCAGATGTGGCCTCAGCAGTGCCTAATGGAGGGGCATAATCAATTCTCTCTAACTGCTGGAAATGCTTCTACTAATGCAGCCCACTATGCCAGTAGCCTTCTTGGCAACAAGGGTACACTGTTGACTCATATCCAGCTTCTCGTCCACTGTAATCTGCAGGTCCTTTTCTGCATAACTGCTGCTTAGCCAGTCGGTCCCCAGCCTGTAGCAGTGCATGGGATTCTTCCTTCCTAAGTGCAGGACTTTGAACTTGTCCTTCCTGAACCTCATCAGATTTATTCTGGCACAATCATCCAATTTGTCTAGGTCACTCTGGACCCTATCCCTGCCCTCCAGCATATCTACCTCCCGCCCCCCAGCTTAGTGTCATCCGCGAACTTGCTGAGGGTGCAATCCATCCCATCAACCAGATTATTAATGAAGATGTTGAACAAAACTGGCCCCAGGACTGACCCTGGGGCACTTCATTTGATACTGGATGCCAAACAGACATCGAGCGGTTGATCACAACCCACTGAGTCTGACAATCTAGCCGGCTTTGTATCCACCTTATAGTCAATTCATCCAATCCTACTTATTTAATTTGCTGGCAAGAATACTGTGGAAGACCGTATCAAAAGCTTTGCTAAAGTCAAGGTATGTCACACATTCATCACTTTCCCCATATCCACAGAGCCAGTTATCTCATCATAGAAGACAATCAGGTTGGTGCCAGGCATGACTTGCCCTTGGTGAATCCATGTTGACTGTTCCTGATCACATTCCTCTCCTCCAAGTGGTTCAAAATGAATTCCTTGAGGACCTGCTCCATGATTTTTCCAGGGTCTGAGGTCAGGCTGTAGTTCCCTGGATTCTCATTCTTCCTTTTTTAAAAGATGGGCACTATATTTGCCTTTTTCCAATCGTCCAGGACCTACCCCGATCGCCACGAGTTTTCAAATATAATGGCAAATGGCTCTGTTAGTGACTTGCCAGAATTAATGTTCCTTTATATTTTCCTCAGTAGATTTGACTTACAATTTTTACAGCTCTTTTAGTTTTCCTTAATATGTATAATGAGAATATCTTATTGCTTCCATTTTAAATGTTTACAGTTAAGTTTTCATTTATAGACTGAGATTCATATCTATTTCTTACATCATTTTTCTCCAAATACATCTTATGCTTATGTGATAGAGAAGTTACCAAACAAAACTAACCTTTTTTTCTACCATCCCCAACATCTCCAGAAAATAGCCCCAAGGTTTTTCTACAACTCTGCTAATAACCATGGCTGAAAGAAAGGTCACAATTGCTTGGCTAAGAATAGATAAGCTTTCCTTTATACTGCTGCTATCTGAGCCTACAGAATCAGCAGACATCAAAGATGACCTCTTAGTTGTGAACCTGGGTCATAAGAGATGAGCATAACTACTCCACCATGAGACCTAATATCTCTGCCATCTCTCCAATTGTTTTATCCAGTCAATCAGCACAACCTGTTTTATATCTGTTGAGCTGCAGCCAGTTCTTCCTTATTTAGGCCCTCATCTTGGCCAGACATTGGCTCAGATAGTACACAGGACTGAGACAGCTGATCACTTGATCGGGGCAAGGCAGGCAGTTGCTTCTTCCCTGACCTCGGTTTGCCCCTCCGTCACTTTTCACAGGTCTGTATTCACCATTATGTCCTCCATTCATTGTTCCTGCCAAACCCCTCAACTTTATAATCACATTTAATGTTCTATATGAGGACACAATTTTGTCCCCTCCCCTGCCAATTTTTCCCCCCTGAAATGATTCACCTGGTTGTCTGCGTCCCATGAAATAGAAACAGAGTTGGGTGTCATTAGCATATTGATTAAACTACTTCACTCCTCCCCTGCTATGCTTGAATTCACGTTGAACAGGATGAGTAATAAAACAAAATGTATCAGTCTTTCCCCTAAGAAAGCCTCAGGGCACATGCATAATCATGCAACAATATGTTTGCCTTTTGTCAATTGATGGGATTTCACTAGGAAAAAGGGTGCATACTTAACATGTTAACTAACATGTGCCATATTTCTTGGGTGAAATCTTAGCTCCATTGAAATGAATGGCAAAAATCCCATAGATATCTATGGAGCCAGGATTTCATTCTTCACATACACAAGGCAATTGTAGATTTAATACCGGGGCGGCTCCAGGTCCCAGCACACCAAGCACGTGCTTGCAGCGGCAAGCCGCGGCGGGTGCTCTGCTGGCACTGTGAGGGCTGCAGGCAGGCTGCCTTCCGCGGCTTGCCTGTGGAGGGTCCGCTGGTCCCGCGGCTTCGGTGGACCTCCCGCAGCCATGCCTGTGGAGGGTCCAGCGAAGCTGCGGGACCAGCGGATCCTCCGCAGCAAACTGCCAGAGGCAACCTGCCTGCCATGCTTGTGGTGACAAAATCCCTAGAACCGCCCCTGTTTAATACAGATCAGCTGGCTGAAGTAAATCCTAGGCTCCCCATTAGATATGATCCTGCTCATCTAAGACAGTTTAAAACTACAGACAGCCTTTTCTACACTTGGACTTAGCATGCACTAGCTAACAGGTTAAAAACAGGTCTTTAATGAAGACAAAGCAAAAGAGAAATGAGCAGACTCACTAAGGCGTAACTCTGCTTATCTTTGACAAGATCTGCAGCTATGTCAAACCATGTTCTTGTCAGCTGATAGGATCATCTTCGACCCTTGGGTCCTGATCCAAAGCCCACTGAAGTTAATGGATGAAGTACCACTGACTTCAATTGTCTTTGAATCAAGGTCCTTGGCTTGTTTTATCCACTGCAAGAAAGAGATCGTCAAACAATGAGACAAGTGCAGTCTCCATTTTATATATAGGTCTAAAAAGAGTAGGATCAAGTTTGATATTAATAGCAAAAAGGGACAAGTATTCAAGCTTGCAGTAGCCACACACTTACCAAGGATGTTCAGAGTGACCCTAGCTAGGCTAACAGAAAGAAGACCTCACATGTGTGACTCTGTAGAAACAGCTGTGTTTCTGCCTCTAATCCCAGCCTGAAAACCAGATCCAGAGTGCATTCAGCAATATGTGTTGCATTAACAAACTCTAGGGATTGCCCCATGAAAAAGATGTTTTTATTCTAATTCTGGTCCAATCAGAAGCAGGAAGCACTAGCAATCTCAGGACAAAGCCTGAAAGTTGATCTTCCAGGAAAGAAGGGAGGAATTTCTGGGACTTAACGTGCATTCTGGAGTGTCATCTCTAGCTTCCCTTGTAAATTGTGGAAGATGAGCAGGACTCATTGGAGTAATTGCTTAGTACTGCTATGTCACAATGGCAGCGTAGGCTATATGTAGCTGCTCCATGAAGACACCCAGTACTTGTAGAGAAAAGGGGGAGTGTGTTACGCAGTCACCCAGTAAAAAGGATTCAGATGGCATGGTGATGGGCTCAGTATAAACACCTAAACACACAGAAGACAGCGTGATGTTAGAAAAGGGCAGTAGGACTATCTATTTGGAAACTATCTAGTTACCTTGCTGAAGAAGACCTATCAACAAGGCAAAACAAGCCACTAGGCCATTCCTACAAAATGAGCACACAGAAGGTTAGAAAAAAGCTGGACCTTTTGGGCAGACGGGGTGAAGGATCACAGGGCCTGGTTGGCTAGAAGCCCTTAGATAGTAAATTTGTAAGGACAGGCTATTTGCCTTCTCTTTGTGTGTAAAGCTCAGTGTACATTGACAACACTATATAAATGTTAAGCAGTGATTTTGGACTTTGTGGTCCATGGGAGTTTTTTAAAAAATTTTTTCCTAATGTTCTCACATCTTTACCCCCAAAAGGAAATGTATTACATTAAAAAGTAAGCCAAGGTTGAGGGGAAAGCTGTCCAAATAGTAGAAATCACAGTTAAAAAAATTCAGGGTATTCTGAGATTTTCCTCAGTAATTAGACACAAAAGGACGGTGTAGCAGCTTTATTATCTGTTCTATGTAGTGAATTTCATTCTGCAACTCTCTACACAGTGGGATTCTGGCAGAAGTGTCTGAATTGGTTCATGTTAATATTATGTTTATGCAATGAAAATTCTTTCATTAAGTATATTGAGAAAATTACTTCCGACGGAACAGGCAACCCCATGCTAAGCAGGAAATGATTTTTAATAAATAAGAATTCATCTACTGTAGTAGTTCCCAGGATTTCTTTTTATAGGTGCTTGTACTAGGCACCAGGGGCTCTCCTCACTTTACAATCTGGATTATACCTTCCAGTATACACATTTATCTGAATGTTAGATGAAGATTCAGTTTGAGCCATGATGGAGGAGCCAGATATCAAAACAGGAATTAAATCTCAAAGGAGAAAGGAGAAAGCATGTGTGTTTAAATTCAGCAATCTCAGGCTCTTGAGTCTTTTAAGATGACATTTGATTTTAGGAGCTGCTGTGTACTGATGGAATTTCAGAAAGGATGTGCAAGACTCTGGAGTGGATATGCAATGGACAGCAAAAGGCTATTGTATAGGCATCATTCTTTCCAAGTGAGAAAGGGCATAGTATATAAAAAACAAAAACAAACCCAACAATCATTCATGATAATATGCAAATCACAGGTATTATTGTTGAAAATTTGATTCAGGTTGAAACAAATCATCTCTTAGATATATTATTGCAAGGACTGGTCCTCTTTGTTTTTAAAGGAGCTTCTGCAGAGTGCACTTTGCTTCAGATAAATTAGGAATTTCAAGGCACCAGGAAAACTTTTCATCGGAAAGGGAATTTGGTTAGAAACAAAACATGCGGTGCTGCAAATGCAAACTTGTTATTAAAAACGAGATTTCATAGTGAAAAGAAGAGCAGATCCACTATCATTTTATTGAGGTAAGGTAAACACAGAGGGGCTTTTTCTCCCTTCTGTTTTCCACAAGAAAAATGTAATAAGTATTCAATTTCCCATTATAAGGTTGTCAGAGCAAAATTAGTACACAATGCGCTCTGAGACACGGATTGTTCAGAACTTACTGACACATGAAATCAGAATTAGGCAAAATGCTTGAATTGGGAGGTAGACTGAGGGAGACTCATTTGCAGTTACTGAGGTGTCAATAATGATGTCAAGTTTTCCCCTGAATTTACTTAAGGTCTAAAGTAAATTAAAAGTGCAGTCATGCTAAACATTTTTTTTTACATCTTCATTTTAAAAGGTTATTTACTATAGTATAAGATATTTCACTTTCCAAATTATAGCCTGTAGTAAAAGATAATACACTGCATGTGTGTGTTAAATAGCAACCATTTTCAAGATAATGGTTAGAAGCTTACAAATATATGATTATAGTGCATAATTTCACCTTAGTATGACACCATGAACTGCCATTAAGTGAAAGAGTATACAACTGCTTTTTGTAAACAAGATTAGAATTTCCTGTAATATGGTCTAAAAAATATTCTGTTACTGTTTTTGAGGAGGAATGTATTAATTATTATCGAGACTGTGGTAATACCTACAACATGACTGGCACTGTATAAGCACAAAGACAAAGTCCCTATTCCTTTTCCAGTATTATGGAGGTGAAATAAATTTTTTCACAGAGAAAATGCATGTTTAGGGTCTATTTCCACAAATGAAAAAGAAACATACGTTCAAGGGAAGCAATCAGGGAACAGCCACGGCAATTAAGAACAACACTGCACTGAGACAGAGATGGTACAGAATGAAAGAAAGGGTAGGAAAAATAATGGAAACCACAGCAGAAGAATTGATGCCACTCTTGTTGATGAAGGAAACTCACTAGCAGGTTGCTCACAAAGGAAAAAAAAAAAACCACATTCTTTTGGGCTGACAGCTAAAGACCTGGACTTTTTACTTCTGGTGAAGGAAATCATCAAATGTTCACAGATTGGAATTGCAGGAAGTTAGAGAAGAAAACTGACCTGGCGGATAGGATCATGGTGAAGATCAGAAGGCTAATTAATGAAGGAGGCTTAAAAGTTGTGTGTGTGGTATATTTGCGTGTGTTTGGTGTTGAGAGAGGGTTTCTTGAAGAAAAGCGAGGGGAAAGAGCAATTTGAAGTTGAGTTCAGGGAGGGAAGCGGGAGACATTCTTGCCCAGGAGTAGGGGAATGAGGCAACATCTGAGAAGAAATGTGAGGGTAGCAATTATCTATAGGGCTAGTTGAAATTTTTCCATCAAAAATGTTTTTGATGGAAAATTGAGTTTTTGATTAACCTAAAATTTTGTGGCAAGTGTCTGTTTTCCATGGAAATTTTTGACTTTTTGGCACAAAAAAACCCCACATTTTTATTTGGGGCTAAATACTTCTGTTTTTTTGGACAAAATTTCATATTTTCCTTGGGAAGAAACCCATGTTACAATTAGCTCTAGTTATTGTAGAAAACAAAAACATCACTGAAAAGTTTGCAGATGACACAAAAATTGGGTGGAGTTGTAAATAATGAAAAGGACAGGTCACTGATACAGGGCGATCTGGATCACTTGGCAAGCTGTGCGCAAGCAAACCACATTAATTTTAATATGGCTAACTTTAAATGTATAATCTACAAACAAAATAACATTGGTCATATTATACAGTGGGAGACTCTATCCTGGGAAGCTGATCATGTGCTCATAGTGCAACTTTGCAGCCAAATGGACTAATAAAATCCTTGGATACATAAATGGGAATCTAAAGTAGGAGCAGAAAGGTTATTTGTATTGGGCACAGGTGCAACTGCTGCTGATCTAGTGTGTTCAGTTCTTATGACCATAATTCAAGAAGGATGTTAATGAACTTGAGTGTGTTCACAGAAGAGCCACAAGAATGTTTAAAGAATTAGAAAGCAAACCTTATAGTGACAGAGTCAAGAAGCTCAATTTATTTAGCTAAACAAAGAGAAGGTTATGAGGTGACTTGATTACTGTTGATAAGTAATTACATGATAAACAAATATTGAATAATAGCTTCTTCAATCTAGCAGAGAAAGATACAACAGGATCCAATGGCTAAAAGTTGAAGCTAATCAAATTCAGACTGGAAATAAGGTGTACATTTTTAACAGTGAAAATAATTAACCATTGGAACAATTTACGAAGGCGGGAATTCTCCATCACTGACAATTTTTAAATAAAGCTTGGATGTTTTTTTCTAAAAAGTATGCTCTAAGAATTATTTTGGGGAAGTTCTATGGCCTGTGTTATACAGCAGGTCAGATTAGAGGATCACACTGGTCCCTTCCTTCTTGGAATCTATCAATTTATAAATTTGTTGGTGGACCTCTTAGGAAGCAGGGCCTACACCAGAGGCACCTCACACAGGATTGTATAATGACTACAAATGTTGTTAAGTGGTCAAGAATATCTCCAGAAGGGGATAGAAAGAGGGTTTGAAAAAATCACAAAAGAATTAGAAAAATGTCTGTTGGAACAAATGGGGAGAAAGAAGGGGGTAAAGGGTGATATAAAGAGAACTATAAAGAGAGATTCCCTTGAAGAATTAGTATCGTTCCTGCAGAGAAATCAGTAAGGGATGGCTAAGAATACTAGGAAAAAGGTGACAGCTGCCTCAAAAGTAGGAAAAAGGAGAGCACGAACAGCCTTTGTGCTTGGATTATTCAGAGAGCTTTGTAAAAATCAAAGGGATTTCAGATGCTACACCACATACCTAACAGTCTTTGAAAGTGCATTTTGTTGTTACTATGTTTTCTGACTTACATCACCTTGTTTGACACAATATCATCACTTTCCAACAATATGAGACAATGTTATGAAAATATTTTATGCCTGGTGTTCTTAAATCAGCGTACATGAAAATAACACACTTTCCTCCGAGAGCTTCCTGAATTTTTAATTGGAATCTGTAAATTTTTAATCCTTTAGGGATGTTGAAACAACTGTTGGCACAGAGAATATAATGGCACTATAGTATATTTCAAATCACCCATTTCCCATCTTTAAGTTGATTAGCTTCAGCCCAAATGTACCAAAGCGATGAGTCACTCATGTAGTGAGTATTCTGTAAAAAGCCTATTGACCTTTATATACAAAGACAATGGGCTGAAGGATAGCTAATAAAAGGCAATCCATCATGTTGGGTAAGGTGTCCAGTGAGCAACCAGCAGGTATTAATGCTGGGCTTGGTTTTACTTAACATTTTTATTAATAATCTGGAAGAAAACAGAACGTTAGTGTCTGATAATACATTGTGAGGACTTAGAAATACTGGACAGGAAATAACAAAAAAGAATGTACAGAGTAGTGTCTGGGAGGACAGAGTGGAAAATATAAACGAATGCTCATTGAATATCTTTGCAAATACTGTGCTGACAACTGACTGAATTGTTTCTTTTTTTTAATAAGCGAGTTCTCTCCTTTTACTGCTAGTATATTTAAAAAAAGCCTCATTCAATTTTTAACTTGACTATGATGGAAGGCAGTTGCATACACTCTTAAAAAAATTAGGATTCCTTTCTCTCCAGCATTTATATAATTGTCTCTCATTTGTTTTATGGGCAGTAGCAAAAGAGCTCTCTAATGACAAATGCAAAATACAGGGGTCACAGATAACAGGGTAAAATCCTGGACCATTGAAGTTAATGGGAGTTTTACCTGTGACTTCAATGGGGCAAGCATCTCACCCACAGTGTGTGCAACTTGCATAGACATTTATACTGACCAGAACAGGGTATAAGACTGATGTCATCATGATAGTGCCTGACACCAGCAATATAACTGACAATCAATAGATATGTGAAACTGATGATGTAGGAAGTGCTATCAAATGCATAAAATAAACTAAAAGTTAAAAAAATCCTAGCCTCTCCCAGCTACAATAATCTTAGGTTCTGCTTATAACAAAAGTAGGTACAAACCCTTCAGGTAGATACGTGAAGTTTAAATTGACTGCATCCCTTTAAAAGTTAAGGCCATTTATGCTTGTGAAAGCTTTGGGATAGACATCCAAAGAGACTGATATTTTCAGTCCAAAATACAAACAGATGGTTTAAGTGCAAGGCTCACTAATATTGCTACATCCTGACTTCCAGTTTATCATCCTCTAGGGGTGAGAGGGATGTCCAGTCTCCATTCTCATCCAATACTTAGAAGACAGCCAGCTGAGAAAGTCAGTGGGGAATCAAATTAATGGCAAATATCATTGTGGTCTGTGCAATATCAAACTTGTCCACTAGAAATTGGACCAAGACCTCAAAACTCAGTATTCAGAAGGTCAAATTGGGTAGGCAAGAGAATGACTGAGTGTATAGCAGTAGAGGGTGCCAAATTAATATCATCTTTAGTCCAAATCTCAACTCAAAGGTTCAGTGACTCTGAATCTGGAAATAGCCTCACATCTACAATAAAGGTCAGTAATTCCTGGCGCTGTAGATGTTGCTGTGCTGAAAGGGACATGCCAGCCATGTCACATTGATGTCAGATCAGAAAGAATTGCCTCAGGAAAGTGCTTCCCTGGTGCAGAATGAATTTGCTGGCTCATGTGTGCAACTCCCATTGCGTGCAAGCCTTTGTGTCAGTCTCCAATTTGACACTGGACACTGAGTGCTAGATCACGAAGAGATGGCAAGCAAAGTTTGAAATATATCTTAAACTATGTACCATGCCATAAACAGATGGATAGTCCTGAAACCTATACGCTCTCTCAGAGACCTACAGGACTCCCCTCCCCGAATCTTAGGCCTGGTCTACACTACGCGTTTATACCAAATTTAGCAGCGTTAAACCGATTTAACCCTGCACCCATCCACACAACGAGGCCTTTTATATCGATATAAAGGGCTCTCTAAACCAGTTTCCGCACTCCTCCCCGACGAGAGGAGTAGTGCTGAAATCGGTATTGCCATGTCGGATTAGGGTTAGTGTGGCCGCAAATCGACAGTATTGGCCTCTGGGCGGTATCCCACAGTGCACCATTGTGACCGCTCTGGAAAGCAATCTGAACTCGATGTACTGGCCAGGTAGACAGAAAAAAGCCCTGCAAAACTTTTGAATTCATTTCCTGTTATCCACAGCCGGGAGCTCTGATCAGCCACGATGGCCAATCCGCAGCCCAAATCAAAGCCGCGCAATGGACCCAGACTGCGAATCTGATCCAACTGTATGCGGAGACAAATCTGTTACTATCAGTCAGCTCTGTTACAAAGATGAAATGACAAGCATTTTAAAAATCTATGAAAGAGGCCACCTGCTGCGTGAAAGCGTAAACGGGAAACCAAAGAATCAATGATTCTCAT
>NC_133769.1:343116548-343127934 GCF_003597395.2 Chelonoidis abingdonii
GACACTGTTTTTGCACCATCATGCATTGGGATCTCAACCCATAATTCCAATGGGTGGAGGAGACTGCGGGAACTATGGGATAGCTACAGGATAGCTACCAACAGTGCAACGCTCCAGAAATCGATTCTAGCCTCGGTACATGGATGCACACCACCGAATTAATGTGCCTAGTGTGGCTGCGTGCACTCAACTTTATACAATCTGTTTCACAAAACCAGTTTATGTAAAATCGGAATAATCCTGTAGTGTAGACATACCTCCAATTTGTTTCTTGACTATCCTTCCTTTCTCTGGGACTCTTTTTTTTCTTTTTCTAATTATCTTCCTGGCTTCTTAATTAAGAAATGAAACATATAGTCTACAGACTAAATTTTTTGCACCACTGAAACACCTCATTCTGTGTGTGCGCGTATTATTATTATTATTTGCATTAATGTTGTGCCAATAGGCCCCAAATGAGACCACGGCCCTCTTTTCCCAGGTAGCATGCAAACAGATAGCAAGACACATTCCCTACCCTAAAGAGCTTATAATCTAAATAGACAAGAGAAGTTGGGCAGAGAAGCAGAAGCACAGAGAGGTGAGTAACTTGTCTAACATCACACAGCAGGTCAGTGTCAGAGCTAGAAACAGAGTTCAAAACTGCTGGGTCTTGGTTGAGTGCTTTATCTATTAGATTGCTATGCCTCTGTATCCTGGAAATAAACAACTGACTCTACTCTGGCACTGTTTATGACTGAAGACCTTTACAGTGGTCTGGCATTGTTTCTGAAGTAGCAGCAAGTGTCAGAGGATATGAAGAGCTAACTGAATAAAGCTAGTCCCGTCAATACCAGAGAGATCCTGTCTAGAAGTAAGTCCAAGAGGAGGAGAGATATATGAGAAATAAAGGAACTCAACTGCCAGCCACATAAAGATGGAGTTCAGATAATTGTTCCTGCCTCCTTTTCTTTATCTCTTACTTTATTTTATGTCTGTCTGGCAATATATATTCTGGAACTAACTATTGCAATGATGGTAAATGGCTTGAATGAAGGGCTGGCTTCAATGTAGAGGTATTATACTACATACACTGTAGCCGGATTGCACATTTTTACTCTTTTCATTCTCCCTAGTGAAGTAAGAGAATTGAGATTTTCACATCAGAATAAGAGTTGTTTAAGAGCACAGACAAAAACATCACATGATCTACATTTTTAACCAGTTTAATTTGACCAACTAACACAACAGTGTTGCTGTTGAACAAAGATCCTTTTTTTGATAGGAGATGATCTTGCTATTTGTTTTTATCAGATAGTCAAGGTTATCATTGTGTCCCTTCTCTAATTTATAACTGGATCTCTAATTCCCATTATGAGCAATCCACAGCTAAATTAGACCATGATTTATGCAAAAAGTGAAAAGAAGTGATTGCATAACTCTCCAAGGAAGATAAGAATTTCTGTCATGAAGTGCCTCTTTCTAAATGTCCTCAGAATCTTCTCTCTTCACTACTTCATGATCATTAAAGTGCCATTTGGGGATGCGGGGAAAATCAGTTGATAGCATGTACTTAGATGCTTAAATTCCCAATTATTTAAGATGTAGTTTCTATTAAGGACAAATTAAGCTGAAAGTCATAGTCTAGGGGGCCTTAAGCAAAAAAAAGCCTTTAAGCAACTAATGACTTGCTTAAGTTCTGCTTATGTGGCACACATACAGGAAGTTGGGTAACCATTTATAGTAACTGCAGTAAATGAACCCAGGTAGAATAAATATTTATCAACTGTTAGCACAATTGGTAATTAGCTTGAGATGAGAATGCTGAAAGTGGAGGTGTACATAGCACAACAGAGCAAGTACCTTGAGATAATTTGCAGCTTAGAATTATTGAGCTTCTCAGCTTTATATTCTCTAGGGAGCTGTAGGATTGTTTTTACTTGTTATCTAATAATTAAGAAAAAAAAGTTGAGACAGGAAACAAAACATGAATCATCTACCCAATGGAAAAGTTAGGCCATGCACTGAGCAGAAGAAGGCTTAAGAGGTTACTGTACCTTTGGCAACCTTTGCCATGCGGCCCATCAGGAAAATCCGCTGGTGGGCCAGGATGGTTTGTTTACCTGTAGACGCTGCAGGTAAACAAACTGTACCGGACCGCCAGCGGATTTCCCTGACAGGTCGCATGCCAAAGGTTGCCGACCCCTGCTCTAGGGCATTCCTTGAAGACATCAACCCAACACAGGGCTAAATGGAATAATTTTTTTTTAGAAAGAATAAAGCAATGAATATATTGTCTGCGTGCACATCCATAAACATGCATATTTAGGCACACTTAATTATTTCAGAATCAAAGCACATTTTCCTGAAGATAGGATGCATGTGCTCTGAATAACCTTGCAGCAGTGAACCAACTACCCTGTAAGGACAGAAGATCTGGAATTACCAGCCTTGTTGAAAATCTGAACAAAAGATGAACTTGACATGACCAGGCTCAGATGTATTTCTGGGGGGAGCAAATTCTAAAGGCAAAGGTCCACAACTGAAAAATCCTTGCCCGCCAGTCCTTCTGAGACACCCCTGGGACATGTTGTTCATGTTGTTCATTTAAGTCTTTGTAGATAATAACCAGCCCCTTGAACAACAGCACAGAAGACAGATGGCAGCCAGTGGACAATAGAGTACACCCACAACATGCTCTTTCCAGTCTGGCTTTCTCAAAAGGCAGGTAGCTTCATGTTGTCCTAGTTGTAGCTTCTGAGTGGCCTTCTTTCGTGGAGTTAATTGAAGACCTGGGATAACATTTTCAAAAAGGCCTGAGTTACTTAGGAGCCTAAGTCTCATTTTCAAAAGCAACGTAAGCAGTCAGGAACATCTAGTACCATTCAGACACTTTTGAGACTTAAGTGTCTTAGGCCCAGATTTTTAAAGGTATTTAGGAATTGCTCCATTCAGTGTAGCAAGGTTTAAGTGAGTTAAGAGCCTCAGTCTCATTTTAAAAGGTGACTTAGGAGCCTACAAGTCATGAAAAGCCCTTAGGCACTTTTGAAAATTTTACCAACAGGCAAGGATTTAAAAAAAAATAGAGTTTAAATCCATATCCAAAGAGTGATTTTCAGAAAAGCTCAGCAACCACACAATAGAAGCAACATGCTCTCATAAGACACCTATAATAATATCTGATCATGCTTCCACTGAAGTTGATGGCAAACAACTCCCATTGATATCAGAGGGCAGAATTGGGTCCCAAAACAATCTACAACAAAACTTGCTGATAATTTTACTTATTTACAACCTATTTTCTTCCTATATATTTGGCACACACCTTTTCAAGGAACCATAAGTGATGTACATGGAAAACGTGAATGGGTAGTAACAAGCAGTTGTGAGCTACAGGGAATTTAGGAAACACTAGAGAAAAGTCAAAAATGTGATGTTGACGCTAATGGCTTTTAACTCCAAAATAGTTTGGTGAAATTTCCAAAGACTCTGCAGAAACATGTTCCTTTCAGCCTAAACCAGTAGTCCATCCTAAGGTTACAGGGGACTAAACCAGTATTCCATCCTAAAGTTACAGGGGACTAAAATAGCTTTGTAATGGAAGCTGGTGGGAACCTTCACTACAGAGAAGCTACTGTTCTACTAAAATATAAAACTACATTAATATAGGTAACCCCTACTTTTTTCCCTGGGCTACTTGGGAGCAGGCAGCACTCACCTGTGCCTGGTGCCTGATGTTGTTGATATTAAAGGAGATCCTGAGTATCCCAGTGGTGATGTTGGATAAGTGGGAATCAATCCTCTACCCACTCCTATGCTGCAGTCCCTTTACTCCTAAAGGAAGTTAAAATTGACAGTGCCTCCACCTGGCTGGCCCCTGTACACACTCAATGGCTTGCTTTGGGAACCTCCAGGAATAAACCCCTTCAAATAATAACAACAATAATAATAATAACCTGTGCATGAGTTTAACTCAAATACCAATTATAAATAAAATCCAATATACTTAAATTAGAGCTAAGACGCCTCTACTTAACAATTTAAGAAACAGGGTCTAACAGACTAAGATTAAATGTCACTACTAATTTAAATCCATAGGGGCAGTTGAATAAAATCAATTAACAAATATAATATACAATAATAAATGAAACATATTTAACTGACATTTACACTGTCACCATTTACCCCACCCCAGAGTGTGCACTCCTCTGGATTTCAGAGTCCTAGGCACTTGCTTGCGTGGGAAGATCACTCTGCCTCTCCTTGGACTCAGTCTCTCTGCTGTGCACCTTCCCTTGTAAGTACTTTCCCAAACCAGAGTGGGGGTTACTCCCAGTTCCTTCACTGCAGGCCTACCTCAGTCAGCTGTAGGCACAGCAACAGTCTCTGCTCTGACTCCAGTGAAGCCACCAACAGCACTGAGGCTCCCTGTGCGATCAAAGCCCCTGAAGGTTCTCAGCAGCAGCTTCTGGCTTCCTAGCAGCAGCTTCTGGTATGGACAGAGCTCCACACCTGCAACCTCACTCCTTCCCCCAAAATGGAGCCCACCACCTGCTCTCCCTGCAGGAGGAATTCGCTCCTTCTTTCCGCATGGTATCATGAGAGTTGTAGTCTCTAAGGCTAGATTGCAGCACACATGGTTTTCCCCTGGAACACTCCCAATAAAGTTCAGAGGCCCATCTAGTAAAGGGTGCCTACATATATTTTCAAATGTGACATAAAATGACCAAAACATGTTTGTTTGTTTTGGGGTAAAACGTCACCTACTGACTCAGATCCTTCTTGCCCAGTTTTAGTCCCCTGCCCCCCCCCCTTTTAAAAGTTATAAATCCTTTTAAAATAGAAATTCAAAATGGAACCATCCATCAATCCTTAAATATAGCAGTGAAGTGCAATGCTGTAATAAGAACCTGTCAAACTTGAAAATGAATTACACTGAGAGACCAAAAGAGTATAAAAGCCTGTCCATTCCTGACTGTTTCAGTTATCCTATTTTTAGATTTAAGTGCTCTGTGTTCTTCAACTAATTGAACAACAAAGAAAGACTGACTAAAATCAGGGTGTACAAGATGTCTGGTTCAATGGTTTTAATATCAAACTGAATTTATGACAAAAGTAGTTGAAAAGTATGCTAAAATAATCTCATTCTTATATCTCACTACAACATTGTAGCAATCCTGCAGCTATATAGTAACCAATTTCACCATACAAGATATATTACACACATACATACACATACTCACACTAACTATAATATCTGAATTTTTCTCAAAGATTAATCAGTTTATTTTCTTAACATCCCAATGAAACGAGGGTGCAGTATTATCCCTATTTCACAAATAGGGAATTGAGGCACAGAAAGATTAAGGTCAAAATTATCTATCAGTTTTGGGTGACTACACTGAAAAGCTTAGGATGTGTACAATGGTATAAGTCTTTATATATTCTAAGTACAGCTCCCATTGAGTTCAGGTATAGCTGAGAGCATTTCTGCAAATCAGACCCCAGGAACTCAAGACAGGCACTCAGAAAATGAGGAACACATGAGTGAACCAGCTCTGCACAGTTTGGGTTAAATGACTTGTCTAGAATCACATACGAGACAGAGGTGGAATTCATTTCTCCAGGCCAGCATTCAGCTGCTTTAATGATAACTGAACTCTTTTGGCTGATATATATATATATATATATATATATATATTTAGCCCGAGGCAGACACCCAACATGGACATTTTCAACTCAAAAAATTAAAGTTTGGTAAAGTTATTCTAAGCAATTAGAAACAGGTTCTTATAATGGAAAGTGTTGGGCAACATTAATAATAGGCAATACAACCAACCTTGCCTATAATAAACTTGGAAACTTGTACTCCAGCAGCGACTTTGTCACTCTCCAGTAACTGGTGGAAGATTTTGAAACGGTAACAGCAGTTTACAGATCTCAATAACTAAACAGGTTTAATCAAGACCAGAATGGAAGCCCTCCAGTGAATATTTCAATGATGCAGGAAGTACAGATGTTGATTCAATATGAAGCCCTTTTCGTTATGGGTCAAAAGCTCTTCTGTGGTGTTGGGAGTACAGCTGGAGGTGTCATCATTCAGATAAAATATAAAACAAAGATCCCAGTCATTTGCAGTTATTAATAGTGTCATGGCACTCAGTGTAGGGATAGGTGTTAACTTTTGGCCAAATTCCATCCTGGTAATTACATTCAAACTATCCAAAATTCCCCCCACACCTTTAACTGAATAAGGTATTCGTTACTTCCTGGCTAAAACTGTTTTGTATGGCCATGGCACGAAGGTAAACAATTGTTGTGTTCCACGTGAAAAGTGGCTGCATTTCAGTGGTGGGTGAAGTGATTGCTAGATATCTATGTACCTCAAAGGAATGTTTATTATTATTATTATTATTATTATTATTAATAATAATAATAATATGTGCAGATCCTTAGATATTTACAATGGGCAGAAATCAGCACTGGATCTGGGGCAGGTGAATATAGCCACTAGAACAGTGACCTCAGATAGCAGAGGATAAAGGAAACATGCAAGGGTTGTGGTGCTGATAGTGATTTACTGTGACTCTTGGGTTTCTTTCACAAATCCATTGGACCTTCATTCTAAGGGCAATGTTTTGATGGTGACAAATAGAAATGGAGTGATTCCTCAAAACTATCAGAAAAATAAAATTGCCTAAAATCAAATCTATCTATACAAAGGACATTGGTGAAGTCTCCATTATAACTTAGACTCAAAAGAAAAGGAAACTCAGACAAAAATAAAACAAAACAAATTTCCCCTGTAAAAACACCGTCTTCCTCAAGTTAGCTGTTTGTTGAACAAAAATTGCTCCCTCCCCACCCCTCAGACTTCTGTAAATAAAGGGAGCTGAATGAGGAAGTAATAATAGAGTCTTAATAGCATTTGTTGCACTGATAGAGTGCTTTTGGATGATTTTATTTTAACTATATAATGGCCATCTAATGAAAATAATGAGCTAGAGTGAAAATCCAATATGAATTTAAAATGAGAATACTTTGGATGCAAAAGAGAGAGAGAACAAATACAGATGAACAAAGTCTTATGAAGCTTTTTAACACCTATGATTCCCCAAGCATATGAGTTTAAACATCAGCTATAGTCACTGCTGCAAGAATAAATCTAGAGGAGAAAGGTAGGTGACCTTAAAAAAGTGATGGAAGAGAGATTATAGTACACAGAGAAATGGCTTACTAAAATTTCTGAAGTAGTAAATCATTATAAAATTTCATTGGTTTACAAAAGCCTGCACAAAAGGTATTTTAAAGCATTTATAAATAACATTTGCTCAGAGTCTGATGTCTGACTTCAGTGGAGTTACTCGAGATTTATATCAGTGTAACTGACAGCAGATTCCAGTCAATTATATTGTATTTTTCAAGGCTTATTGTATGCTTGAAAAGTTTGATCAAAGCATCTATTTTTCTGCTTCTGTAGCTTTACAAACTAGGACCAAGCTAGTTTTCACTAGAAATGGGCTCCAAACTAGATTGTCAAATCTGAACAGTCATCCCACTCCCCTGAATTTCAGTAGGGTCTAGACCTGAATCTGATGCTAGAGTTTGAGCGTGAGTTTGATTACAAATGAGAAGGCCCTTGATTTCTGCATCTGGCTGAGGTCTGAAATCCCATGAGGATAGCTGATCTTTCATGACTTCTACACTGGAGGGCCAAAACCTTGCAAGAAGGCATCATGAGAGACCAGAACTTCTGTTTCAGAACTTGAATCAAGTCCCAGCTTTGATTTGTCTCAAACGCAAACACAAAACATCTATTTTAAGCCTCTTCTGGATCAAAACACTGCCTCTTTGGTCCAGAGTCCATTCCTTTTTCTAGAAATATTTACAAAGTTATTATGAACTTAAAAAGTCAAATGTAGATTAGTAGCTGGGGCACAATGAACGATGGACAGTATATAGTGCCAATCCTATCATTTTCCATCAAACAAAATGAAGGAGTCAAATAGAATGTGATGAGTAAGGGTTTTTAACACCATTTTAAACTATTCTCAGACAATTAATGGAAACATTTACGGTAGATACTCCTGTTAGTGCTAACATGACATCAATTACCGTAGCATTTAAGCACCTCCCAAATATTTAAAACTAGAAACAAAAGCATTAACTTTTGTGTTCTGGCCAAATTCCATCCGAGGCAATTACATTCTAATGATCCACAATACTTTCATTAATTAATTTTTATTCTGAAGACTTTATTGAGGGAAACCCAAATCAGCTCAAGGATATTCAAAGCTCTTTTAGGTGATATCAGAAGGATCGTTCATCTTAGGATCTACCCACCAAGAGAAGTAAGGGGTTTACAAGCTGGGTCTCAGGTAGTTAATCACTTTATATAAAGGAGTTAACTGAAAAAATAATTGAACTTATTCACAAAACAAGAGTATTTTTTCCTTCCTCTCTCTCTGTCTCTCTCTTTTTTTTGAAATGTAAAGGTAACTTGTACAAGTCCGCCAAAAGAGTCCTCCATAGCATGGGGAAAACAGGCTCCTTCCCCACAAAATTAACATATTTCCCAACACATCAGTCCTTTATTTGATGGCCCTTTGCCACTCCACTTCAAAGAGACTCTATTATTATTGTTTAAGGAATTCAGTACAGAAGATCAGAAATGAGATCCTCTGTAACTGATTTTGTCCCTAGGAATAAACAGTAGAGATAGGTACACTCTTACTAATATAAGAACTATTCTGTATGTTTGACTGAAAGCTAAATAGAACACAAACCAAACCTTTCTAAGACTTCAAAAGTTCGGTCAGCTCTTTATATCTTCATGTCTCCTTCTACTCATGGTCAAAACTAAGAAACATAAATAAGATGAAAAAGGCTATTTTCACTATGATATTTCCAATCCAGCGAGAACTAGCATGCATCAGACATCTAACATGAAATCCTGTTCTCATGAGATTTTTAGACCAGAGTTAGGCTATGTATAAAAAAGCATCAGATAAGTGTTCATACTAACCCTCAGAACCTTCTTCAGTTCACCCATCACTTACAGGCAGACCGATACCAAGTATGCCAACAAGTACACATTTTATTTTCCTGAAACTAGCCTTACTTATACACTGTTGTTTTTGTTTTTATTATTTTGAGTACACTTCATCTAGATTATTGTTAACATATTTCTTGATTTCTTGTACCTGAATCCACTATGTTTATGATAGCATTGGCCCACTTCTGCAAGCTGTTGCACCAATGTAAATCAGAAATAACTTCTAAATCAACAGAGGGCAGAATTTGGCCCTATTTGTTTAATATCAAACATACCATCAAAGTCATTACTATATTGCAGGGACAAAGGAATCAGATCAGCCACTGTGTTTAGGAATTTCAAATAATTAACTACATACTTCTGGATACATCCTACGGAACTATAGTCTATATTTTGGTTTTGTGCTATTAAATAAATAATGAAACGAAGTTTAAGCATAGGCATTTCTGTTAGCTCTGGACTGTATCTTGTCACCAGCAGACATCAGCTGGTAGGACACAAAGAAGTGTTAGATTAAAATGGTCTGAACAAACATAGAAGCTTAATGAAAGTAAATAGTCAGCTTTTACAACTCCAGACAAAAGTCTCTTTCATTTTGATCACTACAGAAGTTAATCAAAGAATGGAAGACAGCTATCATTATTAGTAGTCCATGATATGGTTAATAACAGCCTTATAACTTACCAATATCTACACCTCTGCATTATCAAAATATACCATTCCAAAACCACTTCTTTAAATTAATGGGTAAAATAGTTGATATCATACCTTGCCTTATCTTTCCAAAAGGAATCAACATCATATGAAATATTGTCCTTTTTCTTTTTCAGAACAAAACAAACAACATGAAATTAAATTGCCATTTGTAAAGATCAAACAAGATAACATTCACCTTTCACAGCTGACCAAAACAGATGCACTGTCTGACTTTCATCAGTATTATATAAATGCACAAAAAGACCTTGCTTTCATCCTTCAGAGTAATGCCATACAAGTCACTTTAAGTGGTCCATTCACGTAACGTTACAAGAAAGAAGATACGATTATGGTGATTCTTAAAGTCCATGTCAAGGCTGGCAACACTGCTTTAATGTATAATAGTGTTTTCTTGTGTAATACAATTGTAGTTGGCATTTGACCTGCAGCTACTTTAACTGTGTTTAAAGTACAGAGCTGGACAGAATTTACTTAATCAAAGATAACCTGTTAAACAGATGTGCCATTAAGTACCAAAAGGATTTACTATGCACTTTAATATTGTTGTATAACTGTATTGTTGTTCTGTGCAATATTTTTCAAAGCACCCTGGAACAGGACCTCTTAGACAACAAGCTGTCAAGCTTAGCTTGGGTCCCTTGTAAAATGATCTTAAACAAATGTGATGTTCTCATGCCATCACTATAGCAATCACAACCTACAAACTTTTCATCTCCTAAACCACAAGATGTGTAGCATCATAAATGCAGCATGTCTGAAATGAAGAACAAGGAATAAACAAAAATAGAAACCATTTTTAGCCTTTTCTGTATCATTGTTTAAACCACCAGAGCTTTGATCCCGAAGTTAATAACAATGTCCATCCACTATAGGGAAGATATTTCACTACTGTCAAATTAATCAGCTAGTCTAGTAACTACTATACATGAACTCTTGTACATAATAGCATATGTGTGCTTTTTGTCACTTGCTGTACGTTCCATATGAAACCACAGTAGTAAATGTAACTGCATTAATACTTAGTTTACTGAAGAGACTTCTGACCTCTTATTCTCTCTTACTGCTTTGTCTCCTTTCTTCCAAGTGATGGTTGGTTTTGGAGAGGCTTGTGGTTTGCACTCAATGACAACTTCTTGGCCCCTGGTAATAATTATAGTTTTCTTCATCTGATTCAGTGCAAAAGTGGGAGCTGAGGCTGTGAAAAAGAAATATGTTAGTTCTATAGAGAATAATCAGAGCCTTCCATTTCAATGAATTCTAACGGATGATTCATCATCCATTTTCACTTTTTTGTTAGGAATCTATTATAATACAGATCATATGGCAAGTATACAAAAATGCCATTAAATCAGCATCCAGTTTCAATGGCAAGATTAGAATTTAATCAACCTATCAGTTAATAAGAAGTCATTCACATCAACATATTAAAATTAGATTACTTGTGAAATCTAGCAGCTTTAGAGAATGTCTGGAAAAATCAACAATAAAATTAAATACCTTTATTACAGTCATTAATTCAAAATATTAGTATATTTTAAATGCCACAAATCCACCCAAAGCTGTTAAATACTGTTAGTTGTTACCAAGAGTTTGTTGATGGGTTTATTTATTAGTTTTGCCTTTTTTTTTTTTTTT
>NC_133769.1:343138940-343211404 GCF_003597395.2 Chelonoidis abingdonii
ATCCTTGCCCGCCAGTCCTTCTGAGACACCCCTGGGACATGTTGTTCATGTTGTTCATTTAAGTCTTTGGCAAAGGTCCACAACTGAAAAATCCTTGCCCGCCAGTCCTTCTGAGACACCCCTGGGACATGTTGTTCATGTTGTTCATTTAAGTCTTTGGCAAAGGTCCACAACTGAAAAATCCTTGCCCGCCAGTCCTTCTGAGACACCCCTGGGACATGTTGTTCATGTTGTTCATTTAAGTCTTTGNTCTCTCTCTGTCTCTCTCTTTTTTTTGAAATGTAAAGGTAACTTGTACAAGTCCGCCAAAAGAGTCCTCCATAGCATGGGGAAAACAGGCTCCTTCCCCACAAAATTAACATATTTCCCAACACATCAGTCCTTTATTTGATGGCCCTTTGCCACTCCACTTCAAAGAGACTCTATTATTATTGTTTAAGGAATTCAGTACAGAAGATCAGAAATGAGATCCTCTGTAACTGATTTTGTCCCTAGGAATAAACAGTAGAGATAGGTACACTCTTACTAATATAAGAACTATTCTGTATGTTTGACTGAAAGCTAAATAGAACACAAACCAAACCTTTCTAAGACTTCAAAAGTTCGGTCAGCTCTTTTTATCTTCATGTCTCCTTCTACTCATGGTCAAAACTAAGAAACATAAATAAGATGAAAAAGGCTATTTTCACTATGATATTTCCAATCCAGCGAGAACTAGCATGCATCAGACATCTAACATGAAATCCTGTTCTCATGAGATTTTTAGACCAGAGTTAGGCTATGTATAAAAAAGCATCAGATAAGTGTTCATACTAACCCTCAGAACCTTCTTCAGTTCACCCATCACTTACAGGCAGACCGATACCAAGTATGCCAACAAGTACACATTTTATTTTCCTGAAACTAGCCTTACTTATACACTGTTGTTTTTGTTTTTATTATTTTGAGTACACTTCATCTAGATTATTGTTAACATATTTCTTGATTTCTTGTACCTGAATCCACTATGTTTATGATAGCATTGGCCCACTTCTGCAAGCTGTTGCACCAATGTAAATCAGAAATAACTTCTAAATCAACAGAGGGCAGAATTTGGCCCTATTTGTTTAATATCAAACATACCATCAAAGTCATTACTATATTGCAGGGACAAAGGAATCAGATCAGCCACTGTGTTTAGGAATTTCAAATAATTAACTACATACTTCTGGATACATCCTACGGAACTATAGTCTATATTTTGGTTTTGTGCTATTAAATAAATAATGAAACGAAGTTTAAGCATAGGCATTTCTGTTAGCTCTGGACTGTATCTTGTCACCAGCAGACATCAGCTGGTAGGACACAAAGAAGTGTTAGATTAAAATGGTCTGAACAAACATAGAAGCTTAATGAAAGTAAATAGTCAGCTTTTACAACTCCAGACAAAAGTCTCTTTCATTTTGATCACTACAGAAGTTAATCAAAGAATGGAAGACAGCTATCATTATTAGTAGTCCATGATATGGTTAATAACAGCCTTATAACTTACCAATATCTACACCTCTGCATTATCAAAATATACCATTCCAAAACCACTTCTTTAAATTAATGGGTAAAATAGTTGATATCATACCTTGCCTTATCTTTCCAAAAGGAATCAACATCATATGAAATATTGTCCTTTTTCTTTTTCAGAACAAAACAAACAACATGAAATTAAATTGCCATTTGTAAAGATCAAACAAGATAACATTCACCTTTCACAGCTGACCAAAACAGATGCACTGTCTGACTTTCATCAGTATTATATAAATGCACAAAAAGACCTTGCTTTCATCCTTCAGAGTAATGCCATACAAGTCACTTTAAGTGGTCCATTCACGTAACGTTACAAGAAAGAAGATACGATTATGGTGATTCTTAAAGTCCATGTCAAGGCTGGCAACACTGCTTTAATGTATAATAGTGTTTTCTTGTGTAATACAATTGTAGTTGGCATTTGACCTGCAGCTACTTTAACTGTGTTTAAAGTACAGAGCTGGACAGAATTTACTTAATCAAAGATAGCCTGTTAAACAGATGTGCCATTAAGTACCAAAAGGATTTACTATGCACTTTAATATTGTTGTATAACTGTATTGTTGTTCTGTGCAATATTTTTCAAAGCACCCTGGAACAGGACCTCTTAGACAACAAGCTGTCAAGCTTAGCTTGGGTCCCTTGTAAAATGATCTTAAACAAATGTGATGTTCTCATGCCATCACTATAGCAATCACAACCTACAAACTTTTCATCTCCTAAACCACAAGATGTGTAGCATCATAAATGCAGCATGTCTGAAATGAAGAACAAGGAATAAACAAAAATAGAAACCATTTTTAGCCTTTTCTGTATCATTGTTTAAACCACCAGAGCTTTGATCCCGAAGTTAATAACAATGTCCATCCACTATAGGGAAGATATTTCACTACTGTCAAATTAATCAGCTAGTCTAGTAACTACTATACATGAACTCTTGTACATAATAGCATATGTGTGCTTTTTGTCACTTGCTGTACGTTCCATATGAAACCACAGTAGTAAATGTAACTGCATTAATACTTAGTTTACTGAAGAGACTTCTGACCTCTTATTCTCTCTTACTGCTTTGTCTCCTTTCTTCCAAGTGATGGTTGGTTTTGGAGAGGCTTGTGGTTTGCACTCAATGACAACTTCTTGGCCCCTGGTAATAATTATAGTTTTCTTCATCTGATTCAGTGCAAAAGTGGGAGCTGAGGCTGTGAAAAAGAAATATGTTAGTTCTATAGAGAATAATCAGAGCCTTCCATTTCAATGAATTCTAACGGATGATTCATCATCCATTTTCACTTTTTTGTTAGGAATCTATTATAATACAGATCATATGGCAAGTATACAAAAATGCCATTAAATCAGCATCCAGTTTCAATGGCAAGATTAGAATTTAATCAACCTATCAGTTAATAAGAAGTCATTCACATCAACATATTAAAATTAGATTACTTGTGAAATCTAGCAGCTTTAGAGAATGTCTGGAAAAATCAACAATAAAATTAAATACCTTTATTACAGTCATTAATTCAAAATATTAGTATATTTTAAATGCCACAAATCCACCCAAAGCTGTTAAATACTGTTAGTTGTTACCAAGAGTTTGTTGATGGGTTTATTTATTAGTTTTGCCTTTTTTTTTTTTTTTTCCTGAAAGCCAGCTGTGGAAAATTGATAACATGTTTCTAGTTTTCTGGAAGGATTTCATTGTTTAAAAATAATTTATTTTTAAGATGTTTACAATTCTGGCTGCAATTTTTTTTTCAAATTCAGAGATATTTTAAAAACTAATAGCCCATTTGAGTGTCCTTCGTATGTGTTGAGTAGTACTTCACTCCTTGAACAGTTCCATTGATTTAAATGGGTCTATCTGAAGAGTAAGGTACTAAACAATGCAAGTAAGGGTATTACAGTTTGACTTTAACATGATAATTTTACAATGTGAGGGTTCAGCCATCACTTTGTAATTCCATGGTCTATGTACCTGTTAATCTAGCCTCGCAAAAAATTCACTCGGCAGCAAAAGTGATAGCTCGTGTGTCCTCTCTCCCACTCTCACACACTCTTTTCTCAACAATGTATGAGTTTCAAAACCTTATTTTGGACAATTTTAATGATAACATTATTAAAAATGAACAATTTAATTTGTTCTGTTTGCTTTATAAAAAAATCCAGAAAGGAAATGCAACTACTAGGTTAATGCATTATTATGGCAGCACAGAAAGTCATGATGTGAAAAGTTTAAGGTTACTACAGCAGGATTATACTGGACATGTTGCATTCACTGTATAACAACAAACATAGAGATCTCTTAGAGTACACGTTAAACAATGAAAATGCACACCGAAAATGCCATAGCAAGGGAATATTGCAATGAACAGCGACCCTGCAGCTGACTGAACCTCAACTAAAACTCTTGGGGCAGGGCATTCTGAGAAGAGGGCCCCTGGCTATGGAATGAAATTTGTGGGTGTGAAGAAACATTTGAGAAACTAGCTTTGAAAATATGACCTTGGGTCAGCAGTTTAGGTATCTGCCCTTGGTAATCAAAGGTGTCTCAGAATCCTGCATAATTCCTCACTCCACTCAAATATTTACTTCAAACAGGGACTGACCCCATACCAAACTCTTTTTCTAAGTTATTTTGCATCACATAGTTCTGGACGCTCTGATACCACCAGGACCTTGAAGCAGAATTGTTGGATTAGCTTGAGAGAGCATTTATGACCCATCTGGAGTCGGAAATAGTGTGAACAGTTTGCGTCAGCCTATTCTTATGAGGTGCCCAATCCTAAAATCCCTTATTCACATGAACAATCCTATTCCACTGTTTCCTGTGGGACTATTTACATGAGCAGGAGTTTACAAGAACAATCTCTCAAGTTTCCAGCCCAGTTTTTCTGATTCACAAGGTTTGGTTAATGCAGAGAAGGCCAACGGCCCCCAGACACTGAAAATAGGGACTGCATAAGTGGACTCATGTGTCCTCACATTTTTTTTATGGGATCAGGAAATAAGAGAACTTTGTGTGCTTATTTAAACTGAATCCTTTGAAATTCTCCCATCACTATCATCGAGTCCATTATGCTATTGTGCTTTAACCAATGCCATAAGCTTAGGACAGACAGATGTGCCAAGGCTCACATTGGAGTTTTTTTGGGGGGTGTTTTCTGTCTAATTCTTGTAACTATGAAATATCACCAACCAACATTTCCCAGCAAAGACCAGATGAGCTATAAGGCCTTGATTCTGGGAGACAGATAAGCATATGCCTAACTTTAAGCATGAGAGTAGTCTTGGTGATTTCAGTGGCAATACTGATATGCTTAAAATAAAGCACATGATTCAGTACCTTCCTGGATGTGGGTTTTATTCTCAAACAATGAGATGCAATGAAAGATAAATAGATTTTAATTTTAGTTTTGTCCATGGAAAGTTTTTATTTTTTTTTGAAGTAACTTCAGTTTTTTTTCAATTCTTGGTGTAAAAGGGTTTTTGTTCTTGGGTTTGTTTTCACAGGTTAGAAGGGGGGAAAATGTATGTGTGTGTCAGGGGATTTGGTTATGCATCTGAACACACAGAATTTCCCCATTGCACACTGTCCCATACATAAAATTTGGTGTTAGATGAGAAGAAATCACTACGCATAACTGAAGGAGGAGTTTCAAAAATATATCATTCTGGTAGCAAAAGTACTTGCGAACCCCTAGGCAACAAAGGATACACTCACACATGAATAAAAGAAAGAGAAAAAGAGGAACTCAGCCAAATTAATTATAGAGCTTTTATCTAATCCTGCTAAGGTTGGATATGTAGGACCTCTTTCTTTATCATGACAGACCATGGAGCCATGTAATTATCAAAAAGAAAGATGAGAGCAATCCTGTTCTGTTCAGGCATTACTCACCTAAAATCTTCAGCTCAGCACTGGCATAAATGGTTCCGTATTTATTTTCTGCTAAGCATTGGTACATTCCAGCATCTGAGAGATTCACACTGTGGATCATCAGTACACCATTAACCATCTCAACCCTGCTCTGTAATGGAATGAAAAACATAATTCTACAAAAGCAAACAAATGAAGTGGATTTGCTGGGTTCTTAGTTTTAGGCAAGGGAACAATAAAGTAAAATAAAATAATAAAATAAATCAATGTGGTTAAAATATAATTTAGCAACTTACTAGAGTGAATTTTTTGGATTATGTCTTTTTGTTCTTCAGTGAATAAGAAATATAAAATATTTTGGAGCCTGAAAAGACCACAAAATGAATTTTCCTCTGGGTTATTTTATTTAACTGTAAATGCAACATCCCTGAGCACTGTTTTTTATCATGATCCACAACAACAACTTGCTTTTTAAAAATGGATTAGCAAAGAGTACTCTGCCAACCTGCAGCAATGAGTTACCTTCCTAGCTAAGGAACCAGGGTTCAGATGTAGTTTGGGTCACAAGGGAAATGTGTTTGCTGGTCTCAAAGGAGTCCATAGTGAATGTTTGTTTACATTCCAAACCCACCATATAATCTATCACATTACTAGCCCAAACCTGCAATACTTAGTTATGCGTGTGAGTAGTTTCATTGGCAGGAATGGCACTATTTTCATACAAGACTACTCATATGAGTAAGGGTAGCAGGATCAAGTTGCCTTTGTATTAATTGTAGCATCTCATCTGAAAAGGCCTATTAATAGAAAATAATTTCTGAAGGTCAGAAGCAAGGTGCACTGACAGCTGTGTAGGGAAATTTGCACTGCATGTGGCTGTATGATGAATAATTTGAGTTGGTGCAATACACTCTTCCGTTTCATTACTAAAGACTATTAGGTATGAGTTAACATTTATTAATAAAATAGCATTTGAAAATGTATATGGGATTAATCAATACCCCTCTCTTTTTTGAGGTCCAAGTTTCAAGTTGAAATGCAATTTGCAAAGTCTGTATTGGCTGTTTGGAAAATCTCAAGACCACAAAAGCACAGAAATTAAAAGTGCTTCTAAGTTTGGACTGATTTTCCACCCACCTCCAGAAAGGCAGATATGGAAAAGCTAAGGCATATAAACTTGTTTGCAGTGCCTCAGGATGTCAAAAATAAACTGCCTTATATGTTTGCTCTCTCATTGTTTTCATAATTGCTCGATTTTCACAGATAGATGAAGCATTCACTGAAAAGAAAGGCATAGCACATTTTTTTTTCATAAATCCATTCTATGAATTCATTAGCAAATGGAGACATTTTCTAACAGAATTGAATAATTTTGTTTTAATCTGGCAATGCATGAAGAGAGTCTACAAACATTTTTTTTTACTGCCATTAGTATTTGGAGCCTATAAAGGAATAGAAACATGCTGCATAAAAATAAAACAACATGAGATGAGGTGATGACTCAGATGAAAGAAATTGTAAAAAATCCACACCATGCCAATGTTGGCCATTTGCATAGAGAAACACTCTAACATAGATCTTATTTTAAAACTTGTCAGATCAGTGCAGTAAGGACCTGGAATTCCCAGATGGAATGGGCCAATGACATTGGCATGGTGGGGGCGGGCTTTGCTTTTCACAAAAGAGTTATTAAACCATCAGATTTTTACAGATCCAAGAATCAGACATGGCTGAGACATGAGACAGAGAAAAAGCTACACTTTGTATTAGTGCATTAATGTTGAGGAACATGAAATCTATATTAAGAATATACCATGTCATATTTAACACACATGTAGCTGGTGATGTTTAAGGGAGTCTGAGTTTATGGACTCTACCCTGGTGTAACTTACACATCAAGGAGCAGGTCCACTTTTTTGCTCAGCCATACAAAGGTAATTTACAGTATGACCCTATACACAAATTCTCAGAAAGATATAACAAACAACTCAACAATAAATACCATAATCAAAAGGAGAAACAAACAAAAGTTGCCCAGTCTTGCTCAGAAGGATATAACTAGTTTACTGATAGTAAGGGTGAGGATATTTCAGAGTCATGGATTCTGAATAAAAGAGGCCCTGCCTTCTATCCTGTTTGTATTACAGCTAGAGAGTGAGAATTTCTAGCTCACCTGCTATCACATACTTTGACATAGTTCAACAGACAGACCCCCAGGAAAACTGGTGCTACATTATCCAAGGCTTTCAATATTAATAGAAAAAACAAAATCTCCTTTCTGAAGCATTTCTTCTTCAGTACTTTTTTCCAAGCTCACTTTCTCTGAATTAAAGAGGAAACTACAATCTACTGGTGGCTTATTGAGTACTATACCTGTGCCCAAAGAGGTACTCCATTCTTCAGCCAACGATAGGTGGGTCGTGGCTTTCCAGTGGCTTGGCATTCCCATCGAAGCTGCTCTCCACTGTCTAACTGAGTATTGTTAAGCTTCTCCACCCAATGTGGGTAGGCTGTAAAAGAGAGATAATATGCTAAATACAAACACAAGAGGCTGACATGACTTCAGTTGATGTTCTAAAGACCTAATCAATTAAAAATACAGATTGTAAACCAGTATCACTGACTGTATTAAATCACATGCAGATTAAACTCATTTAAAAAAGCCACACTGAGGGTCAAAGAAGGAAAGTGACAACCAAATAAAATTTGAGTAAAGGATCCTACAGGACTATGAGATGAGTATCACTTGGTCTGGGACTAGAGAGCCCTTACATTTTAATAACATATAATAGACTAATATAGTACAACATAGTTAATGCAGAAATTATTAATATTACACACATTTATTTTTGATGACCATCATCATAGTATCTGGGAACATTGCAGGGCTTAAGTTCAGATTTTTAAGATCTCAGTAGGGAGTCTGAATACCATTGTCTCCCTGCTGCTTGTTGCTCTGCCAGTCGACCAGGAAACCAGGATTTAATCAACTGTGAAGGCCTGGGCAGTTGGTGAGGTGTTTCATCTAGTTCTTTCCAGAAGTGGTCACCCTTGTGCTCAATATGCAGGGAATGAATGTCAGAGGTGTGGGCTGGTTATTCAGCATCCACACTTGGGACACAACATTCTAGCGCATGACATGAACATAAATCACATGGTGAGTCAAAGATAGGAAGGCAGATCCTTAAGGTAGCATGGGACTAGACCACTGAGGGGCATATATATATATATAGAAGACCAAGCAGAAGAAGTGCCATGGCATGACAAGACCCTGCATGGGATGAACCATCAACAGATAGCTGAGGTGGCTGACACTGGGAAATCCTACCAGTGGCTGGAAAGGGCTGGACTAAAAGACAGCACTGAGGCACTGATCATAGCAGCACAGGAACAGGCACTGAGCACCAGATCCATTGAAGCAGGGGTCTACCACACTAGAGAGGACCCAAGGTGCAGACTGTGCAGAGAGGCCTCAGAGACAGTCCAACACATAGTGGCAGGATGTAAGATGCAGGCAGGAACAGCATACACTGAACGGCACAACCAAGTGGCTGGCATTGTGTACAGGAACATCTGCACAGCGTATGGGCTAGACCCTCCCAAGACCAGATGGGAGATTCCACAGAAGGTTGTGGAGAATAGCAGGGCTAAGATTCTGTGGGACTTCCAGATCCAGACGGACAGGCAGGTACTGGCCAATCAACCAGACATCGTGGTAATAGACAAGGACCAGAAGACAGCGGTGGTGATAGATATAGCAGTGCCAAGTGACAGCAACATCAGGAAGAAGGAATATGAGAAGCTGGAGAAGTACCAGGGCCTGAAAGAGGAACTAGAGAGGATGTGGAAAGTGAAGGCCAAAGTGGTCCCAGTGGTGGTAGGAGCACTCGGGGCTGTGACTCCTAAGCTGGGTGAGTGGCTCCAACAGATCCCAGGAACAACATCAGAGCTCTCTGTCCAGAAGAGTGCAGTGCTAGGAACAGCTAAGATACTGCGCAGAACCCTCAAACTCCCAGGCCTCTGGTAGAGGACCCGAGGTTGAGGAAGATACATACCACCCATAGGGGTGAGAGGGGAATTTTTTTTTTTATATATATATTAACTATCATACTCAGTTTCACCCAGCAGTCAGTTGGCAACAAGTAGAATGAATGAAGCACTGGACTCTAATCCTGTAAATCAGATACCCATGGATAGAACCCTTTCCTGTAAAGAACCTCAGTGGGACTGCATGAAGGTGTAAGCGTCTGCCTATGCAGGTCAGGGTCCAGGTTTGATGTTGAATCAAGGTGAAATTTGGTGGCAAGGAAAAAAAAACAGATCAAATTTATCTATGAATCTAAAACATTTAAGAATAAAACATTTAAGTCCTTTCTGCAAGGAACTGCAGAGACTAAGGAGGCAATGGCATTGACTTCAAGGAATACAGAATATTATTTCTGGCTCAGCTGGTTAATAATCCAGAGTTAGCGCAGCAAAGGATCTATTCTGGACAGCGGAGAATCAATAAACCACTTAAATAAGCAGAATCTATGGCAGACTGAATTTAAAAATAAATCTAACAATCTATCTGGTGTCTGACAGGTCACCAATCAAGAAGCTGAGAAAACGTAAGCAGGCATGATAGGTAACTAGGTGAGTGTTGAAACCCTAACTACTGCATTGTGCATTTGCTGCACTGAATGTAAATCAAGTCTATTGCAGTGTTGTAGTTGTGCTGGTGCCAGGACATGGCGGAGACGAGGTAGATGAGGCAATATCTTTTATTGGACCAACTTCTGCCGGAGAAAAGGAACAAGCTTTGGAGCATCACAAAGTTGTTCTTCAGGTCTGGAAAAGACAACCAGAGTGTTCAAGCAAAATACAAACGGGACAGATTGTTAAGCATAAAGGATTCACACATACTGTAGGATACCACTTAAAATAAAGTGGACAGTTAAAGGTTAGCAGGCAGTACAGTGTGTGGCAAACTGTTGTAAGGGGCCATAAAACCAATGTCTCTTTTACTTGCTTGGTTTTTAGTGTCCAGAAGAGTTATGAATTTAAGTTCTCAGGCTCATCTTTTGAAGATGTACAGATTTCCTTTGAGGATGAGGACTGATAGCTCAGATGTAGAGTAATCATTGTATGAAAAGTGTTCCCCTAAAAGTGAAAAGGTATTTTGTGTTTTATCATTTCTCTGTGTGAGTTCATTTGAAACAGTAGTGACTGTCTGGTTTAGCCAACATAGGCCTGGTCTACACTACGTGTTTAAACGGAATTTAGCAGCGTTAAACCAATTTAACCCTGCACCCGTCCACACAACGAGGCTTTATATCAATATAAAAGCTCTTTTAAAACCGTTTCTGTATTTCCTCCCAAGAGGAGTAGCACTGAAATCGGTATTTGCATGTCGGATTAGGTGTTGGGTGCCGCAAATCGACGGTATGGCCTTCTGGGCGGTATTCCACAGTGCACCACTGTGACCGCTCTGGGAAAGCCAATCTGAACTTGATGCACTGGCCAGGTAGACAGGAAAGCCCCGCGAACTTTTTAATTATTTCTGTTGTCCCAACGCGGAGCTCTTGATGAGGCACGGGTGGTGATGCAGTCCCAATCCAAACAGAGCTCCAGCCACGATGACTACGGAGATCGATCTATCGCGTTATGGGAGACAAATCTTTCTATCATAGCTCGTTAATAGAAGACGAAATGACAAGCATTTGAAAAAATCTCCAGCTATGAAGACAGAGGCACAGCACAGTGCTGTATGACAGCGTAACGGAAGCCAAAGAATCAATAGACGCTCATAGAGGGAGGAGAGGTGGACTGAGAGCTCCAGCTATCCCACAGTCCCGCAGTCTCCGAAAAAGCATATTGCTTCTTGGCTGAGCTCCAATGCCTATGGGTCAAACACATTGTCCGGACTGGTTCAGCGTATATCTCATCAATTTTTACGCCCCCCACCCATGTGAAAGAAAAGGGAAAAAATCATCTTTCTGACTTTTTCAATGTCACCGTATGTCTGCTGCATGCTGCTGTAGACGTGGTGTGCGCACTGAACAGCAGCATCCTCTCCCTCCCGGTGGCAGACGGTACACGTACAAAATGACTGATAGCTGTTCTCATCTCCTGTGAGTGCTCCTGCTGGCTCGTGGTCGGGCCGGGCGCCGGGTAAAAATAGGAATGACTCCCATCATTCCCGGCAGTGGTACAGAACGGCGTAACAGTCTTCATCATAGCACTGGGGGCTAGCTCCATCAGCACCCCCCTTCAGTCTAGGAAAAGATTCTGTACTGCCTGGACTAGTCATAGCAGCTGGAGGCTGACCTCCCCTCATTTAATCTTACTAAAAGGTCAGTGTTTCTTATTCCGTATTCTTTTTATTCATCACCAAATGGGGGACACTGCAACGGCCCAGAGGGTTGGAGGAGGGAAGCAACCGGTCGAGTGTTTGCAGAGGCACCCGTAGAATGCATGCAGCTCACCAATTCTCGGGATCTGACACGACATGCGTTACTGTGCTCTTCTGGTTCTTGACGTGGTCTCTGTACACTTGTCCTATTCTGAGCATGACTGGAACTCTTCATTTTCTCAAGAAATAAAACACAAAGGGAGAGGAATGACGCGCGCCGTCATCATTCTCCATGTGTTCCTTTCCCCGCACCGGTCCAAAACTCAGTGAGCCAGCCAGGGGACTTACCCACGACAGCAGCAGGACGGTACACAACGATGATAACGTTCTGCTCGCCAATTTCCATTGGCATGCAAGTGGTTACTTGGGGATGGTAACCGTTCTCTGCTATCTTGCAGGAGTATGATGCTCTTGCTCTTAGGCACTGCGCGGTCCGGCCACTGGTCTAGCAGCATCCAGTACACATACGTGAACCGTTGACAAAATGCAAAGGCTCCATGGTGGCCATGCTATGGCATTTGCCAGGGGGCAATCCCAGGAAAAAGGACGCAAAAATGATTGTCTGCGTGTTTGCTTTGCCACAGGAGGAGAATTGAGTGATGACATTTACCCAGAATCACCTGCGACACTGTTTTTGCACCATCATGCATTGGGATCTGAACCCAGAATTCCAATGGGCGGGGGAGATTGTGGGAACTATGGGATAGCTATGGGATAGCTACCCACAGTGCAATGCTCCAGAAATCGATGCTAGCCTCGGTACATAGACGCACACCACCGAATTATTGTGCTTTGTGTGGCCGCATGCACTCAACTTTATACAATCTGCTTTACAAAACCAGTTTATGTAAAATCGGAATAATCCTGTAGTGTAGACATACCCATAGTTGTTGTTGGGGCATTTGATGCACTACATGATGTACACCACAGGTTATGATAGACATGTAGGACCCAGGGATCTTGAATGGTGTTTTGGGGAGGTGTTGATCATCATAGTTGTGGAGATATGTCTGCAGGTTTTGCATCTGTTGTTCTGGCAGGGTCTAGTGCCACTTTGAGTTGGTGTGTCCTGGTCTGTGGGGGGGAGTATATATATGATAATGAGCTTGGCAAGGTTGTGGAGTTGTTAGAAGGCCAGAAAAGGGTGGATTCAGAAAAGATTTCTTTCAGGATGTAGCCCCTATTAAGTATGGGATCTAATTGTTTGTTGCCATTCGAAACAAAAACAAAGAAGTGGAACCAAGTACAACTCTACAATGAACAAAACACCAGTTCTGGGAGAAACCATGACACCAGGACCCACCGCATGGATGCTACATGATACTCCAACATCATCAACCTGTCAAGACTATCCTTAACTAGAAATGAAGCATATGTGCTCTCCAAGGAACCTCAGTACCTTACTAACATGTGGAGAATTAGAATTTTTCTGTTGACTCCACTTCAAATTCGTTCATAACAAAGAGGACACTACCCATAACAACCACATTCCCATTGTGATGAGGTTTACTTGGCCTTTTGAGGTCCCGTGATGGAGGTCCTGCAGTTCTACTTCACTCCGTCTCAGGAAGCCGCAGCAGAAGTGCATCCTCCAGGCCTGCCTAGATGGTCATTGTGGAAGCTGCCAGTCAGAGCCCAGTAGGCTCAGATAAAAGAAGCTGCAGGGCCTGAGCAGGTCAGTTTCTGGCTGGGACCAAAGGAGAAAGGAAGAGTGCTCTCCTCAGGCCAGAGGAGCTTGATGGGCTGATTTACTGGCCCTGGGAACAAGAGGACTTGGAAACTGTAACAATAAGGTAATAGGTGATTGGAAAGGGGTTATGTGGGAAAAGGCATACGGAATAGGAGCAGCAAACTGGAGGCAGGGGTACCTAGCTGCTGTGTATAGGGTCCCTGAATTGGGACCCAGAATAGTGAGTGGGCCTGGGGACATGGCTAGTTTAAAAACCCAAGAAAAGGAGCGTGATTTAAAGGGCTCAGAGATAAGGCTGAAGACCATGGTGAGGGCTGACTGACAGTTCCATCTGGTCCTTTTACTAAATGCCTGAGAAAAAGGCTAGACTCAAACACCCTGGAGCTGGGGCTGAAGACCCTGGTGAGGGCAGATAGGACCTTTTGCTATAGTGTAGGACTTTTGCTACACTGAAAAGAGTTAATCCATTTTTGACTGTGTGACTTGGCTGGAGGACTGAGCCACTGAAGGCTGCCTAGTGAGGCTGGCAACCTCCTGGGGCACTAGGAGCAGGAAACGATTGCAGCAGCGCACCCAACCAACAAGAGGCACTCACAAGTGGTGACTGTAGCCAGTCACACCCACCAACAGTCATAAGAAAAAAAGAATCATCTCACTGGATGCTGCTCAGTGGGCAAAACCACACACTGGACCATTACACCGGTTGCTTCAGGAAAAAAAATCAACTGTGAATTCCTCAGCAAATACTACATCCACAATAATCTCTCCACCACCACAGGGATAACTGTGCAGTCCCTGAAATCCAGCCACCAGACAGTGACCAAACGAGCAGACAAAGGGGGCACCATTGTAGCCCTTAATCTTGATGACTATGTCAATGAGGCAAACAGACAACTCTCCATCACCATTTACTATAAAAAACTCAAAGATGACCGGACACCACAATGCACACAAGAATTTAAAAATACCACCAAATCCTTCCCCAACGATTGCTAGTGAAAATTACAATCTCATATCCCTCAAATTCATCCCAGAAACCTTCTGCACGCTTCCCAAGATACACAAACAAGGCAATCCAAATAGATCCATCAGACTTTTACTGAAGGAATAACAAGACTCAAAGAAATGGTCCTCAAACCACTCAGCAAACAAAGGGTCAGATTCCTCCAAGACATACTGATTTACTCCAGAAACTCTGTAACATTAACAGCTTCCCTCAGAATACCATCCCTGCCACCATGGATGTCACCTCCCTTTTCACCAGCGTCCCTCACCATGATAGCATTGCTGCCTGCTTCAAATGCTACAAGATAACGAACAATGCTGAAAAATCCACTCCAAATGCATTGCCAGACTCATCCGTTTCATCTTCACCCACAACAACCTTACTTTAAATAACAAACACTTTGTCAAAATGATGAAGACAGCCATGGGTACAAGGACGGCTTCCCAATATGTCAGTCTCTTCATGGGCCACCTGAAAGAAGAATTTCTGGAAAAAATACATCATAAAACCCATGATATACCTGGGATACATTGATGATATACCCATTCTCTGGTAAGATGATCTAAATTCCCTCTACCACAACTTCAACAGCCGTTCCCCCGACCATCTATTAAACTCTCTCTAGCACATTCCCACATCAGTATCAACGTACTGAACTCCACAATCAGCTTCAAAAATGGAACCCTACAAACAACTATATACAAGAAACCCACGGTCCATCACACTTACTTCCACAGATCCAGCAACCACCCCAGACACAACAAGAAAACGTATCTACAGCCAGGCACTCAGGTACCACAGAATTTGCTCAGAAGAGAAAGTCTGGGACACATACCTAAACACATTTAAAACCATCTTCACCAAGCAAGGACACTCCACCAGAGAAGTAGATCACGTCATGGAATGGGCCACCCAAATACCCCAGGAGAACTTGCTTCAATTAAAAAACAACAACAAAAATCCCACTGACCGCACAACCATAGTTGTTACTTACCACCCCACACTAGAAACCATAAAAGGTATAATCACAAAATTACAGCCCATATTTGATGAGGATCACATCCTGAAACAAATCTTTTCTGAACCCCTTTTCTGGTTTCCAAACAACCTCACAGTCTCTCCAAGCATCAGAAGTAAACTCCCCACAGATCAGGACATAGCAACTGAAAGTGGCACCAGACCCTGCCAGAATAACAGATGCAAAACCTGCAGACATATGTCCACTGCTGCGATGATCAATACATCACACACTATCCCTTTCAAAATCCATGAGCCCTACACATGGCTAACACAACACACGGTACACCTCATCCAGTGCACTAAATGCCCCAATAACAATGTGTGTGAAACCAGACAACCACTATGCTCTTGAATGAACTCACACAGAAAAAGGAAAAATGAGAAATGACAAAAACATACCATATCACTTGTGGCAGAACATTTTTCACAGAGCAATCACTCTATTTCTGAGCTATAAGTGCTCATCCTCAAGGGAAACCTGCACAACACCTTCAAAGAACGAGCCAGGGAGCCTAAATTCATAACTTTGCTGAACACTAAAAACCACAGAATTAAAGAGAGGCCTGTTTTATGGCTCATTACAACTTTGCACACAAGTTACTGGCTGCTAACCTTTAATTGCCCACTTCATTTAAAGTGGTCTCCTACAGCATAGAATCATAGACATTTAGGATTGGGAAGGGACCTTGATATGTCATCTTAGTCCTGCACTGAGGCAGGACTAAGTATTATGTAGACCATGTCCTTAAAAACCTCTAATGACAGAGATTCCACAACTTCCCAAGGTAATTTTTTCAAGTGCTTAACTACCCTGACAGTCAGGAAGCTTTTCCTAACGTTTAACCTAAATCTCTCATGCTACCATTTAAGCCTATTACTTCTCCTCTCCTCAGTGGTTAAGAAGAACTATTTATCACCCTCCTCTTTATAACAACTTTTGAAGATTTATGTCCCCATTCAGTCTTCTCTTCTCCAGACTAAACAAACCCATTTTTTTCAATCTTTCCTCATACATCATGTTTTTATACCTTTAATAATTTTTGTTGCGTTCATCTGGACTTTCTCCAATTTGTCCACATCTTTACTGAAATGTGGCACCCGGAACTGGTCACAATACTCCAGTTGAGGCCTTATCAGTGCTGAATGGTGTAGATTACTTCTCATGTCTTGCTTACAACATTCCTGCTAATACATCCCAGAATTATGTTCTTTTTTTGCAAGAATATTACTTTATTGATTCACTGAGATCCACTGTAAACCCCAGATCCTTTTCTGCAGTCATTTTGCATTTGTGCGATTGATTGATTCCTCCCTAAGTGGAGTACTTTGCATTTGACCTTCCTGAATTTCACATTATTTATTTTGGACTATTTCTCTCTTTTCCCATTTCACAAATCCTTCTCTCTTTCACAGTGTGTGGGTCTATACAGAAGCAAAATAGTGAAAGAAGGATGATAAAAAGAGGTAGGAAAGAATGAGGGGCAGGAGAAAGGGGTAGAAAATGTGAGGGAGAAGAGAAAAGAAAAGAAGAGAGAGGAGAAAAGCTATAACGCATTGCTCCTCCTGTGCTTCTACATCACCTCACTCAACCTAAGAAAGAGTAGTAATGACTAATTTAATTATCCTTTTGCAATGCATATGGAAAATTCCACAGATCTTAAGTCAGAATTTGTGAAGTGCTGTAACTAGTTTGCTAAGGGGAATGATCTATTTTCCCCATACAAATAAGCATTTTTTAACTGTTAACCAGTTTGAGCCCCAATAGAAGTCACTGCAAATTACAGGATGACCAGATGATTTGTGGAAAATCACAGTTGTCAAAATGGCATGCAGGCAAGTATATTTGGTCTGCTGAGGATATCTTGGGTTTTATCAAAATTAATTTTTAAATGCTTTTGTCACTCTCAGGACTGAATTTCAGCCAACCACTCAGACAATACAATGATCATTTCCAGAATATCAGCTGCATCACACAATCATGCTACAGCTGGATGTCAGCATTAGGTAAAACAGAATTAAGTGAATTTGTGATTGCATCAGACTAGCTAAGCAGACCTGGTGTTCTGGGCACTCCCAAAATATCCCTTAGTGAACCAGATCAAATGCAACTGCAAACTGAGTAAGATTAAAAATGACAGCAAGATAGTATCTATCTAAGGACATATGTAGATCAGTCCTTAGACAGTGTTAGTGCTGCAACCTGGTCTGAAGCTGCAAAAGCAACTCTCTTGTAAGAAATGACGGCTTAAATATGAGCCTCTGACCCTAAGACAACCATCTCCTATTCCAGAAACATGGGTGCCTGAGACATGACAATGTATTCTACTATAAATCATTCAATTTAAGTAAATTTTAACATAAGAAGTATAGTAACAAACTCTGTTTAAAGTGATACTAGAAAATCCCACCATAACCATGTTGTTTGCAGTACTGTTGGAGCTGTGTGGTTCCAGGAGAGTTCTGCTGTGTGGTCTGTTGGAGCTGTGTGGTCCCAGCAGAAGTGGTCCAATAAAAGATATTACCACACCTATCTTGCCTCTACCATAACAATATCAGCAGCAAAGCAAATTGAGATTCCCATACGTAAAACTTGGCTGAACTGCACTCTGCTCAACCACAAACCCACAAATCAGCCCTGAAAATGAATTTCTGATTTTGTAGAATCCATGAGACTCCGCTGCTGTCTCCAGAATGGGCCAGTGGGAGTGAGATCATGTGTTCCATGGCCAATGGGTGCAGACTTCACTTCCTGCACCCTCAATTGATTTGTTGGTATATTTAAGTACTTATGGTAGGTGCTTACAATTTGTCTTTAATCATATGAGTGCTACTATCTATCCCAAGCACTTGCAGACCTTAGCCTGGGTCTCCTTTCTCTTAGTGTGAGTAAGTGAATTTCTGTTGTGCATCTGGTTTCTTAAATCACATTTTCCTCACATATTCAATAGGCTGTAAAATACAATAATCTGCAGCAGGTCTTTTTATATTAGAGAGCTTGTTCTCCTGTAACTCCACAGGCTGCAAATTAACACAACCTGTAAAGTGTCCATAAAAGACTGTAGTTGAACAATGGCCTTTTGGAAATCACAGAAACATAAAGGGACTAGACAGAACTCAATGGTGTGGAGTTTGGGATAGCAGCATTATTCAGGTAAGAAATGTTTTCTGCAGACTGATTCCTGACCGTCAGGAGCAGCATTATGGGCACCAAAGACTACTTACTTCCTACTAAGAAACAGAATCTGCATCCCTGCTAATGAGAGCAGTAGTGCTGATTAGTGGGTAAAGCACTGGATTGGGACTCTGGAGATCTGGGTTTATAGTCTTAGCTCTGCCACTGACCTGTCGGGTGACCTTAGATAAGTCACTACACCCTACTGTGCCTGTTTCCTTATCTGAGAGCTAATGATACTGTCTTTGCAGACTGCTTTGAGACCTACTGATGAAAAGTGCTATATAACAGCTAGCATTATTATTTCAGGAGAACCAGGGACATGTCTTGTAACTCAGCTAAAATGTACTGGAACATGACTGCCTCTACAAGATATTGTGGAGAAAGAGCAACAATATTGCTAAAAAACAAGGGCTGTCACTCTTAAACAGAGACCATTGACAGTAAGCATTTGTAATACTTGGAGAAGTTTTTTATTCTTGTCAGTGGAAGACATATGAGTGGTTCCCAGCCCTGGAGTCTTGTTTTCAGTGGAAACCTCAGAAGACTGGGGCAGAAATGGCATTATGAATGACATGCCCAGTCAGACTGTCGCAAGCCACTGCATTTGAGAGACAGATGCGGCAAGCCCTTCCTAGCACCCTTGTGCATAATAAAAGCCACAAAACTGCCCTTGGCCCTGGCTGGAGGAGGTATGAATGAAAAAAGAGGGGAAGCCTCATCCAAAAGAGACTGTGACACTCACTCATTATAGGCTTGAGGTGCGATCAGAAAAAACAATCAACAAGCTAGAGGGGGAAGGGATGATTAGAAAACTGGAAGATATGAATGACAAGAAAATTGAACTTAATCCATCCTAGCAGTGTATCCGTATTTGAAAGATGTAAGTACCAAAGGCAGAAGAATTATTTATTGTGATTATCCTATTCAGTGGAGAATAATGGAATGGAATTAAGAAAGGGAAAATTAAGGCTGAATATCAGGTTTGGGACATTTGAAACGACACTAGAACACTAGAGAAGGTATTGAATGGAACAATATTGCATTAGCCGAGAGATTTGCTAGATGACCTTTCTTTCACCTCTGATGTCTATGCCTATATAATTCAAGGTGTGGTGAAAACCCATATAATTGACAGATATAAAATAAGTGTGTGTTAACAAAATACTGTACTTATCAATACTGTGAAACAAGGCACCTGACTGGTAAACACATACACTGTGTAGGTATCTGATATTCTCACACAGGTAAAAATGTGCCATTTCTGAAATAATATTTTAAAGTCAGCTTTCCACAACATTTTTTCTCTCTCTCAGCTGTGTAATTTCTCCAACAAATTACACCAGCTTTGAAAAAGGAAGATCTCTGGCTTTGCAGTGAGATATGCACCACTTGCTTCTAGCCCTCAAAGGTCATCTACATTATGAGCTATAAAGGGCTTGTCTACACTTGAAACCTTACAGCTGCACAGATGCAGCACTGCAGCGGTATCACTGTAGCGCTTCAGTGTAGACATTACCTATGTCAACAGTCACATTATTTTTTTATATATAAGGTCATATGTTTTTTAATATTTTGGTCTAAATTTTCAAAAGTGACAAGTGAGTTTTGGTTCTTCAGTTTTTGGGTGCCCATCTAGACACACCTTAAAAGGGCTGATTTTGAGAAAGCGGATGTTCAGAACTTTTTGAAAATCAGACCCTTTGAAAGTGCCAAGAACCGAAGCACTGAAGATGACTTTTGAGAATGTAAGCAGTTCTCTCCTTCTGATCTGAGTACAGTCAGACTCAAAGTAGTTTGGATTAATAGGCAGGGGAATACAAGACATAACTGCAATATAACCATTAAAAAATCTTTTCAAGACATTTCTAAAAAAGTTTTTCTATTACACGTATCATATACAGAAGTCATGAGAGAGTGGTGTACTATAAAGTTTTTATTGCCAGCATAATTTTGAGAGGGGCAGAAACAGTAAAATATTTTGCAAACATTTTTTAAAAAGAATTATTGGTTTTAAGAAATTTAAAGCTGTTGTAAAACTGGGAAAAAAACTGGGGGAAGAAACCCCCACTTTTTGTTGAATTTCTGAGGGAAAATGTAAAAAATTTCAGCCAGCTCTACTTGCAACTCAATATTTAATGAGTTATTTACTAACAAATATAGGTAGTGATCATTTCAAATTGATTTTATATAAAGAAATAACCCATTCTTTTTTAATTGGCTGCAGCTTTATTTCATGTGTATCTGCAGCCTTAGGTATGGACAAGTTATTGCCAAATGTTGCATAGTACTTTCTGGACACACACTTACTGTACACTTGTAGCTGTCCTCTGAAGACATTCCTTCCACGCGAGTTTTCAGCTTTACATTCATACATCCCTGCATCTTCTAGCTGCACATTAGGTATTTCAAGAACAGCTTGGGACTTTCTCAGACGGGCTTTACTTGGATTATGATCATTAACTTTCCTCCATGAGATTGTTGGAACAGGGCTGAAATATTTAGTAGAATTACTGTTAACACTTTTCCACTATTAAGAATATAGATTCTGTTATCTGGTAATTTAAGTACTTAATAGTCTAAGTGGCAATAAAATGTAATCACAATTAAGGCCCATATACTGCTTGATATACTTCACATTCCATAGGGAATGTCTAATAAGTGGTGCTTCTGTATAGGAGACATCCCGATCTTCCACAAAGGAGGTTAACTTTGAATTCAGATTAAATAAATCATTCCAAATGATCTTTGCAGGGTTTAATCTGCTCTCCAAGTTTTACTATTGTTACCTTGAGCTCCTTCGTTTAATGGTTAAAGGAAATAACTTCTCTTACGCCTGGGTGAACTTTATAAGTGCAGCCACTCTACCAGCTTCCCATGATGTTATTTTCAAGAATGATATTAGAACACAGTAGGCTGGCAAGTATTTGGGGTATGCCTGTCTATAAACGCAGATGGGATGTTATAATACTACCACATTTCAGATAAAATATAAATGTCTCAATCGTTTTATGGGCCTGCTATATAAGGTGACCATATTTTTTAAAAAACTATGATATTTTTGTAGAAATATTTTTAAGGGTAAAAATAGTCATTTTTTTAAAAAGAAGTGTACTCGTGTACTGGTGTCACTATTCCTAGTTTCAGACTCAGTGACATAGACATATTTCTTAAAGTGCAGGATTTTTTTTCCCAAGCAGCTTAGTGTTCTGAATAAGTGTATCATGAAAAACTGAGCAAGTGTCTTTTAACATTTATGTTGAGCAAAAGAACAGATTTGAGAATGTTTGTACTCATTCAACTTTTCTCTTCACTCCAAACACTCAGCACTCATTCCTTTGCACTATTTTTTTCCACTACTTTCAATACATTCTACTTGGTATAGCAATACAACATAAGTTGTAGCTATTAGAACAACTCCAAACATTTTGAAAGCCAGGCTATTTCAGGTCTTCTGACAGAAGTTCCTACGACACAGAGACATCATATGAAAAAATAGGATTGTGCCACATAGTCTCGGTAGTTATATAATATCTATTGGGTATTTACTAGGGGAAGACATCAAGTCAAAAGCTGGATCTAAACACACTGAAATTTAGGAGAGTTTGGATTTGGATCCAAAATTCATAGATTAGGCCCAACTCTAAAATCATACACACTTCTGACTTCTCTTATAATATCTAATTTGGAGGCTTGCACTAATCTTACAAGAAAAATGAATTGGTGCATAGAATAGAAAAACATCAGCAGTAAAAATTATACTTTTGTGCCTCATTTTTTGGCTTCTTAACTTGTGTCATTTACCTTGAGGCTAGTTATATATAGAGATACTAAGCACACACAACTCCAGCTGGAGGTGCAGGTGTTCAGCAAATGAAAAAAATTAGGCCCTAGACATCTCAAGCTCAGCAGCAAAAATTATGGTGCACCAAATTAATACGTGTTAATACATACATTCATAATAATTCATAGAGTTCCCAGGTTTATTTTGTTTTTCACGTACATAACCATACCACCTTCTTATTGATCTTAGCTGTCAATCAGCCATGGATTTTTCCCTGATGTCTTTAGCTTCCCTTTTCATCTTTCTATGCTTTATAACATCAAAGATCTATTAATTGCTGTTTCCACTTTTTTCCATTGATATATTGCTTTTTTACTTCTAAGTGCTGTCTTCACTTTGCCACTGTACCAGCATGGGCTTTCAGCCACAGCTGTGCTCCTTGATTTGTGGAATATTGGCTTTTTGGCCATCTATTAAATTCTTAAAGATCTCCCATTCATTCATTCAGGATCACTGGTCATAAGGCAACTACAAATTTCCACTACACTAGTGATTAATTCATATTCATCCTTCATAATGGAGTTCAAAACAGAGTTATATCATGTTAGGTGTAATACAATGTTGACAGCAACTACTGTGTGAGGAAGACTGCATGGAGAAACGTGGAAATATTTCACTGTGCATGAGATTGCAAAAAATTTTGAGACAGCATTGTTATCTGGGCTGCAATCCTGATTTAAATGAAATCAACAGCAAAAGACCCCTTTATTTTAGTTTCAGCATAGAGTCCCAGTTCAACTGAATAACATTGACTAGTAGGACTTTTCTTAGCATATGTTTCAGAGAAATGCTGAAGAAGTCACAAAGTATTGAAGTTAACTTGTACAGAAGTCACTATGCAAGTCAATATATCAAAAACTTTGTATAAATTGCCCTAGACTTATTTATTTTAAAATTTACGGAGATAACCTATCTCCTAGAGCTGGAAGGGACCTTGAAAGGTCATTGAGTCCAGACCCCTGCCTTCACTAGCAGGACTGATTTTTGCCCCAGATCCCTGGGTGACCTCCTCAAGGATTGAACTTACAACCGTGGGTTTAGCAGGCCAATGCTCAAACCACTGAGCTATCCCTCCCCTTTTAATTGCATGTTGTAGCAAGTTAGTGCTTATAGTATGGAAAATACTAAAAGAATTTTTGCCATTGCCTAGATCATTAAGAAACATCTTTTAAAAAATCATGGTTTTTTGCATGATGATGAGGTAATAAGTGGAATTTTTCAAGGAGATAAAAATACTTTGGCTGCAAAGATCTAATGATTTCAAAGGAAAGTGCTCCCAAACTGCAAATCACTATTCAGAGACAAGTTGGAGCTTCATTTAATGAAGCTTCTTTTTTCCTTCCGTAAGTCACAAATGAGGTATGAATTTTACATCTAAAGTGAAAAAATACATCTATATATATTTATCCTTGGTGACATTTATAAAAAAAGGAAAGAAAAAGAAACACTGATATTCTCACTGAGGTATACAAAGAAAAAAGCTACATCTTTGCTCTAGAAAACTGAACTTCTATCATTAAAAAGTTATGTGAGGCATATATTTTTCATTTAAAAATATTCAGAGCTTTTAAAAAAGATTTTGACGATTAATGCTGGAGTTGATTGCAATTTACATAATTAGTACAAATCTATGGGGATGTTTATATTTGTTTATATTTTATTAAAGTATATATTTTTCAAATGTAGACCTTTACCTTTAAGTTTATGCACTGAGTACAAATGGGAGGGCTTGCACATCTTACCCCTGAAGTAAACTACATCTCTGGGCATCTCAAGTGAAATTTTAGCCCTCTTAAAGACAATGTCAAAACTTCTGTTGATTTCATCAGGGCCAGGATTTAGGTCTAGCCTTAGGTGTGGGTCACCTGCCCCACCGCTTAGGGCACTGTGGTCATGGGCCATCGTGCGGCAGCATAGACATGCATGTTGCCAGTAGGCAGAGGAGCTCCACAAACTCACAGAGGCAACATGTTGGGGGAAGGTGTGCACCCAGATTTCTCCCAGCTTCTTTCCAGCAGAGGAATGTGGAGGGGGGGCAAGCAGTGGCACACAGATACTGCTTGCCCCCTCTAGTGTTCCTCTGTGCCTCACTTTGGGTTGCGTGTGGGGGGGAGTGAGGAATAAAGCCAGGATTCCCTGCGTCCAGATCACTTTCCCTACCCGGGCTGTGGTGTGAGCTGAGCATCAGGAGTTGTTGCTCTCCTGCCCTTCTCTTACACAGCCCTGTCAAGGTGTCAGCCCACTCTGAACTTTAGGGTACAGATGTGGGGACCTGCATGAGATAACCCTTAAGCCTATTTACTAGCTTAGGTTAACAGTAAGCTGCCACCACCAAGTGTGTTACAAATCTTAGAGGAGAGCCACTTGGAACTCTGACTTCCCCCAAATATGTCCACAGTCTTTATCCCCCATTTCCTGGCAGGACTGAGACTGATTTACCTCCCACCAATTCCTAGTGAGCCCAGATCCAAAAAACCCTTGGATCTTAAAACAAGGAAAAATCAATCAGGTTCTTTAAGAGAAGACTTTTAATTAAAGAAAAAAAAGTGAAAGGAATACCTCTGTGAGATTAGCATGCAAGCTGCTCTCACAGACAACAGATTCAAAACACAGAGGATGTCCCTCTGGCAAAAACCTTAGTTACGCAAAGACACTCAATTTGATTCTCCCACTATGAAAAACAAAGTCAGAAAAGAAAATGAACATAATCTAATATATTCCTTCTCTAAACACTTACTACTTTTAAGAAATGTTAGATGGCTGATTCATGGATCCTTCACTCCGGCACAAACTTTTCTGAACAGACAAAGACTGATTTCCCTCTTCCCTCTTTGAAAACATCCTGTCCCCCCATGGATTCCTCTGGTCAGGTGTCAGCTAGGTTATGTGAACTTCTTAACCCTTTACAGCTAAAAGAGGAATTAACCCTTAACTGTCTGCTTATGACAAGTCCAGATAGGGAAAATGACCTGGACACAGGGAGCCCTGGTGTAGCTCCTTGCTCCCCTCCTCCCAGCCACCTACGGGGGCCCAGAGGAGCAGCATTTAAGGGGGGAGCGAGCAGCAACACCAGCCACTCTGTGCATCCGGGTCAGTTTCCCCATACAGATGCAGTTAGGGATACACAAGGGGGGTTCAGGGGTTGGGGCAAAGAGAGCACCGTGCAGGGGTTAAGGGAGAAGGGAGTGCAGGAGGGAGGTGGGGAAAAGGTACACCGGATGGGTTGGGGAAAAAGGGTCATTCATTATAATTATGTATTTTACAAATAATTTCAGGCATATGTCTCAGATTAGATGCCTGAAATCATGCTCAATTTTATCAGTGACTACCATCTCTCAGCTTTCCTGCACTAGCACAAGGTGGGTCCACCTCCCTCTCTGTCTGGGCAGGATGGGCCAGGGGTGATGGGGGGGCAGGGGCAATGTGAGGCACTATCCCCATGACAGCTTGGGGAAATGGGGGTCAGGAGCACCAAAACACAAGTTCACCCAGGGCACCATTTTCCCCAAGGCTGGCCTGCCAGGGTTACACTTTTTACCCAGTTCAGCTGAAATAAACGTTGTGTGTAAAGCTCTCTTTGTGACTATGGGTACGTCATTCCCAGCTCAAGCAGACATATCTGTGCTAGCTCTGATCAAGGTAGCACACTAAAAATAGTCCAGCTGAGACAATGTGAGTAGAGGGAGGCGCTAGTCACGCTGCATACAAACCCTTCCGAGATGCTAGGTATGTATTCAGGGTGGCTAGCCCCTCCTGCTGCTGGTGCTATCATTGATAGTCGCTATTTTTAGCACAGTAGCTCAACCAGAGCTAGTGCAGGTATGTCTCATCAAAGTGGGAATCACACTGCCACCTCAAAGGGCAGACATACGCTCTGAGAGATGACAATTAATTCTACATGAATGTCTGCACAGTATGCATATGAATATGAATGTGAAGAAAATATGAGCTGGATTTCATCTAAAATAGACTCTAAGAGTGGTGTTTTCAAAAGTGCTCAGCTCTGACCTAATTCTGCTTCCTTTGAAGTCAGTGGAGCTTTACCATTGACATGAATGGAAAAGTGCTAAACACTTTTCAAAATCTCACCATAAACAACTCTACTGTCATGACCATCCAATTCCTCATGAAAAAGAAGTTGCTAGGATCCATCAAGAATACACCTGTTGCAGTGAGAGGTAAGATAGGAATCAAGAAAATTTCTCTCATATCGTCCTGCTTCCTAAACAATCTTTTCCATAGGTCTATTTTACTCAATATTCTACAGCACCATAGGTAGGAAATGCATAATTCCCATTTTCTGTTCATTTTTTGTAATTTGCATTATCCATTGTATTGTGAAAGTAGAATGAATTATATTGTAAAAATAAGAATGGATTAAAGAAATGTTGTATGTACCTTTAAGCAGAAATAAGAAATGTTGAAATACAGGTGCCAGGAAAAGAAACATTAGGCAAAAACAAGAGTGCTAATGGCGAAAAATTAACAGAAGATCGGTAATAGTTAGTAAGGAAATAAGAAATGCATGCCTAGCCCAGGTAAACTTATCAGATTCTGCTTCCTTTGTTATCTTGCTAAGTGCTTGCCCTTTTATCTGTATAAATAAGATAGTTTGTGTCTTGGATGGGGCTCACATTATCTGGATGTTATTAGCAGAGCGCTGTGCTAATAAAACAGAGTGGTCTGACAAACTGTGAGTCCTGAGTCTAACTTTGACAGTATCAAACATTATTTGCCTTTTTCTGTAGTTTCAATCATTTCTGTGTGTTTTTTCTCCAACTCTCATAGTAATTTTACAAATAAACCATTGGATTTAATATTGCCTTCAAATGCTCACCTGCACAAAATACCATTGTGCAACACTGCAGGCTGCGCATTTGAAATTACAAAGACCCATTTTCTCCTTATGCCCTCCAGCCTTCCAACTGTGCAAAATGTCTACTAATTATTACAGGATAATTACGTAGCATTAAAATGTCAAGGACTATCATGAAATTCTCCCCATCATATTCCTTCTAGAAATATGCATTTGTCAGCCACATAATTATATATTTGAAATGTCCACATAATTCTATTCTGGTCAGATACATTATAGCGCATTAGCAGAGAGATTCATTCAAATATACAAGACTGAACAATATGTTGTCCTTCCTTTTGGTTAACAGAGGCTATTCAGCGGTCATGAAGGGTAGAGGTTGCTAGCACTGAAGACTTAACCCATAGAATGGTAAAAAAGTCAGAAATTGTGTAAGCTTTCCCTCACTAGCAACCTTGACCTGGGGAAAACATCTATAACAGTCATCAACAAATGCACAAGTCATATGTCTTCTATGTTTGGGACAATTTATTGTTCGATTTTCAGAGATGCTGAGCACATGCAACACTAACTGACTTTAACAAGAGTGGTGAGTGCTCTGAACTTTTGAAACTGAGTTCTTTAAAGACTAATGCTCTTCCTAAACACAGTGATCATTCTCATTAAGACATAACAAAACAAGAAAGCAGAAGCAGCCAAGAATGGCAGTGGGTTTAGTTTAAAAGTAGTGAGCAAAAAGGAAACACAACTTTCCTCCCTCCTCATTTAAAAATAGGTTACACTGGTCTACAATTTTTGAGAAGTTGTCTGCTTCTGAGATAAAATGTGCTATTTATTATGTATTTTGATGTGCTGAATTCAAATATGACAATTAAAACAACTGATTGGCTACTGTTTCTAAGATATTTAAGTTTTTACATTTTATGTCTATGTATATTGTGTTGATAGTAGAGTTTTAATCATAAATTGTAAACCTAGGTCTTTTCATGTGTTATGGTTGCTTTACATGAAGACTTCACCTGTCCTGTTTGTACACTTTAAAATCAGCCAAAGGTTTTATATAATAAATTTATTTGAACAAAGGCAAAAACTATTATGTAATAGTTAGTCCTATCAGTGTCTACTCGGCACTTCTTTGCTGTCTCTTTATCATTAAATGGAGCATCTCTCTGTCACTGTCCAGCAATGTCTGCAGCATTGATGGGTCCATTTGCCTGATAGCGTTTCTCTATTTGCAATTCTGTGAATGCTCGCCGTGCTCGTCGTCACTGCTCCGCAGTTCGCTGGAAAAAAATCTGTAGTTGTTTGCTTGTTTGCAAGAAAATTTATTGCACTAACTGGAAGGCTTTCCATGCCGTCTTTTCCTTGCCACGTAGTGATAGTCAAATGCATCACTCGAAAGAAGTTCACGAATCTGAGGACCAACAAAGACACCTTCCTTTATCTTAGCTTTCACTTAACCTTGGAAATTTTCCATGGAGGTACTTGAAAGCTGCTTGTGTTTTGTCAATGGCCTTGACAAACAGTTCTTCATCAGACCCAGCTTTGATGTGTAAGGGTGGTAACAAAAATCTTCCTTGATTCAACAAGTGGTGGATGCTGAACACTTTTTTCCTCCCAGGCTCCAAATGACTGTCGGAGTGGCCAATCTTTCTTGATGCAGTGGGAATCTCTTGCACGACTATCCCATTCGCAGAGAAAACAGCAGTACTTTGTGTATCCAGTCTGCAGACCAAGCAAGAGAGCAACAACCTTCAAATCGCCACAAAGCTGCCACTGATGTTGGTCATAGTTTATGCACCTCAAAAAGTTGTTTCATGTTGTCATAGGTTTCCTTCATATGGACTGCATGACCAACTGGAATTGATGGGCAAAACATTGCCATTATGCAGCAAAACAGCTTTAAGACTCATCTTAGATGAATCAATGAACAGTCTATCCACTCATCTGGATCGTGAACGATGTTGAGGGCTGCCATCACACCATCGATTTGTTGCAGGCTACAAGATCACCTTCCATGAAGAAGAATGGGACAAGATCCTTTTGACGGTCACGGAACATGGAAACCCTAACATCACCTGCCAGGAGATTCCACTGCTGTAGTCTGGAGCCCAACAGCTCCTGCCTTACTCTTGGGTAGTTCCAAATCCCTGACAAGGTCATTCAGTTCACCTTGTGTTATGAGGTGTGGTTCAGAGGAGGAGGATGGGAAAAAAATGTGGGTCCTGTGACATTGATGGTTTCAGGACCAGAAGTTTCATCCTTTTCCTCTTCCTCGTCTGACTCAAGTGAGAATGATTCTGGTGCATCAGGAACCGGCAGTCCTTCTCTCCGTGGGGTACTGGGCGTATAGCTGATGGAATGTTTGGATAATGCACAGTCCACTTTTTCTTCTTTGACACACCCTTTCCCAACTGGAGGCACCATGCAGAAGTAACAATTGCTGGTATGATCTGTTGGCTCTCTCCAAATCATTGGGCACTGCAAAAGGCATAGATTTCCTTTCCTGTTCAACCACTGGCGAAGATTTGTTGCACAAGTGTTGCAGCATATGTGTGGGGCCCACCTCTTTGTCCTGATCTCCAATTTTGCAGCCAAAATAAAGGTGATAGGCTTTCTTACCATAGTGGTTATACTGCGGCTTTTGATGCAAAAGTCACTTCATCACAAATAGCAGAAGTTATCTGCACTGTTCACACAAGTACGAGGCATCTCTGCTCACTTTGGCTAAACAGAAATGTGTCCCTTTGCAAAATCAAACACTGACAAATAAGAGAGCACGACACTGTATGATTTCTAGAGCTGATATAGGGCAATTTGTTCAGCAGAGTGATGTAAGCTTAGTTATATTGCATCATCCATGACTTCTAGGAATAACATGATGCAATTCATATCATGTATGATGCAATACGCAGCTTCAGATTGCATCATTCATGTTTTGCCTAAAAAGCAAGTTACTGTCCAAACCTAGTCAATAGATTTATTCATAGATCCAGTCAAAGATGTATTTTAGTCATTTCTGGTTTAAATTGAGATCCCTTCCCTTTATAAGTCACTTATCCTCCGCCATTCCCAAGTCAAGGGTCATACATATTGGCCCAATAGCATATCTTGAAAACTAGAGCCAATCAACAATCTTAAGCATCACTTTCGTTCTCAGTGACCCAGAATTAGTAAAGTTTGACTATATTTATTTCAGAAGCATTTTGGCTGTAGAGCAGTGTTATTGTCCATTTCTTTTATCGAGAGTTAACATAATTTTAAAAGGCAGATTTCTCAGCAGTGTCACTCCAGCATTAAGGAAGGGAGTTTGAGGGAGGTTTGATCAATGTTGATTTTCTGCATTAGACATACTGCAGAATTCTTTATTATTTTGTCTTCTAATCAGAATAATGTTGGTCTAATTCTTCTTTTTTATTATTTTTTTTTGGTACTACAAAGATGCTGCAGATTTTAAAGTGGAGCAGAAACAAGCTCAGCACTATATTATATTGCAAGAACCTTCACAATCATCAATCAGCATGCTGGTGCTGCTCCTGGCAACTAGTTATACCTCACTGTGGGAGCTTTGTGGCTCAAATAGTTAAAAGAAAGCATTTTTAAAAAGTAGTTTGTATACACATTATATTTGCTCACAAAGTCAAACCTCTGTTTGTAGTCTCTCTGTATCATTCCCCGATTACACTGTTCACTGGCAGAAGTCAGTCAGATATGTCAAGCTTAGCTATTAAATACTAATTTCTAACAACAAAAATGTCACCAGCCAGTGACTGCATCTAATCTACTTTGGCCAAGAGAACCTACAGGCACTTTGGATAAGGAACAGCTAGTGATGCCCATTTTGGTGGTGCAGAAAGCAGGAAGACAAAATAAAAAGTCAACAACTTAAATTAGAGAGCATAGATGTTTTTGGAAGTAGGAAACTTGCCAATGAGTACAGGGTACAAATGAGGCAGATTGGTCCATGCCCATGAGTCTAGGGAGTATCTGGAGAGGAAGATTTCTTCAACACCACCAGAAACTGAGAGTGTGCAGCAGGAACTGCCAACAGGGCTGGGAAAATTTTGATAAAATGTTTGTGACTAGGCCTTGTATAAATGTATGCTCAGAGATATTCTACAGTAGCGATAACCTGATTACTTATCCCGAGGAGCTGCCATTGGTAACATGCCAGAGTCTGCAATTACTAAGGCTTCCTGAGCTCCCTTCCTCTTCTGACAGCAGAAGAAAACTCTGCATGTGTGGTTCTGATTAGAGGATTGGGAATGCAAATGGCAGGAGTGAGGTTTCTGCAGCATGAATTTACTTCAAGTTTAAGGTCACCCCAGATCCATTAGTGGGTGGCTGGCAAGAATCTGCTAGATAATCCCCTCTATCTCTGTACCTGGGACAAAGCAGAGTAAGTGATTGTAGATAGGCTGCAGTAACTTCCATGGATTTTCTCTTGCACTGAGGGTTCCAAAGGCAATTGTGGTCAGTGCTGGGGAAGAGATGCTGTGGGATTGGCAGCACTGCTCCTTCATGAGCTATGATGTCCAAGTGGAAAATGGTGCTGCAAGTTTGTGGGGGGACAAATCCTCTGGGAGGGCAAATTTCACCTCCTTGAAAGAAGAATGAGGAAGAAACTCACCGATGAAGGTCATGGAATGAAGCTGAGAGCGTGCAACCAGTGTACAAGAGAATAGGGCCTTATGCATTTACATGGAATTTACCAAATAATCTCAACTGAGTTGTAAAAACAAATCATCGATTGCAATAGTTACTCTAAAAAAAGAAAGTATAAGAGCATGTCTCGTGGCTAAGTTGAGGCAAGGTGGGAAATCTCTCTCATTGGACCAACTTCTATTGGTGAGAGCGACAAGCTTTCAAGCTATCCAGATCTCTTCTTCAGAATCAATCCAAAAGGAAAAAAATAAGAACAAACACAAGAAGTGCACATTCCCTTCCATCAGCATTTTGTGATTAAGATACCTATCCCGTATTGTCTGAAAATGACTTTCAAAGTGGATGAAAGCCTTAGAGTATGTCTACAGAGCATTTTGGACTAAGCCTCCCATCCTGGGTTGACAGACTTGGGGTAGCAGGGAGTGTACTAGTGCTCTAAAAAGAGCTATACAGACACAGTTTGAAGTTGTGGCTCATGGTCTAAAGCTCCCCACAATTTCAGAGCTTGAGCTCCAGTCCAAGCTGTAACTTCAAAGCATTTTCTATACAGCTATTTTTAGAGCGCTAGTAGGAGCCCCACTAACTTGAGTCAGTTGATCTGTGATGGGAGGCTCACTTCCGCTCAGTCCAAAATGCTCTTACACACCCCGAGAAGTTTAATTTGTCTGACAAACATGAACCGTATATCTGCCAAAGGTAATACTGACCATGGGCAAAATCCTGGCATTGCGATTTCTCATGTAAGGAACATGAGATGGGAACTGCTAGGTTTATCTTCTCATCAGCATCTAGTCTCTTCAGGAATAGTCATCATAGCCGTACAACTGACAAATCCAATTCTAAGAAACTTCTGAAATCCTGGTGGGATTATGCTGTACTGTATCAGTGAATTTGAAGCATGACTTCCACTTCCTAAATGCAATGGAAATCCAGTGCAATTAAGTATGAAATCTTTATGTTAATGTCAGAAGAAGTGCTCAGAACACTGAATGATAAAGACGATGTCTACACCACTGAGTAGCGTGGCGCCATAGCTATGCCAACATGACACCATACAGTAGACAAAGACTACATCAGTAGAATTTTTTTCTGTCAGTGTAGGAATACTAGGTCAATGGAAGCATTCTTATGATGGGGCAGCTGCATCTGTACTGGGTGTTAGGTGTTAGCTACTACAGTCAGGGGTGTGGGTTTTTCACATCCCTGAGTGACTGTGTCAAACTAATTTTTAAGTGTAGACCAGGTCACAGGGAAGCAGGACCGAGACTCTGGAGAACTTAATTTTATCCCTGAGTCTGCCACTGGATTACTGTGTGACCTTGGGAAAGCCACTTCACCTCTCTATGCCTCAGCTTGCCTGTCTTTAAAATGGGGAAAATGATATTTACCTCCTTCATAAAGCTTTGAAATACACCGTATAACAGCAGGTATTTAACATGGGAGGGAAAAGTAAAAACCATGGACTGCTACAATGCTGTAGACTAAGGTCCCAGCACACAATGCTCCACCTTAATGCAATTGGTTTTCCTCTCAGGCTGAGCACTTCACGCTTGATTGCTAGTCTCAACATGCTGCAGCTATGTAATGAAGGGGATAGTGGCAGCCATTTGCTCTATTTAATTTAAATTAAGGACACCGGCAAGTCACAAATTGTGGCTGTCATTCTTCATACAGTGATAACTGATTTGCCAGTAGATATTAAAAGTCCCAAACAAACTCTTTGCCTTTCCATGGTGGATAAAGCCTCTCCATTTGGAATGTCCCCTTGCCCCCATTTTTTTAAAAACAACATCAGCAGAAACTTGATGTGTGGCTGGTGCAGTGATCTATCTTAACTCTTCCAATTTGTTTTCCCCAGCGAGATTCTGGTGCAGTGATTTGGACTGTCTGAACTACAAGTGCAGGAAAGCTTGAGGAAGTGAGACTGGTTAGTGTGCACTCTATGTCTTGTGCACAGAAACAGGTTAATCAAGATGCCATACAGCAGAGTACCTCCGCGTGGCACTTGTTATCCTTATTATGGGAGCAGGCAGGATTTGTTCAGTGTTCACTGAAAAGACTAGGATGATCTGAGTCTTTTCAAAAAGCAAATGTCAGAAGAGAAACTGATGTTGCTGGATGATTTTAGCCATTCTGCCTCGTCAGCCTTTCTAAACTAAACCTCTGAGATTATGGCCTGGTCTACACTAACCTTTATTTCAGAATTAGCTGAGTTATTTTAAAAAAAAGGGATTCTGTACACATGACCAAACTTTTTTCTCCGATTTAAAGGACTCTTTAATTCGATTTCTGTACTCCACCTTGGCAAGTGGAGTAGCGCTTAAATCGAGATCACAATCCCGGGTTAAAGGTATTGTGGATGCAATTCGACGTTATTGGCCTCTGGGAGCTATCCCAGGATGCTCCCTTCTGACCGCTTTGGTCAACACTCTCAACTCCAATGCACTAGCCATGCGAGCAGGAAAATCCTTGGGAACTTTTGAATTTCATTTCCTGTTTGGTCACCAGCAGCACAGGTGACCATCAGCACAGTCCACCACCACAGGCAACCATGCAGAGTCCACCATCACAGGAGATCACGCAGTCCCGGATTCGCAGATGAATTCCAGCATGGTCTGAACAGGAGGTACTGGATCTCATCGCATGCTGGGGAGATGAGTCTGTTATGGCAGAACTACGTTCCAAAAAAAGGAACACAAAGACCTACGCTAAAGTCTCCAGGGCCATGACGGAAAGAGGCTACTCCAGGGACACTGAGCAGTGTCGTACAAAAATCAAGGTGCTCAGGCAAGCATACCAAAAAGCCAGGGAGGCAAACGGGCACTCTGGGTAACAGCTCCATACATTTCACTTTTACTGTGAGCTCCATGCAATTATAGGTGATGCCACCACTATCCCACCACTGTCTGTGGATACCTGCAAGGGGGCAGTTGCACAGAGTGAGGAGGAGGAGGAGACATTGGAGGAGGAGGAGGACAGTGCACAGGCAACAAGTGGAGAATCCATTTTTCCCTCTAGCCAGGAACTAATCTTAACGCTGGATCCAATGGCCTCCCCTCACTCCCAAGGCGGGCTCCTGTTCCATGACCCTGGAGAAGGTACTTCTGGTGATTGAGAGCCTGATCGGAGCCACATGGTGGGGGGCGGGGGTGGGGAACCCAGCCGCGCTGGGTTGTTTGCGTTTAGAGTAAATGGATCTTCCCTCCTCTGAGCCTGATCAGAGCCACGTGGTGTGGGGCAGGGGTGGGAAACCCAGCCACGATGGGTTGTTTGAATTTAGAGTAAATGGTTCTTCCCTGCTCTGAGCCTGATTGGAGCCAGGCAGTGTGTGTGTGTGTGTGTGGTTGTCGTGTGCAGTGATCATCCTAGAGAGCCTGCAGGCCCTCCTTCCATATGGCAAACCCACCAGGCATTGCTTGCTGTGGAAAAGGGGGCCCAACAGTTTGAAAGCACTGAAATGAATGTAGAAGAAGCAGAACCCGTGTGCCCCTAGAGGCTGTCTGCAAGATGAATTCTGTTGCCCAGTTGTATGTGATGGCTTACTCATACCAAAGTGCCCCTTTGTTCTTTGCAATGTAATTTTAAAATACTACCCTCCCTTTTTCTCCTCCCACAGGTGCAAATGTTTCAATGAGGCCTCTATCTACTCCGTCCCAGAGGCTGGGCCAGATTAGAAGATGGAAAAAACAAACTTGGGAGGACATGTTTGCCGAGCTCCTGCAGTCCTCCTGCACTGATAGGGCCCAGCTGAATGCATGGAGGCGAACAATTGTGGAGTCCCATAAAGCATTACAGGAACACGAAGAGAGGAGGGAGGCACGCAATGAGAGCAGGCAGGACGCTATGGTCAAGCTCTTGGAGGAGCAAACTGACATGCTCTGCTGTATGGTGGATCTAATGCGGGAAACGCAGCAAGACCACAGACTGCCGCTGCAGCCCCTGTATAATCAAACTCCCTCCTCCCCAAGTTCCACAGCCTCCTCACCCACATGCCCAAGAACACAGGGACCCACACACACAACCCCAGAGGCTTGCCCAAGCACCAGAAAGCTGGCATATGCAAACTTTTGATTTGGTTTCTGTACTTGTCCTTCCCTCTTCCTCCACCCCCCTAACCCAACTCCCCCCCCAATCTACCTTCCAATTTCTCACAATGCGTTGTGCATCAAATAATAAAGAACATTTTTAAACAATTTTGATTTTATTTCCTTTCATATAGACAGGGCGCGGGTAACTTCAAGAGAAAAAACACAACTGTCACACCGTACCCTGGCCAGTCATGAAACTGGCTTCCAAAGATTCTCTGATGTGCAGCATGCCCTGTTGTGCTCTTCTAATCACCCAGTTGTCTGGCTATGTGAGAAACTGGCAGCCAGGCGAGTTGCCTCAACCTCCCACCCCGCCATAGAAGTCTCCCCCTTACTCTTACAGATATTGTGGAGCACACAACAAGCAGCAATTACAATTGGAATATTGGTTGTGCTGAGATCTAACCAAGTCAGTAAACTGTGCCAGCACCCTTTCAAACGTCCAAAAACACATTCTACTACCATTCTGCACTTGCTCAGCTTATAGAGTTGAACTGCTCCTTACTACTTGTCCAGGGTGCCTGTGTACGACTTCATGAGCCATGGCATTAAATAGGCTAGTCCCCGAGGATAACAACAGTAAGTTATCCTGTATCTCATGTTGATGTCTGTGAAACGTTCCTTGTGATCCACCAGTGCTTGCAGCACTATGGAAAAGTACCCCTTGCGCTTTATGTACTGGCCGCCACAGTGTGCTGAGGTCAAGATGGGGATATGCGTTCCGTCTTTCACCCTGCCGCAGTTAAGGAATCCCAGCGCATTAAAGCCATGCACAATTGTCTGCATATTTCCCAGAGTCACTACCCTTAATAGCAGTTGGTCAATGACTGCGTTAGCTACTTGCAGCACAGCAGCCCTTACAGTAGATTTTCCCACTCCAAACTGATTCTTGACTGACCGGTAGCTGTCAGGCATTGCAAGCTTCCACAGTGCTATGGCCACTCGCTTCTCTGATGGCTGCTCTCATTTTGGTGTCTTTGCGCTTCAGGGCAGGGGACAGCAAGTCACAAATTTCCATGAAAGTGGCCCTATGCATATGAAAGTTTCGCAGCCACTGAGAATCATCCCAGACCTGCAACACTGTGTGGGCCCACCAGTCTGTGCTTGTTTCCCGGGCCCAGAATCGGCGTTCCACGGCATGAACCTGGCCCAATGCCACCACAATCTCCCAATTGCCACATGCCGTGCATCTAGGAACGTCTAAGTCCATTTTCTCATCAGTATAGTAATCACACTGTCGTCGCTTCCTTGCCCATTTTGCAGGTACTGAACATACTGCTGGATAATGTGTGAGGTATTTGCAATGGTAAAAACTGCAGCAGAGATCTGAGCAGGCTCCATGTTTGCCGCGCAATGGCACCTGTACGAGTAATCCTTGAAAAAGGGCACAAAATGAGCTGTTCGGTTCAAGATGACTGATAAAAGGCGGTAAATGGCTGTCTTCTGTAGCTTCCACTTGAGCCCAAGACAGCTTCTGCCACTTTCTCCAGATTGTCTGTGTGGCTCTGCTCACGATGGCTGAGAAACGGCAGGGAATTGTTGCCTTCTGTAGCTTCCACGGGAACCCAGGACAGACAACATGGAAAAAGCGGTGGAAGCTGTTGTCATAAACAGATAGCTAAGGGTTAATGTTTCTTTTACCTGTAAAGGGTTAACAAAGGGAACCAAACACCTGACCAGAGGACCAATCAGGAAACCTGATTTTTCAAAGTGAGGGAGGGAACTTCTGGGTGCATTTTGTCTTTGTTCTGCCTGTTTGTTTTCTCTCGGCTATGAGGGAAGAGCTTTTTTTTCTTTTCTATCTCCAAGCTTCTTTCTATCCTTCCGTTCCCAAGGTGTGAGTACAAAAGGAAAAGCAATGGGTTTATATTGTATTTTGTATTTACATGTGTGGAGTTGCTGGAATGTTTAAATTGGATATCTTTTTGAATAAGGCTGATTATTCATATTTTCTTTTAAGCAATAGCCCTGTGTTATGTCATCTTGATGCAGTGATCATGTCATGTGTTTTTTCTTTCTTTTTTATATAAAGCTTTCTTTTCCTAGTTAAGGCAAGGGGATAGCAAGATTTTTAAGCAATCGGTAATCGGGTTGTACCGGTACGACTGGAGAATTGCTAACGTAGTTCCTTTTTTAAGAAGGGGAAAAAGGTGATCCGGTAACTATAGGGCCTGTTAGCTGACGATCTGGTAGTATGTAAGGTCCTGGAAAAAATTTAAGGGAGAAAGTAGTTAAGACATGAGGTCAATGGAATGGGACGAATTGCAACAGTGGATTTACTAAAGGTAGATCTGCGCAAACCAACCTGATCTCCTTCTGTGAGAAGGTGACGATTACTTACAAAGGAAATGCGGTAGATTAATTTACCTCGATTTCAGTAAGCCGTTTGACGTGGTTCCACATGGGAACTGTTAGTTAAATTGGAAAAGATGGGGATGAATATGAAGTTGTAAGGTGGATAGGAACTGGTTAAAGGGGAGACTCCAGCGGTCGACTGAAGGGTGAACTGTCAGGCTGGAAGGAGGTTACTAGCGGAGTCCCTCAAGGATCGGTTTTGGACCGATCTTATTTAACCTTTTATTACTGACCTTGGCACAAAGAGCGGAATGTGCTAATAAAGTTTGCGGATGACACAAAGCTGGGGGTATTGCTAACACGGAGAAGGACCGGATACTATTCAGGAAGTCTGGACCACCTTGTAAACTGGAGTAATAGTAATAGGTGAAATATAATAGTGAAAAGTGCAGGTCATGCACTTAGGGATTAATAATAAGAATTTTAGATATACGTTGGGACGCATCAGTTGAAGCGACAGAGGAGAAAGGACCTGGGGTATTGGTTGATAGCAGGATGTCTATGAGCCGCCAATGCGATATAGCCGTTAAAAAAGCAAATGCGGTTTAGTGCATCAGGCGAGTATTTCCAGCAAGGATAAGGAGGTGTTAGTACCGTTATATAAGCGCTGGTGAGACCCCACCTGGAATATGTGTGTGCAGTTCTGGTGTCCCATGTTTAAGAAGATGAATTCAAACAGGAATAGGTCAGAGAGGGCTACTAGGATGACCCGAGGAATGGAACAACCTGCCTTATGAAAGGAGACTCAAAGAGCTTGGCTTGTTTAGCCTGAAAGAAGGCTCGGGGGATATGCTTGCTCTATATAAATATATCAGGGGGATTAACGTTAGGGAGGGAGAGGAATTATTTAAGTTAGTACTAAGTAGGCACAAGGACAAAATGGGTACAAACTGAATATTAGGAAGTTTAGACTTGAAATTAGACGAAGGTTTCTAACCATTAGAGGAGTGAAGTTCTGAACAGCCTTCCGAGGGAAGTAGTGGGGGACAAAGACTTATCTGGCTTTAAGACTAAGCTTGATAAGTATACGGAGGGGATGATATGATGGATAGTTTAATTGGGCAATTGATTCTGGATTATCAGCAGATAAGTCTGCTCAATGGTCTGTGAGGGGATGGTATGATGGATGGTAACTGAGTTACTGCAGAGAATTTCTTGGGTGCTGGCTGGTGAGTCTTGCCCACATGCTCAGGGTTTAGCTGATCGCCATATTTGGGTCGGGAAGGAATTTTCCTCCAGGGCGATTGGCAGAGGCCCTGGAGGTTTTTCGCCTTCTCTGCAGGCGTGGGGCATGGTCACTTGCTGGTGAATTCTCTGCAGCTTGAGGTCTTCAAACCACAATATTGAGGACTTCATAACTCAGTCATGGTAGGGGTTGTTATAAAAGTGGATGGGTAGGGTTCTGTGGCCTGCTTGTGCAGGAGGTCAGACTAGAGATCATATTGGTCCCTTCTGACCTATGAGTCTATGAGTCTATGATAGGAATCTCTGTGCCAGGAACACTGTCCCTCTCAAGGGAAAGACTGGAGGGGGGGGAGAAGAGGGAGGGGGAAGGTAAATCGTCCTCTCTGTTTTGTGTTCAAGGATTGAAGCAGGGAAATCTCTAGTATCCCCAGGGCGGGAAAATGTGGGAGGAAGTAAGAGCAGGGGAGAAGTGGTTATTTCCTTTGTTGGAGGCTCAGGGCATCTGAGTCTTTGGGAGTCCCCAGGGAAAGGTTTGGGGAGACCTGAGAGTTTATCAGGTACTCAGAATCCTGATTGGTGGCAAGCGAAGCCTAAGATCCAAGCTGGTAATTAAGCTTGGAGGTTCATGCTAAGCACCCAGATTTTGGACGCTAAGGTCCAGATTTGGGACAGAGGCTTATTACAGCTGTACAGCTCTGTTCATGATGGCCGAGAAACGGTGGGAAATGGTTAGATGAAAGAGGAGATAACATTCAAAGTGGATTCAACATACCAGGAGACAGGCATTGCACTGTGCTGCACCGTCTGCTGGCAGCATGGCGTCTGCCATAGCTTTTATGGAGGGAGGAGCGAGTGACGGCACACACCCAGGAAAACCCGTGAGAATGTTTTTGCCCCATCATGCACTGGGAGCTTAACCTACAATTCCAATGGGTGGCAGAGACAGTGGGAACTGTGGGATAGCTACCACGGTGCAACGCTCCACCATTCGATGCTAGCCTCGGTACTGTGGATGCACTCCACCGAATTCTCGGGCTTTAGTGGAGACACATAACATCGAATGCATGAACTCGATTCTGGAAATTCGAACAAAATAACTTTGAATTAATTTCGTACTGTGGACGTACCTTAAGTGGCACCGAGCTACAGATGCCTTTTGTCATGTCTCAAGGAAGTGGCCAGAAGAGAGACCAATAAGGCTGGAGTATGTTCCATGCCTATCATTCTTAGCTTTAGAAACGTGAGGTCTGTTGCATATCATCAGTATGTAACAAAGTACTGTTGATCTGGATCCTCAGCTGTGGCCAGAGCTCTGCACAGCTGAGGAAACAGGTGGGAAGATGAGGGGCTCTGAGCCTTCTTTGTTCTTCTTTCATCCCTGAGGCTGTCAGGGCCAGTCTAGCCTGCTGCATAATTTAGTGCAGCCTCAGGGCTGCTTTAAATTATGCCCACTGTAATTGTCTGTGATCACACCTCTCCCTCCCACAGCACATGCCTGACACAGGGGAGGCTGGGTTATCATACTGCCAGCTATGGGAGCTTTAGGCCACTCAAGGATTCAGCCTTGGCAGGAGAACCCTCAAGTTGCCTAGTTTATGACCCCTTTGCACTCCTCCAGTTGGAGCTAAGGCACGGATCTGGCCCAGTGTCTTGACAGCTATTGGCTGGAAATGCTGAGTGTTTCCTTCACACCCAGAACAAAAAGATGGTCCCCAACCCCAAATGGTTTATAATCTAAGTATAAGACAAGAAACAAAATATGACTATAGACAGATGGGGGACTACATGGCATAGGCCCTGACATCATAGGTGTTCCAGTGCTGGAGCACCCAGCAAAAAAAATTAGCTAGTGCTTAGCACCCACCAGCAGCCAGCTACTGCCTCCCCCTCAGCGCCTCCTGCCTGCCGGTGGCCCTGCCGATCAGCTCCTTACTCTCCCTCCCAGTGCCTCCCATCTGCCACAATCAGCTGTTTCGTGGCATGCAGGACTCTGGGAGGAAAGGGACAGGGAACGCTCAGGGAATGAGGTGGAACTGGGCAGGAAGAGGCTGAGAAGAGGCAGGGTGGGGGTGGGGACTTGGGAGAAGGGGGAGAGTGGGGGCAGAATCTGGGGTCAAGTGGGGAGTTGAGCACCTCCTGGGCCCAGAGGAAGCCGGTGCCTGTAGTACACAGAAACAATGATACAATATGATAGGGGGTGATATCAGGGTACCAATGTCCTAACAGTTGTCAATATTTTAGTAGGCACTGTGGCAAAGGAGAGTTTTAAAGAGGGATTTGAGGGCAGATAATGAGTTAGTTTTGCAGCTGTCTATGGGGTTCTCCTCCGAAGCTTTAGGTGCAGCTTTGCAGAAAACATGAAGGTGTTTGTTTGAAAATTGAAATGAGTGGGTGATGGAGGCTGACTACATGGGCCAACTGGAGGTGGGAGTCAATATTTCAATTGTGAATGGGAGATGATAGGTATGGGGATATGCAATGTCTAGCCTTGCAAGTGAAGACAAGTTACTTATGTCTGATACAACAGAGAAAGGGAAGTCAATGGAGAGATGCAAAGAGAAGAGTGACATGGTCAAAGTGACAGCCTAGGAAAACAAGCTTTGCAGCTGCATTCTGAATGGACTAGAGTGGGGAAAGGCCAGAGAAAATTATGTTGCAGTAATCAAGATGCAAGATGACAAGAGCCTGGTCAAAAGTTTTAGCTGTGTGGAGAGATAGGAGAGGCTGCATCTCAGTGATTTTATGCAGAAAGAATCTGCAAGATTTAGACACAGCCTGGATGTGATGGTCTACAGAGTGCTCCAAGCCAAAAATGATGTCCAACTTATAGGCAAGATGAGTGACAGCCAAGATATTGGTGTTATCCACAGTGATCCAGAAAGGAAGTGGGAAGGGGGTGGGCTTGGAGGGAAAGATTAAAAGCCCTGGCTTAGCCAAATTGAGCTGGACATTTATGAGGAGATATCAGAGATACTGGCACAGTTTAAGTGTGGACAGAAGAAGAAACATCTGCAGTAGAGAGATAGATCTGTGAGCCATCAGCATAGAGATGGCAGTTGAGTTTGTGTCTAAGGATGAGATTACCCAGAAATAAGGTGCGGTGGGGGAAGAGAAGGGAATGAAAGACCGAACCCAGTGGAACCCTGTTACTGGGTTCATTCACCACTAGTGGGTGCCTCCTCCTGGTCACTCTGGGGATTAACTCCTTCCAGGTCTGGGACCCCTTTCTGCTGCTCACTTCACACCCTCCAGCCACTGTCTCCATCAATCTCTGCAACTTCAGGTGTTCCTTCTCCATGACTTGGCCCTCCAGCCAGGTCACTATACGTATTTGCCCCTCCTGGGGTATCAAAATCTCTTATCATTAGCAGCCTCTGGCACTCTTTCTATTCACTGCCCCTATGGTACCACTTCCCCAGTGGCTAGTAAGGGAACCTGGGCCTGCCCACTACTCTTGGTTCCAGCTCAGGGACACACTAATCAGCAGCCAAGGTCTGTTCCTTCCTGGATCTTACTGTCTTTTCCTGAGCCATTTCCTTACCTTCTAGCTCTCCCCGCCTCTCTGGGTTTGCCAACCTCACAACTCCCTCCTCCCCAGGAGTAACTGTAGGCTACTTGCGTCTGTAGCCCCAAACACACCTCCCTTTTTCCTATGAGCTCCCTGGCTTTACAGAGGGCCCGTCTATTCCCACACAGGTGCACATCCCCTAACTTGGGTTTTCCTCACAGTCTTAATTCTCCCACCTTATAGCCTAAAAGATTAATTGGCCCATCTGGCCTCCATTAACCCCTCTGGGGACAGTGTCAGGTGAACACCCCATCACAAACCCTCAGGGAAAGCTGCAGCAGGGATGAACTCCCTGAATATCTCACATTTTCCTCCTTTCTGGAAGCTGATCCCACTCTTGCACCAATTACATTGTTTGCCGAGTGCTGGCCAGACACCAGTGCAGATTTTGAATTAGATGAGTGGCCCATCTAGTAGCTGGGCTTGAGATACAATGTGGTTACCCCAGCATTTCCCAATCCCTCCTTGCGCCTTTTGATCCATGCCCTTCAAGTCTCCAGACAGATCCCTAGCACTTCCTAATACTTTCTGTTCCAATCCTGTCATCCATCACCTCTCTCTCTCACCCTAAATCCCAATCCAGCTCCTCATCTCCCTTTAACCTCCACGCCTCTCCATCCTGTAGTTCCTGACAAATGGAATTATTCATGCGGTGACCACATGGTCTGAACCTCATCATCTCCTGGTTACTTCACCCTCTCCTCCCTTTTAGTGGTTGTGCCCCTCCTCACTTCTTCTTATGAAAGGTGGCAGAGGAAAATAGCTCCCTGATCTTCCAGGGGGCACTGGTTGACTCCAGAGCTGAAGAGGATGTAAGAAAGAGGGAGCTGCCTTATGAAGAGGCAACCATCACATGTCCCCCACATTCCTCAGCTAGGACTGATGGGTAGCTGTATTGCCTGCTCCCATGGCAGAAGCAGGGATTGCAGAGTCCTTCAAAGCACCCAGCTCTTTCCTCACACTCCATGACAGATGGGAGGGAGCACTTCCTATTGTAGTTGGTTGGAGGGTTTCTCAACTTCCTGCCACTCTTCCCCTCACTGCACCCCTATGTATATTCTGCAGCTGTTACCCCTAGACATGCACACATTACCCTGCTCCATATGCAAGAAGCAGAGAAAGTGAAACTGATTTCAGTCATGAATTGTAAGGGACCTGGTTGCGATATGGAATTCTCTTTTCCAATTACTTTCTAGGTTTATAATCAAAAGAAGTTTTGCTAATCAGAATCAAACCAAAGAATTTTGTATTTCAAAATACTATGAACATTTTGGATCACACTGTGGACTATTAATTGCTGAAATCCATTCTCTTGTGTGAGTTAAAATATATTTTATTTTTATTTTATCTCATTTAGAAAACATGATTTAAAAATGGACCGTGCGACTGAAATCTTTCAGGCCAAATTACAGATGGAATGAATTTTCATGACTGAGCTATAAATCTCAAAAATAGAGTTTATGATGGAATTACTAAAGCAACATTAACTGAGGAGGTATGAATTATACTGCTATCATAATAGCCTCGTCATAACTCAATACTAAAAGGTAGTCAATATCTCTATTTTATTCTGACTGTTAACTAAGAATATTTCACACAAAAGATACAGAGCCCTGACATTACTTGTATCAATAAAGTGTCCTATACCAGTACTTTACAAAGAATATTGAAATACTGCATAGCTGTTACTGATTTGCAGACATGCACTAATGTAATACAATCACCCAACAATATAGAGAAACAAATATACTGGATGTAAAATAATTTAGCTGTCAGCACTATTCTCTTTGGTTCCTATTGACTGAACTCTCTATCTGCTGATCTGTATGCTATGAAACCAACTGCAATGAAAAAAGGATGCATAAAACTTTTCCCCATCAAAGCAATTCTTTGTCACCGTTCCCAGCTTTGGGACCACTGGGACACAGGCATGCCTTGATGGGTATTTGCCCCTGCGTCTGACCATCTTCTCAATATTTCACCAAAAGGGTGTTGTGTGTGATCTCTGCCAAAAGCTAAGAACTAGTTGATTTTCATGGTTATTGGGAGGTGTTGGCATGAGAAACAATTTTAGAGTTATGTAACATGTACGATATTGTGTTCCAATAAAACTTGTCAGCCAAGGTAGTGGAGTCTCAGACCTGAGTCAATCAACACTGAGAACAACAGACAGCCATGGAGCCAGACCAAACCAGCGTTTGCTGTCTGGACCAGATGCAGGTTTGAGCACTTACAGAGACAAAAAAAATGAAGGAAAGTCCTGAATAGGGAACCCTCTGGGCTAAGAGACATTAGTTTGTAACTATATAAGAGAAGACGAAAGGGCATAAGACATTATCCATTATGGAGGAGATACTCTACCAACAGAAATGTCTCATGACAGGTGGAACCTAGTTCTCTGGACTGGACAAGTTCAGTGAGGACTGACCATTGGGTAAGGAATATATTCCTAGAAAGGAAAGAAACGTGTTAATAATTATAGTCTACAGGTTGTGTTCTGTGTTTTTCTTTTACCTATAACCTTTTGTCTCCAAATCCTTTTACTTGCTTTTATTTGAATCTTTATCTCAAGCTCTCTTAAATAAACTTCAATTTGGTTTTACTATAGACACATTTTAAAAAAATAAACAAACACATTTAAATGCCTTATACTCAAAAGAGCGTTGAATGGAGGTGAAATCAGTGAAGTGGAGTGCCCTGTCTCCATGGAAGCAGTGGATCGGGGAATTCTGACGGCGTCCAGATGATAAGGGACTGGGCACTCCAACATAACAAAGTGGGGTGTGTAAACTGCTAGTTAGAGAGGATTTCCCCTGCTGGGCATAGACAAGACTCTCTCCTGCTGTGAGCAGGTGGTAGGGATTCACTCCTCAGTTAATTCTGAAAAAGTGTGTAAGCAAAGTGGTATAAGCAGAAGGATGTGCACCCAGTTTATGAGCTAACCAAAATTCATGCTCAAGGCACTTACAAAGTATACTGATATATATAACCTAAAGATTTAAAAGTAAGAAGGTTGGAAAAAGGAAAGAAAATAGTTATATTTTGTTATGTATTGTTTCTTTATTTCAGGAGAAGGAAATAGAACAAAAGACAGTGCAAAATGAACACACAAACAAGACACATATTCCAGACTGACTAAGCTATAATTTGAGCAGCTGTGCACTGATCGTGCATTAGCAGCTGCAGGGAAAAATGTCGAGGAAATGGTGTTTATGCTCAGGGAACAAGATAAGTTACATGTACAGCAGCCAGATCCCTCGGGAAGGAATGGTGCTGCAGGGAGTGCAGACTTGACTGCAACCACCCAGTGAGGGGGTACCAGCCTGGCACAGTCCTCAGTGAGGCAGACATTCAGCTCGTGGGGGCCTGACTGGAGATGGTGAAACTGGAAAAAGAACAAGAAGAATGCCTATGACAGAAAGCAGACAGCAGGTGAAGAGAAACAGGCAGCAGAAGAAGCTGCAGATTGGAGACTGTGGTAGTTGGATGACTGAAAGCATGGAGAGAGGGAGCGCAAGCTCAAAATGTCAGAATCACAAAATAAAAACCCACCTTCTGCAAGTAATCCTCCCCAGGGATCAACCAGCTGTGATAAACAATGCCCATGCTACGGGAAGGGGATTGCATCCAGGGATAGTTGTGCATCTTTGAGAGCATATGCAAATGACTGTCTTGCTTCCCAAACTGTCTGGGAAAGCTTTGCATATGTCTAATGATATGGATTGAGGGAGGCTATGAATTATCACAATTTAAAACAAAACAAAACATCTGTGTTGTAAAGGTTTCAAATCACCCCAGAGCCATATCACCTAATATTTAGAATTTAGATTGGAATCTGTTGCTCATAGATGGTGAGTAGATGCTTCACTTTTCAGCATTTCAAGCATGTAGGAGAAGAGGGATACTGGTGATCTCTGGAATTGGAAACAAAGCAGTTAACTCACTTTGCTTCCCTGCAGAAAAAACTCTGAGTGAACGCAGATAGTAGCTCTGCCACTTGTACTTTTTTGGCACGCTTCCCCCTAGGGGGGGACAGGGTCCATGCTCATGGTAGGGGTCTACTACAGATTACCTAACCAAGAAGAAGTGGTGGATGAGGATTTTTTTAAACAAGTAACAAAATCATCCAAAGCACAGGACTAGGTGGTGATGGGGAACTTCAACTACTCAGACATCTGTTGGGAAAATAACACAGCAGGGCACAGATTATCCAGCAAGTTCATGGAACGTATTGGAAACTATTTTTATTTCAGAAGGTGGAGAAAGCTACTAGGGGAAAGACTGTTCTAGATTTGATTCTGACAGATAAGGAGGAACTGGTTGAGAATTTGAAAGTGGAAGGCACCTTGGGTGGAAGTGATCATGAAATGGCAGAGTTTGTGATTCTAAGGAATGGTAGGTGGGAGGACGGCAAAATAAAAACAATGCATTTCAAGAAGGCAGACTTTAGCAAACTCAGTGACCTGGTAGGTAAGATCCCATGAGAAGCAAGTGTAAAGAGAAAAACAATTGAGGACAGTTGGCAGTTTTTCAAAGAGACATTATTAAGGGCAAAAGAGCAAACTATCCCACTGCGTAGGAAAGATAGGAAACATGGCAAGAGACCACCTTTGCTTAGCCAGGATATCTTCAATGATCTAAAAAAAAAAAAAAAGAGTCCTACAAAAAGTGGAAACTAGTTCAAATTACAAAAGATCAATATAACCAAATAACACAAGTATGTAGGGGCAAAATTAGAAACAAGCTCAAACTAGCTAGAGACATAAAGGGTAACAAGAAAACATTCTACAAATATATTAGAAGCAAGAGGAAGATCAAGGACAGGGTAGGCCTGTTACTCAATGAGGGGGAAAAACAATAACAGAAAATGTGGAAATGGCAGAGGTGCTTAATGATTTCTTTGTTTTGGTTTTCACCAAGAAGGTTGGTGGTGACTGGAGTCTAACATGGTGAATGTCCATGAAAATAAGGTAGCATCAGAGGCTAAAATAGGGAAAGAACAAGTTAAAAATTACTAAGACAAGTTAGATGTCTTCAAGTCACCAGGGCCTGATTAAATGCATCCTACAGTACTCAAGGAGCTGACTGAGGAGATATCTGAGCCATTAACAATTATCTCTGAAAAGTCATAGAAGATGAGAGAGATCCAGAAGACTGGAAAAGGGCAAATAAAGTGCCATTACATCAAAAGGGAAATAAGGACAACCCAGGTGTAGCAGGGTGCTGGTGCAAAAGCATCTAATTAACCCCTGCCCAGTCAGCTCCAACTAAAGGAAGCAGATGTAGTAAGAGGACGCCCTGAGATATAAAGCTTGGTATCAGAAGCCCAGAATGAGGTCTAAGGCCTGAACTAAAGTAATGGTCAAGACTTTGCTAACATAAAGCAAAGTTAAGCTGTGAGCCAGAGGCAGGCCCGGCTCACAGAAGCTGGCAAGGAAAGGGCTGATGCTGCAAGAAGATACATACCTAAAAGGTACTGAACACTAGATATCAGAACACTCCAATACTTGCACATTCCTCACATAACAAGGAACAAGCTGATCCATCCCAATGACAGGGCCAAAAGGGGAATGTGATGGATAGAGTTGTTTTGTTCGAACCAACATGTGCAAGATAAGAGGCGGCACCTTACTAGGTACAGAGGTTGTACCTTGCTACATAGAGGGGTTGCACCTCAATATGTCAGGAGTGATGTGTAACTTGTTTGTACCTGTGTATAAGAATACATCCCTGGGGCAGTGTCTTTGTCCAGCCTAGGGGGCAGTGGAAAGTCCTGCCACTGACTGAGCTGAGTCCATTGCCAGGGAGTACATATGTACTGGCTAGCAGCACCTTGGACTTCGTTTGCCTGGGAGCTGGAGATTGTGTTTCTCTTTGACAATAAACCTGGCTGACATCCCTTCATACTTTACTAGAGTCTGTGGTCACTGGGGGTTCTCTCGCGATCTGCTGTGTCAGCTATCTGCGCAGAGCTGGGACAGCACACAGAGGAAACACACGCACGCAGCCGATTGTTATCGACATTGAACAGAGCAGAGCACCACACTGGCAGCGTCTGACAACAGCAGATTGAGGCTGATGGAAAAGGCCTGATGCTGGCCTGAGGATTGACAACACCTGCTGGCCTGACAAGCCAAGGGCTATAAAGGCTGGGAGGGAACCAGAAGGCTGGGTGCAGCCATGAATAAGTTAGTCAGGGAGGGAACTGGAGGTCTCCTAGCTGAAGGCTGACTCTGCCTGTAAAGGAGGTGACTAATCCTGCAAGGCTATATGTATATATATATAAACACTGGTGGTGGGAGAACCTTGTGTAAATAAAGACACAGGTGTTGCACAGCCCTGAAGCCTCTCTGAGCCTTATTGGGGCAGCAAGCGAGCCCTAGAAAGAGAGGCTTAACTTCTGTACCTGGAAAAATAATGGAGCAAATAATCAAGCCATCAATTTGAAACATCTAGAAAATAATAAAGTGATATAAGTAACAGTTAGCATGGATTTGTCAAGAATGAATCATGTCAAACCAACCTGATAGCTTTCTTTGACAGGGTAACAAGCCTTGTGGATGGGGTGGGGGAAGCAGTAGACTTTAGTAAAGCTTTTGATACTGTCTCACATGACCTTCTCATAAACTAACTAGGGAAATGCAACCAATGTGGAGCTACTATAAGGTGGGTGCATAACTGGATGGTTAAGCATTGGAATAAATTGCCTAGGGAGACTGTGGAATCTCCATCGTTGGAGATTTTTAAGAGTAGGTTAGACAAACACCAAGATGGTCTAGATGATACTTAGTCTTGCCATGAATGCAGGGGACTGACTAGATGACCTCTCGAGGTCCCTTCCAGTCCTGTGATTCTATGATTCTATGGAGAAGGGTGTAACATACTTCTCTGTATATATCAGCTTGAGTAAACCTAGTGCTCTGTCAATATTTGTACCATCAACCTTGCTCTCCTCAAAGCACTTTCTAAAAATTCACTTCTTCTATTTACTGCTTTCAAGCCCTGTGTCAAAATCATAGCACTGAACTCACATTTACAAAATACATGTAGTACAATGTTGGAAAATGCCAAGCTTGGGGATGATCTCTGTGACAGCGGCCACTGGAAGCCCTCATGTAACCTTCGTCCAGATCATGTATCACAGAATCATAGCATATCAGTGTTGGAAGGGATCTCAGGAGGTCATCTAGTCCAACTCCCAGATCAAAGCAGGACCATCCCCAAAGAAATCATCCCAGCCAGGGCTTTGTCAAGCATGACCTTAAAAACCTCTAAGGAAGGAGATACCACCACCTCCCTAGGTAACCCATTCCGGTGCTTCATGATTTTTCCAGGGACTGAGGTGAGGCTGACTGGCCTGTAGTTTCCCAGGTCCCACTTCTTCCCTTTTAAAAAGATGGGCACTACATTAGCTTTTTTCCAGTCATCCAGGACCTCCCCCGATCGGAGTCTAAGCCCAGGATATAAATGCTAGCACATCTGCTTGTTACACTCCTATTATGTGGTGTCCAAAGACAATCTTTGATAAAAATGGAGTAAAATAAAGCCCACCCAAATCCTTCAATTTGAAAAAGTATTAGGGTAAAGAACTGGAGAAGCTTGTTAATTTGAAATATTCCTGTAAGCCAATGCTACTTAAGAAAAAAAATGTAGAAGATGAAATGCTACTACAAGTGACAGGACCAGAGTAATTCTGTGAGGACTGTGAATTGAAAGACAGAGCCATTCAAAAATATCATGAATACTGCAATCCATGCACAAATCTGTCACTTTGGAAAGGACATTTTCTTTACAACAAACCAACCATTGATTACAAAATAAAACCATTGATCATTGTGTTGCAGATCTACATAATAAAATTAATTCATGTCAATTTAAATAGTCAAGAGATGGACTAGATAGAGAGAGGGACGGACAGATCGGATTATTGTACTATAAGTGATAACCAGGTAAAAGCAAAGTTAGTACCAGAAATTGACTTGACTTTGAACAAAACAACTAATGTTTATATTTATGTGGGGTAGTGGAAACTGCTTTCTAAAAGGAAGTGTTAACTGTGAAACTGTTCCATGTTTCAAAGCTTGAAATGGAACCATTTTTTATTAAAGTTTGTGTTTTAAATGCTTTGTTTTAAGCAAATGAAATTGTTCAATAACAATTTTAACATGATTTTAATAAACATATTGTGACATTGCACTCCATATGTTTTATGTAAATATGCTTATAAGTGTGAATATGATGTAACTAGAATATGCTTTATGCAAAAGGTATCATAACAAAGGTTATAACCTACTGAATATATTCCACCTATTTGTATGCCTGTGTCATTCTTGTATCTGAAGCTAGAAATATGAAGCATAACTCTGAGGTCCTATTGTAATTATGCAGCGTGTGGGCCATTAGTGGTGGTTTACAGTCTTGATGGCTCCCATTGACTAGGACAATTGGTTGTAAATGGTTTATTTGCCTGCAAGTCTTTCTGTGTACATGTGGGCCAACCCAGGAAGAATGGAGACTTCATTATCACCTGATAATGAAATCCATCTTATATCTTGTACTTTTCCATTTAGAAGGAAAGGTGGGGACCCAGGGAGACAAAAGATTCCCACCTCATGCCAAAGCTATAAAAGGGGGTGGAGCAGGACAGAGGGGGAAACCCCTGCTTACCACCTGAGATGTTTACTGAATCTAACAAGGACTGTACCAGGTGAAAGAATTGGACCCATACTAGGAAGGGTCTAGTCTTTAAAAGAAGCTTATTGGAACATCTTTGAAGGTGAGATATTACTTGTAATCAGTTTCTTAATGTATTAGGCTTAGACTTGCGTGTTTTTTTAATTTTGCTTTGTGACTTACTTTGTTCTGTCTGTTATTACTTGAAACCACTTAAATCCTATGTTTTATACTTAATAAAATCACTTTTGTTTATTAATAAACCCAGAGTAAGTGATTTATACCTGGGGGAGCAAACAGCCGTGCATATCTCTCTATCGGTGCTAAAGAGGGTGGACAATTGATGAATTTACCCTGTATAAATTTTATACAGAGTATAACACATTTATTTGGGGTTTGGATCCTACAGGGAACTGCGTGTCAGGTGCTGGAGTAAAGTAACCTGCTGAGCTGTTTTCAGTTAAGTCTGCAGCTTTAGGGGCATGGACCGGACCCTGGGTCTGTGTTGCAGCAGGCTAGTGTGTCTGGCTCAACGAGGCAGGGTTCTGGAGTCCCAGTCTGGCTTGGTAAATGGGCTCAGAGGTAATTTCAGCACATCATGTGACAGTCACACACATCAATTATAAAAATGTAGCAAAAATGTTATGGTAACTAGTGAATAAAATTGAAAATTTGGCAGATGTTGAACATTTTGCATGTGGAAAGTTATGGATTTTTTTGTCTTTTAAGGCCATAGTTAGCCAGAAAAAAAACTTTTCAAGAAGATAATTTTGATCAGCTATTGCGTAAAAAGCAGTGAAAGAACTGAATAATTAAAATAGCATAACTATAGAAAGATCAGGAACCAGATGTATTTTCATTAACTGTGGAGGTAATCACAATACAAATGTGTCCTGTACAGGAGATGTGATGTCATGCATACAATAAATGTGATTTGTTTCACAAAAGTGAATCATTCTCAGCAGAAGTTGAAAAGACACAGTAAAGCAAAATACATTCATTAACATGCAGCAGGTAGATGAAAACCTTTTTTCCTGACTATTGTATCCATCTGTCATCTTAGACACATTTTTAGTTCTTTAGGACAGGGACTGTCTTTGGTTCTGTTTGTACAGCACCTAGCACAGGGGTCGGCAACCCTTCAAAGAAGAAGAGCCATTTTTTTTGTTTTTGTCTTTGACCAAAATATTTCGAGATCTGCATCACATGCAAAGCTACTTGTAGAGTTAGAATTTATAAACTAATAATAATTGAACACATTAAAGTTATTATTACTCACCAAAACTTGTAATGCAACTTCTGCCACTTGAATTTGAATACAAACAGGAGGGGGGGCTCTGGGCTGGGGTAGGGGATTAGGGTGCAGGAGGGGGTGTGGATCCTGGGAGAGAGTTTGGAAGCAGGAGAGGGTTCTGACCTGGGGCAGGAGGTTGGGGTGCAGGAGGGGGTGTGAAGTGCAGTCTCTCGCTGGGAGGCACTTACCACAGGCAGCTCTCGGCCCGCAGCGCAGTCTTCCAGTCTTGGAAGTGGCTGGCTGCTGACATGTCTCTGCTCCCCCGTGGTGGGGGGGAGGCAGCTCTGTGCATTTTCCCCACCTCCAGCACTGTCCTCACAGCTCCCATTGGCCAGTTCCCAGCCAATGGGAGCTGCAAGGGTGGTGCCTGCAGGCGTGGATAGTGCAGGGAGACCTGCTGCCCCTCCTCCCCCAAAGGGTGAGCAGAGACTGCCAACAGCAGCCAGCTGCTTCCGGGAGCAACGTGGGGCCAGAGCTCTGCTAGCTGGGAGCCCCCTGTGGTAAGCATCTCCCAGCTACAGCCTGCTCCTCACACCCCCTCAAAAAACAGCTGCCCACAAGGGGGTTGCCAAAGAACTGCATGCGGCTCTGGAGCCGCAGGCTGCCGACCCATGGTCTAGCACAATGGTTTCCTGGTCCATGATTAGAGCTTCTAGGCACAACACAATATAAATTATTAATAATAACAACAGGAAATGTTGAGTCATTTCTCTTTGGTATCCATATAGGAAAATTCCTCACCACAGGAAAGGCCACCAAATAACTGGCATTGATAATCATGTCCCAGATCCCCATTGCAGCTTTCCCCTATTGACTGCTTGGCCCAGAGACTGAATCCTTTCCTGAGACCTTCTGTCATTCAAGCAATTAAGTCATTTGATTTTAGTTTGATCAACAAGTGCAGCACCGCTCCATTTTTTTAAATTCCAACAGTCCTTAGTGACTGACAATTCCAAATAAACACTATTAATAAATCATTACTCTGTAACTAAAGACCAGGCTTTCAGGAGTACTTGTCAATTGCCTACCACAGGAAATCTCTCAGGAATATTTGTCATTCTCACAGTTACAATGCAACAGAAGAGCAACCATTTGAGACAGCTAAGCTAAAGCATGAGGAAAAACAGGAGCACACTGGTTTAGGACTGGTAGTAACTAGTGTTTCTTTATTTGCACTAAGAATGCAAAAAAGCAGAAAAAAATTACTTACAGCCTCAGTTCCCTAATGAACATTTGATGGAGTGCAACAAGAAAAGATTTGTGAAAACTACAAGGAATAAGAGATGGGGGGAAATGAAAAGGAACAGAAAATGTGCTCCTTTTTACCTCCCACCTCTGCCTACAGGTGTCAGATGAGGTCCAAAATGTCATTCATATAATTATTACCGTATCTGGTTAAAAGCAGTCTCAGCATAGCTGATCTGATTGTGCACTAATGGCTGTGAAAGCATGATAAGGAATGTGCACAATAAAAGTATCTGCCCCTTACAGTATTAGCAGATGGGGTGACTTATTAGATAATCTTAAACTGCTCGAAAGTGCAGAGTTTTTGTTGTTACAGGTTAACACCAAATGTCAACTTGGACACGGGGTAATTAAAGCATCTGCTGTCAGGATTATTTCTCCTTGTGTTGTTACCTGAACATCCCCTGACTTTTTTGAGAAAGGTTATTAAATCTTGGGATTCAGAATGAAAGATATTCAGAGAAGCTTTTCTTCTTTGTCAGTGTCTATTGTAAGAGACTATACTTTGTATCCATCCTCTTTGCTGGGAAGATGACAATCGACTCACAGATAGTCAGCAACTACATTTTGGTTCCAGCAAGAATATTTCAAAAAATAAATAATGGTTATTGTTTCAAAAGTAGTCAAGAAACTACAGGAGTCTGGTTGCCATCTATTAGCACTGCAGAAACATAGTTAATACTGCAGATGCAAGAATGCCTGAAGCCACCAGGTCTCTGGAGAGCAGCATTCTTCCTCATCTGTCTCAATGTTTCAGGAAATTTCACTAGACTTGTTGCATCCTCCACTCCACTACCCTATCACCCTCTTCCTTGAGGTCCATAGTGTAAAACACATAGCAAATTACTTACCCTGCATACTTCATCCCAAAGTATTTGCTCTCTAAACCATTGCTTTCACCTATCCAAAGTGCTAAATATTGTGATTAGTAACTATGCACAAATGTGACAAAGTTACTGAAAAGAAAACAAAATGCAACACCTTGCTTTGAAATACGGGTATGAATGGAGGTATTTCTAAACTGTGATAGAAGTGGAGCTGCTCTGTAATAATTTATGAATATTATATATTATAAAATATGTTATCAGGATATTTACTGCATTATAAGCCCGTCGGTTCGGGCCTCGTCCCCCTCAGGTGCAGCGGGGAGCCAGGGCGCCTCCTTCTAGGCAGCGGGACGGGTTCCATGCCGGTCCTATACTTGAGGGTCAAGCAAAAAAGGTCTATGGGCCCTGGCCCTTAGACAGGGCGGGCACCAAACAGTTCGGGCTCTGACCCTTTGGGGCAGGGCAGAGCAGTAACAAAGTCTAGAGGCCCTGGCCCTTAGGCAGGGCGGGGCAACAAACAAACCGTAGCGCAGCTCAGGGCTTCTGGGTGAAGGGGGAATTCTGCCACCCGGTTACGGGTGGCAGGGGGAACGCAGGCCCACCCACTCCTCTGCGTTCCAGCCCGGGGCCCTGGTAGCGGCGGTTGCCGCTAAGGCAGTCAATGGGGATCCGGACCGAAACACACTGACAGGGTGATCAGTAGGGCTCCCAACCGAAACACACTGACAGGGTGGTCAGTGGGGATCCTGGCCGATACACACAGCCATAGGCTCGGGGCCTTCTGCGGCCTGACTGTAGTCAGCCGCCCCCGGGCTACTTCCAACTTCCCCCTCCCTTGGTACCTGTCCTCCGTCGGGGTAGTCCTGCGGGTCCCAGACCATAGGTTCCTCGGAGACCGGGGGGGAAGCAGGCTCTGGTGGCTCCTCCGGCCAGCGGGCGCAGGGTAGTTCAGGCTGAGGGTCCTCAGGATACCCGGCGCGGGGCAGGTCCAGCCAGCGCTCCTCTGGATACTTGGCCCGAGGTAGGTCCGGCCAGCGCTCCTCGTCTGGGCCTCCATGTCTGTATCTCTTCGGCAGGCCTGGGCTTCAACTTCGGCGGCCTGGGCTCAACTGAGCTCTGGGCCCTGGCTTTTATACTTCCTGTCCCGCCCCTTGACTTCCGGGGGGCGGGAACAGGCGGTACTGGCTCCGCCCACGGAGGTGCCTGCTCTGGCTCTTCCCCCTCAGGTGCGGCGGGGAGCCAGGGCGCCTCCTTACATGCATGAATATGTTGGTTTAGTAATAAGGGGATTGTCAGGGAAAAACAAATGAGAAGAAATACAATGTCTCAAGATAAACCACCCCTTGGTAAATACTTTAGGGTTATTAAGAGACATGAGTGAGTTAAAAAGGGACTCTCTCAAGTGAGAGGGAGGCCATTGTTGACAGAGACATACACTGGGTGCCTGAAGGAAATTAGGCCTGCCTAAGTGATCATCAGGGGATGGTAAGCCTTAGGTAAGTTAGACATGAGTAGATGGTTTGTTCTTTTAAAATCCTTGTTTGCTAATTGTTTTGTTTCTACTGTGGTAAATAAAATAATACTTTTGTTTTAGGAAGACTGCCTGGTCACTATGCATACCACTGATCACAGACTGCAGAAGGGAAGAACCACAGATGCTGAACCCAAGAGGACTTGCTAGGTACGCGTGGTTAATACACAGGGTCTAGTCTAAGAGTGGGAAAATTGAGGAATTCCACCCCAGGAGGGGGAAAAGCACAAAGGCCTGACACCTGAGGGGATGCACTTAGAGAGACAACAAAGGGGACAGAGTTGCAGCTAGTACTGCAATCGAGACAAATATATTTCCCAAATTCTTCCCAGATCAATATATATATATGCCATGGTTTGGCTTGGATAACCCTATTATATGTTCAAAATCCGAAAGATGTTGGTTTTCCTCAAAACTGTCAGTATAATTTCAATGCTTCACTTCTGCAAATATGTCCACTTAGGATTTCATGATTGTTATGCTGCCCAGGATGGCTGCTCAGAACTTTATAGAATCAGATGGGATAATACTTATACAGTAGAACCTCAGAGTTACAAACACCAGACTTACAAACTAACCAGTCAACCAACCATACACCTCATATGGAACTGAAAGTATGCTATCAGGTAGCAGCCTAAACAAAAAAATTAAAAAGCAAATGCAGTATAGTACTATGTTAATGTAAACTACTAAAAAAAGGAAAAGTTAAAAATAAAAAGATTTGACAAGGTAAGGAAACCGTTTCTGTGCTTTTTTCATTTAAATTAAGATGGTTAAAAGGCAGCACTTTTCTTCTGCCTAGTAAAGTTTCAAAGATGTATTAAGTCAATGTTCAGTTGTAAACTTTTGAAAGAACAACCATAACATTTTGTTCAGAGTTACGAACATTTTGGAGTTGCAAAAAACCTCTACTCCCAAGATGTTTGTAACTCTGAGGTTCTACTGTATTCCAAAAGCTAAGACCCTACCACTTGAGTTGCAGGAGAATCTTGGTTTAGCTGTAGGAGTGTATAGTATAGCATATTTAGCAATCCTTTCATTATTGCTGAATTCTGGCCAGGATTAAAAGACACCCTATGTGGGTAAATGATTTATGAATTAGAAAGGCAGAAAGGATAGCTGGCATTCAGCAGCTGGAATAAAGAATTATCTAGACATTCATTACAGCTGAGAATTGTCTCTTCTGTGATGCTACATGGAGCAAAAAGGCTGTAACACACAGATAAGCAGTTCTGATTCCATTCAGTAGAAGCCAGTGGTGTACACCTGCATAAACATGAACGCGTGCACATACACACTCAGTGAGATTATTACAGTGCGTAATTATCAAACATTTTGCCATATCTATCCATCTCTGTCTGCATTTGTCACTATATATATAAAGAGAGAGAGAGAAACAGAAGATGCTTTCTCTGAGCCATGGACAGTGCTTTTCTGCTCTGTCTGATCATATACTATCCCAACTTCACTTAACTTCAGGCAAAAACTGCATTTCCTTTAATAACTTCATCCTGTAACATCAAAAAAGTACCCTGAGGTAATCTTATTCTTGATGAAAGGAGCTATACAACTACAAAGTCTTATTTTTTTAAAAATACTAAGTACCCTCGTTTCCTTATTAACCAGTCTATTGACCTGCATACAAAATTCTAGCCAAGGTGAGATATTAAATCCAGAACTTTGGCAACGCTAGTGGGTCTGTTATAACTAAGATGACTGACGTCACCACGAATTAGAGATTTTACAGGGAAATAGATGATACTACCATTAGGTTAGAGGATGCAAAAGTAATCCTGAGCTCATATGTAATTATAATTACATATATTAGATTCTTAGGATATTTTGGAACATTATTTTATTTTTTCTATTTAGAATCTATGTCCCAGGTTGGAACAGGTAACTACACAATAATCTTGTTTTCTTTTCAGTTACGAGATTTTGCAGGGGAAAATCAACACAAGACAAAAAAACAATAACAAACACCACTGGAATTATACAGCTTGATATGTGCTAGTAAGCAGTAAAAAAGAAGCAAAGGAAAAATATGTGGTAAATAGAAGACTAAAGATGACAATTTTTTTCTTTTCATTTAAAATAACTTTACTTTTTATGTTGAATCAGCACATTTTAAACTTGTATATGTTATTGTCTGTAGGAATGGCTAGGTAGGGAATTCATAATTGGTTATTTAGTCAATTCCCACTTAGCTGTCTTATAAAAACTTGGTATATGCACTAAGGAGTGTCTGTGAAAATGAAACCCTGCAAAATAACTGAACCAAAAATTAGATGTCACATTTTAATAAACAATGGTGTCTAATTATGGAAGAATATGTACTTACTTGCCCAGCGCAAAGCACTCCATCTTAACGGTAGTTCCCTTTGCAGCTGTAACTGTATAAGGAAAATGGACCTCAATTTTCGGCTCATATTCCCCCATCACACCTGGGAAATAAAGAATGGTCTTTAAAAATAAAATGAATGTCACTACTTCTTTCCAAACCTAGAGACTTTATTGTGAAAGCCACTGTGGCGTGATTCTTAATAGCTATACAGCGATAAAGCCTGTGGTGGGGGGAAATAGCTTACATTAGTTTGACTTGCTCTGCTCAAATCCTATTCATCCTCTATTTGATGGTATTTTCAGTGCTATTAAAACAACAGCACTTTTAAAAGAAAAGATTTATTTCCTCAAATATGAGTTCAAATTATGTTTCAAAAGATTGCCGTGTACAATCAATTCTAGAGGGTTGGGAAATTTTGTATACAATAGCTTTGTCCATTTAATGATGCAGTGGTGGTTAGTATGGATAAATCAACAAAAAAACTTAGCAAATATCCTCTTAGCAGCCAGACAATATAACACGTCCCTTTATATCAAAGCCATCCTGACATTTGTACGAAAGCAGTCAAATGGTGTGAAAGCATGTGTCTTTCTCATCAAAAATAATGTACAACCTCACAAAGCTCTCCTAAAATTTCAGATGCATGGCTATCATTATTTATTTAAGTGCTGACAATGTGCTCAGTGCTGTTAAAGATGTACAGTAAAGACATTCTGGGTCCCTTAATAAACTAGATATTGAAATCAATGGAATTACTCTTAGGTGTAACTGACAGCAGAATTTGACTTGCAAGAGGGAATTGAGAGAAGTTTAGGAATTGGAAATGAGCAGTAAATGGAGAAAGATTATGTAAGGTGCGGTGAGGAGTTTTAATTTGACAGAGACTGAGATTGCGTTAGAGTGGCTGGTGAGGAGTATGACTTTAGCTGTAGTGGTTTGGTTAGATTACAGATGTGGGCACGAGAGGGAGATAGCTGAGAAATGGGGAGGCTAAAGGGGAAAGTTACACTAACCATGTTAGGATTGCTCCAGGCATGGACAAGGTTCTTGATCATGAGGAAACTGAGGAAAAAGGGAATTTAGGTGATATCAAAGATGCAGCAGTAATTGGACTAAGGGGCTGGTCCAAAGTCCATGCAAAAATTCCCACTGAATTCAAGAGTGGGTAGTAGGAACCAGTGGGAGGCAAAACAAGGAAACAAAAGAGTGATATTAGGGAAAGAATGGGAGATATGAAGAGAAGAGAAAGGAAAAGAACATGGAAGACAGAAGAGGGTATGTCTACACTACTTGCCGGATCAGCAGGCAGCGATCGATGGGTCATGTTTTGTTGCTACAATTGACTATTGTCCCTGCAGGCAGTGATCGATCCAGTGAGGGTCAATTTATTGCATCTAATCTAGACACAATAAATTGACCCCCAAGAGCTCTCCTGTGCTCCATCGCTGCAAGAGGCGCAAGGAGAGTCAACAGGGAAGCGGCAACAGTCAACTCACCGCAGCGAAGACATGATTTGACATGTGAAGACACTATGGTGTGTGGGTCTAAGTACATCAGCTTATTTGCATAGCTGAAGTTGTGTAACTTAGATCGATCCCCTTCCTCCTCCTCCTACCCCCGCATAGACCAGGCCAGAAAGAGAGTGAATCTTGAAGAGGGGAGAGAGAGAAGAGAGGTTGAATGGTAAGAGGTTGTTGGAACAAACAACTAATTTGCTGAGAGAAAATAATGCCTAGAATTCAAATGGTAAAAGCCCTTTACTGATGTCACTGTGATGTTACTTGTCAGAGGATGTAGGCCAAGGAGCTCCAGCTGGGTCATGTTCTGTTCCTTCAATTGACTATTGTCCCTGCAGCTCCCTGTGGGTGGCTCTATTTCTGGCAGGTCCTGCTTTGTGTCTCCCACATCCATGTGGTATGGAGTTAGGGTAGGGTGACCAGACAGAGAATGTGAAAAATCGGGATGGGGGCTGGTGGGGTAATAGGAGCCTATATAAGAAAAAGACCCCAAAATCAGGACTGTCCCTAAAAAAATCGGGATGTTTGATCACCCTAAGTTAGGGAGAAGTGCTGAGGCCTGATGTCCCTGCATAGTGCAAGCAATTTTTCTAACTGCCTTAGGAAATGTGCATTTAAATACATTTTGGGGACCTAGAGTTAGTTAGAATACTTGAAGACAGCTGATGTGAGAATCAAATAGCAATGAAAGTAGAACAGAAAGTATATATTCTAACTGAAAGAAAGTCATACATTAGTGGCATAAAATGTTTCTTGCATACACCACACCCAGATAACTTAATTCCATAATGTTGCTATATGAATATCACTGGATTGCTTTACACTAAAATATACTTACATACAACTATACCACCCATATGATGTACTCTCTTCAAAATTCACAGACTAAATAGGGTTAAAGGGAAGTGTTATTTACTCCTTCACATAACACAAGAACTAGGAGGTCAACCAATGAAATTAACAGGCAGAAGGTTTAAAACAAACATAAGGAAGTACTTCTTCACACAACATAGAGTCAACTTGTAGAACTCATTGTCAGGGGATGTTCTGAAGGCCAAATCTATAACTGTGTTCAAAAGAGATTTAAATAAGTTAATGGCTATTAGCCTAGATGGTTGGGGATGCACCCCTATGATCTGGGTGTCTCTAAACATCTGACTATCTGAAGCTGGGGCTGAACAACAGAGGATGGATCACTTGATAAATGCCATGCTCTGTTCATTCCCTCTGAAGCGTCTGGCACTGGCCACCATCAGAAGACAGGATACTGTGACAGAGGGACCATTGGTCTGACCATTCTTATGTTCTGATGTTCTTATGAGTCAGCTCAGTGCTTGAACGGGAAACTGCTAATAAACATTCAGGTACTGCAGTGATGTTGGTACATTCTTGTCTCTAAATAAGTACTGAATCAATGTCCCAGCCCAGTTTTATAGGCACTATGCATTTGTAGAGAGACTATCTCTTGTATCAGTGCAAAACCAAGGTCTTGACCCCTTGCAATCATAAAAAATTCAGTGATATTTTTGCAAAAGTATGAACATAATCCCAGTGTCCTGGCCAAATTCCAAGAGGGGTAATTAAAAGCCAGCTAACTAAAATGTTCCTGAATGTATGATTCTTCACTTTCTGTACTAAGCCAATTTGTTGTTGTATGCTATTAAACAATTGTCTTGTTTTACCTCTGAAGTGGTTGCACTTTCAAAAGGAATGAAATAATCATTGTCTCTCAATTTGTACAGTGCTTAGAAAGTTTGGAAGACACTATTGGTTTGGAAGACACTATTGGTCAAATTCTGAGGCCCAAATTCAGCTTTTACTCACCCTTCACTCAAACAAACACCCTTTAATTGGAACTGCCCTGTGTAAATGTAAATATCAGGTATTTTGTGTTGACACATTCAGGTCATGTCCTAAGCAGATGCTGATCTGTCAACATTTTGTACCATGTCATGTTAATGTCAGCTATTGTAATGTAAACAATGGGTCATCCTTATTGCAGACACTCACTGTGAGATGTAAGCAGAAGAATTATGCTACCCCTTGTCACTCCACCAGGTTAACACTGTTCCTGAGAGGAGATTGGGAAAAGAAAGGAAAGTCTACTATTTCAAAAGGGTATTTTTCATTTTTATTATTTATGATCTTGGAATTCAGGGAGACTGCTAGATTTATCTGAGTATCAAGGGCAAATTTATCAAGGGCTTGTTTTCCTGTGTTATAGTATAATTGCTTTGCATGACTGTGGTACCTCGCTCCAGCTTGTTTTTCTTTCCTATTTCTGCTCTGGTCACTATGATTCAGCAACAACAATCTAGACAGGATTTGCATTTTCATCTGCAGTTTCATTTCATTTGTATCATAAATGTAGGAAGGTGATAAAATAAACCTGAATGTTTAACAAATATAGACTGCATATATAATGTGTAAGTCAATCATTTTCAAGCATGCCTCTTTTTTAGATATTTGTTTAAGTGCTTCCTAAGTCATCAACAGCTCTAGTTATCAAACCAGAAATGTAAATCTATACTGTATATGCAGCTTTGGTAGTGCAGGGTGTAGCCCTAAGGTTTAATCTGCTTGCTTGCATAGATATATCTTTTCTTATAAATTTGAGTATTTGATGTAATAGGTTTACAGATTTATATTAAAAATAAGTTTGGCTGAAATGCAAGAGACCTACAGGCCAAAACCCTGTATGTTAAACTAAGGCAAAGTTAGCACATTTTGGGACCCTTTACCCAGAAAAGTAAAAATAGATAAAACACCCACACAGATGTCTAGAGACCTTTTACCTAAACCAATAGACAATGAAGGATGGCAAAGGTGATTTTTCAAAGTTGTACCCACAGACTTAACAAGTACACCACAAATGCATACATACCTGTCGTCCATACACATCTACAGACTAGCCTATGGGTAAGTGTACCCTAACATTTCCGGGGGGGAAGGATAAAATTTGGGCTTAAGAGGAAGGATTTCCGATCAATGCCCTATAAAACGGCGATTCATCTCGTCATTTTAGAGGCAATTTACCCATCTATCTACTCTTCATTGTCTCCATCTTCAATAATGTATTGATGTTACCCATCTAACAATGGCTACTAACTATTAATAGGCCATACTTTATTTCTTTTCAAACTTTAAGTTTTAACGGGACTAGGCTAAGCTTAGTTTCCCTACGCTTTATTTCAGTTTAAGGTTTATCGAGTTAAGTTAGAGAGTAAACAGCTTTAACAGCTTTGCATTAGTTTCCTCTAGCAGAGGTGTGAAGCCGAAACCGCCAGAGGCATGGTCCTGTATCTTCCAACACCAGGTTATTAAAACAAGAGTGTGAGTATTAACCGAAGTTTGCAGCACATAATATTGTATTATCATATGTATCTCTTGAATAACAGTAGTACAATTGCAACTCTGTAATTCTAACTGTTTTACTATCTGCTTACGATTTCATTGATTTTAATAAAAGGTCTTTATGACTATATCTGTCTCAGTGTAAGCTTCCTGTCATACCCCCAAAGGTCCTTTTATAAACTCTTGAAGCCTGATTCAGGATGAACTTTTATCTTCTGATCAAATAAATTGGCAAGCCTAAACCCATACTAATTAATATCATAATAATAATAATTTTTGTTAATTAAAATTAATTACATTAAATTAAATTAAGCAGATAAATCAGCATTACTAACACACCCAAAATCAGGCTACGAGGGCTGAAAAATTTTATAGCACATACAGTAAAAACATAGTATACAATTCTAAAATAATAACAGGGAAACTGCAGAGAACACATGACCCAAATATTATGGTTCAGGGGCAAGATGCACCTATGATTCCTTCTGTCTCTTCATAAACATTCTTTCCAAATAACAGGACTTTGTCTGCACTTTTCCCAGAGTGGAAATCCATGGTTCATTCCATGTTAGACTGGATCACCAGGCTACAACACCTCATGTCACCAATCATATATCCCTCAGCTGGCCCAACTGGATTTATGTCCAGTTATGGAATACTCTCTGGGAGTTTGTGATCAATATGAAATGCAGTTCCTCAGCACAGCTTCTTCAGAAACAGATACGATGCAGTCAAAGAAATTAAATATGCAGAGAGATACAGGTTAAAACAGTCAAAACCTAAACTCATTCGAAACTTAGCTTTCCCTTTTCCTTCTAGTTTGAGCAGGTCTTTGCTTATTCCAGCCCCCTCTTTTTAGATCTGAGGATCAATATTCATCTCTCCTGACATCCTCTGTGCCTCAGAGTTTCTCCACTGTTTGCTTGTCAAGCTGCTTTTATCAGGACCAAAGCTCATTGTTTCAGTGTCCCACCAGGATCTTCCCCCAGGGAACCTTGCCAGGCAGAGTTCAGTGAAAATGAAACTTCAAAGGGAATGAAACCTGTAGTGTCATGTCCAGCAGTGCCAACAGGACCACCTGCTTTCCAGGCCTAAGCGCAGCCAGTCATAGCAGGAATTAACTCGTTATCAGTCACATAACCAGTAACACAATAACAATCAAATAAACATAGACACATAATATGTATAAAGGTACAACTTGTTTCCCCGTTTGTAACACTGAGATAAGATGCCTCCACATTTGCTAAACAGAGTATTTCTTAACCACAAATAAGTGCATTTAAGAAACAATGAAGCCAAGAAAATCAAATTTAACCTCAGCATTTCCCACTTAATAAAAAAGAAGGATGGGTTCAGTGGCTAGGGCACTAGCCTGAAACTCAGGAGACCTGGATTAAATTCCCTGCTCCGTCACAAACTTCCTGTGCTTTCCTGGGCAAGTCCCTTAGGCTAGGACTTATGAAGGGACTTAGGTGTTGCAATGCTGAGAGCCACAGTGCCTAACTTTTAGGCACATAGAAAATCACAGGAAGAACACTGTGATCCACAAAGCCAAGTTAGGTGCCTAGATGCATTCCCTCTAAGGTGCGCACCAATGCAGAAGCACAAGTGGGCATCAAGGGCTGTGCACCTAATTAATGGAGCCGCACAGGTATGCAGCCACAGGTGTGCCTGGACCTTGGCAAGGATGTGTAAGGTGAGGTGGGGGGAATAGGGTGTGGGTTGGGGCGGTGAGGTGGAGGAGGGTTGGGAGCTTGGGGCAAACAAGGCTGTGGTGGCTGGGGAGAGATGCCTCTTTCCCAGGTCCAGGACTGCAGCAGGGAGAGATGCATCTACGCAGCTCCGGGGCTGCAGAGAAGAGAGATGGCTGGGAGGAGTCCTTGCTCCCTGCCGTAGCCCTGGGACTGGGGGGGTGCCCATTCAAATCCCCAAACCTATCCCTCCCAAGCTCCTTGCTTCAGGGTTTGTGAAGAGCCCATAGAGGTCAGTGTAGATGACAGAATCATTCCTTTGTGTGACCACAGCTCTCATTAATGTCATTGTGCCACCACAGTGGTCTTCAGTGTGACCCCTTTTCTCTCCTGGGCTGTCTCAGCTTTGTTATAGTTAAAACATATATATATATATATATTATATATTATATCTAGGTTTTTTGTTTCTACTGGTGGCGCACATCCACAAATTATCTCGATATGTGCTTTATATAACAAAATTCATTCTGCACATGGATGGAAAAAATCAGAGAGAACATTGGTGCCTAGGCTCACTAGGCAATGAGTCGCTTAAGCTAGCCAGTGGGAGATGCTGAAGAGAGTGCTAAGCCCTGACACCCCCCACTCCCCTCAACTCCCATGACAGGTGCTTAAGTTCAGGTGGCTGGGAATCACGTAGGTCTACTTGCCAATTCATGAATGGACACCTGGAGTCAGACAGCTTAGGCGCTTAAGGCATTCTGAGTAGGAATGAGTTAGGCCCCTGCCTTGCTCCACACAAGAGGAGGGAAAAGGGAAGGGGAGAGGAGTAGTGGCAGCAGCTGCTGCAGCAGATTTACATGGCAACAATGTAACCATGGTGGCATGTGGAATGGACTTCCCTTGAATAGTCCCTTGAACATCATCTTCCTTCAGCAAGAATCAGTATGGGAGGATGTGGGCTTTTTAAATCCCTCAAAATTGCATCTACCAATCTCTTTCATGGTCATCTCCATGTGCTACTTTCTTCAACCTAAGCTGCATAAACCTTATAAGAGCATAAAAACAAAAGAACAGCCTTACTAGATCTAGTCCAATATCCTGCCTCTGACAGTGACAAATACCAGATGCTTTAGAGGGAATGAACAGAACAGGACAATTTCAAATGATCCATCCCCTGTCATCCAGTCCCAGCTTCTGGTAGTCAAAGCATTAGGGATATCCAGAGCATGAGGTTGCATCCCTGACCATGTTGGTTAATAGCTATTGATGGACCTATACTCCATTCACTTATCTAATTCTTTTTTAACCCAGTTATACTTTTGGCCTTCACAACATCCCCTGACTAAAAAGTTCCACAGACTGACTGTGCATTAAGTGAAGAAGTACTTCATTTTGTTTGTTTTAAACCTCCTGCCTATTAATTTCATTGGGCAACACTTAGTTCTTGTGTTATGTGATGAGGAAAAAAACACTCCCTTATTCACTTTCTCTGTAACATTCATGATTTTATAGACCTCTATCATATCCACCCTTAGTCGTCTCTTTTCTAAGATGAACAATCCTAATCTTTTTAATCTCTCCTCATATGGAAGCTGTTCCAAACCTCTAATAATTTTTGTTGCCCTTGTCTGTACCTTTTCCAATTCTTATGTATCTTTTTTGAGATGGGATGACCAGAACGCCATGCAGTATTCAAGGTGTGGGCACACTATGGATTCATATAGTGGCATTTTGATATTTTCTGTTTTATTATCTATCCCTTTCCTAATGGTTCCTAATATTCTTTTAACTTTTTTGGCTGTCACTACACATTGAGCATATGTTCTCTGAGAATTTTCCATGATGACTCCAAGATCTCTTTCCTGAGTGGTAACAGTTAAATTAGACCCTATCATTTTGTATGTATGGGATTTTTTTTTCCAGTGTGCACTACTTTGCACTTACTAGCATTGAATTTCATTTGCCATTTTGTCACCCATTCACCCAGTTTAGTGAAATCCCTTTTTAATTCTTCATTTAACTAGCTTAAGAGATTTTGTATTGTCTGCAAATTTGGCCTCCTCACTGTTCACCCTGTTTCCAGATCATTTATGAATATGTTGAGCAGCACGGATCCCAGTATAGATCCTAGTGGGGAAATTCTAATAGATTGGTGAGGCATGATTTCTCTTCACAAAAGCCATGTTGACTTTTCCAAAATATATAATTTTGATCTATGTGTCTGAAAATTTTCTTCTTTACTATAGTTTCAACCAATTTGCCTGGTACTGAAGTTAGCCTTACTGGTCTATAAGTGCCAGGATCATCTCTGGAGAGAGAGAGAGTTATATTAGCTACCCTCCAGACATTTGGTACAGAGGCTTATTTAAGATAGAGGATACATATCACAGTATGTAGTTCTGCAATTTCATATTTGAATTCCTTCAGCACTCTTGGGTAAATACCATCTGGTCCTGGTGACTTACTACTGTTTAATTTATCAATTTGTTCCAAAACCTCCTCTACTGACATTCAATCTGGGAACGTTGCTCAGATTGGTTACCTAAAAACAATGGCTTAGGTATGGGGATCTCCCCCATGTTCTCTTCAGTCAAGGTAATTCATTTAACTTTCTCCACAACTACACTGTATTCCTTGAATGCTCCTTCAGAATCTCAGTCATATAGAGGACCCAGTGACTGCTTGCTGACCAGGATGGTGACAGTGACTTCTGTAAAAGCATGCCTTCTTCTGCACATTGAACACAATCCCACCTTTGCAGAAGTTTTGTTCTCAATTGGTGCAAGGCTGCAACTTGCCGGGATCATCTAAGTATCTTCTTGTTGGTAACAAAACCAAACCAATGGATGTTAAGACTATGCTGTAACTTTTGACACTGAAAACTGTTCAGTTTCCTCTTCTAAGCTGTTTTTACAGGCCCTGTTTCTGCTCCATATGACCAGAGCATTCACAAAAATGCTCATACCAACACATAAATTGTGCGCCAGTATCCTGGCAGTATTTTTCATCTTTGTCCTTAACTGGAAGAAGCTGAGAGAATGGACATTCAATTAGGACCTTTAAAGACTCAAATACACATTTCTGGTCATCTCACTCAGAGGCTTCCTCAATACACTGTGCCATAAAATTCCACCATTGGTTATGATCATTCCTCTTACGACAGGTCCTCTTGACTGCTTGTTCAAGACATTTCTCTTCTTCCATTGCCCATTTCCTTCTCTATTAGTGCATCAATTTAGCTCTGTGCCTCTTTTTTTCTCTCTCATAATTTGAAGGTATCATCTGCAATCCAACATTGCTTTTTCATTCTCCTTTATCCCAGTTGTTCTCTGGCAATCTCTCTGAAGGAAGAGAATCTTGAATAGGCATATAGAGGTTATTTTATTTTTGTATTTGGCAATGGTGCCACTGTTGCTGCAATACTGGTGTCCATAGTTCAAGGAGGATATAGATAAGGCTATGATTTTGTCATGGAGGTTGCAGAAGTTATGGAATCCGTGACTTCCAAAGACCTCTGTGACTTCAGCCCCAGCGGCTAGGAGCTGCCAGGTCCCACTGCCTCCTGCAGTGGTAGGAAGCTGCGAGGTACCCCTGCCACCTGAGGCAGCGAACCCCCAAGCTCCGAGTCACCTCAGGCATTGGAGGTTCCCTGTAGCTTCCAGCCACTGTGGGCAGGGGGTATTCTGCAGGTCCCTGTCACCATGGACAGCAGGGGGATCCCTGCAGTTTCCTGGCCATCTCAGTGGCAGAGGGATCCCTGTAGCTCCTCGGCCGTGGTGGTGGCAAGGGGGACCTGCAGTTTCCGGCCGTGGTGGTGGCAGGGGGATCCCCGTAGCTCCCTGACTGTTGTGGTGAGCAGGGGGACTCCCGCAGCCCCTGGCTGCCATGGGGAGGGGAAATTTCTCAGCTGTCCTCCATGACAGCGGCAGGGGGACCCCCATGTGACACTACACTCCATATTCTTCATAGAAATATGGTTATGATATGAATTTGGCATGATTAAGATACTTTATGCAAGATGGCTCATGTAAGATATCACTGGAAAGGTTATGGTTTACTGAATATGATTACCCAGTTTGTATGCATATATCATTTCTGTATCTGAAGCTAGGAATATTAACCATGTATCTATATTTCAAACGTGCTACTTTAGGTAACACCCACAACTAGCCCTTCAGGTACAACAATTAAAAAGTCAGACTGGGCTGCTGGCCCATCAGCAGAGACAACAAGACTGTGAAGATACTAATCTCTCTCCTTCCTGAGAGGTGTCCTCGTACCTCTGACACTACCAGGTCAGGTGGTCCTGTCACCTGATACAAAATACCACCTTGGACACTGCTGGTACTTCTTCACTGTAGGGTCATGGGGATCAAGCAAAGGATTCCTGCGTTAGGTAAATCCTTTTTAAGGGCTGGGGAGGGGGTTAATAGGGACTCTCCTCCATTGCCTACCCAAGAAGAAGGACTGCTGAAAGAACCTGAAGGGACAAAGGAACTAACCAGAAGGGAAAATCAGGGATGAGTCCAGACTGAAACAGGGATCCAGTCTGTAAGAAGAAATAACTGAAACTCTGAGCTACAGAAACTCTGCATACTGCCTAATTCAACATGTAGGGTGAGAAATTACATTTTGTAACCTATTTCTTTAGTGAATCAAGTTTGCATGTTTTGTTTTTTATTTGCTTAGTAATCTGCTTTGTTCTGTTTGCTATCTCTTATAATCACTTAAAATCTGCCTTTTACAGTTAATAAATGTGTTTTGTTTATTATTGAACCCAGTTTGTGCAATTTCTAACTGAGTAAGGGGCAAGAAGATGTGCATATCTCTCTTCACATTGAGGGAGAAGGCGAATTTTGGTGAGTTTGCACTGTGCAGATTTTTCTATACAGTGCAAGACAATATACCTTTGGGTCTGCACTCGAAAGGAGTTGGGCCCCTGAGTGCTGGGGCAAATCCCTTAAGCTGAGTCTTCCCAGAGCTGATCTCAGTGTCTGTGTCTTTCTGCAGCTGGGTGTGGCCCTGCCTATGTGTGTGGTAGAGGAGGATTTAAAGTCTGGCTCAGCAACAGAGGTTAAAGGGGACCCAGGCTGGCAGAACAGGTAGGTTCAGTAGTATCTCAGTACATCAGGTGGCACAGGGACCCCTGCCACTCCCTGACACCACGTGGGAGGGGCAGGGGAAACACCTCAGCCTTTGGCCACTGCAGTGGGAGCATCTCCCTATTGTGGGTGGAGGGGGCTCCTGGAGTTCTAATCTCAAATGGGTAGTGGGAGGCCCCGGGGTTCCCAGCCACCCTCCTGCAGCTGCTCAGCCCCTTCCCATTTTATCATGGATATTTTTAGTAAAAGTCAGGGACAGGTCATGGGCTTCCATGAATTTTTCTTTATTGCCTGGGACCTGTCCATGACTTTTACTACTCATATTCTGACAATATGTTACCCTTAGATAGAAGTGAAGGAGGTTAAAAAAAGAACCATGAGAATGATTAAAGAATAAGAGAACATGCCTTATAGTGAAAGAATCAAGGAGCTCAATTTATTTATCTGAAAAAGAAGGTTAAGGGGTGACTTGAACACAGCCTGTAAGTACCTACTTGATGAACAAATATTTGATAATAGGCTCTTCAGTCTAGCACACAAAGATATAACAAGATCCAATGGCTGGAAGTTAAAGCTACACAAAGGCAGACTGGAAATAAGGTGTAAAATTTATACAGAGAGGGCAAATAATCATTGGAGCAATTTGTCAAGAGTCATGGTGGATTCTACACCACTAGCTCTTTTAAAATCAAGATTGGGTATTTTTTGTTAAAAGATATGCTCTAGTTATTTTGGGGAAGTTCTATAGCCAATGTGATACAGGTCAGACTAGATGATTGTAGTTAGGGCCCTACCAAATTCACGGCCATGAAAAATGAGTCATGGACCGTGACACCTGGTCTTCCCCCGTGAAATCTGGTCTTTTGTGTGCTTTTACTCTATGCTATATAGATTTCAAGGGGGAGACCAGCGTTTCTCAAACTGGGGGACCTGACCCAAAAGGGAGTTGCAGCGGGGTCACAAGGGTATTTTAGGGAGGTCACAGTATTGCCACTCTTACTTCTGCACTGCCTTCAGAGCTCAGTGGCTGAAGAGTGGTGGTTGTTGGCCGGGCACCCAGCTCTGAGGACAGCGCCCCACCAGCAGCAGTGCAGAACTAAGGGTGGCAATATCAAAAACATGGTAGGGCCTTAATCATAGTGATCCTTTCTAACCTTAAAATCTATGAATCTTACTCAAACTGAAGTTTATTATTTCATCTAGACCTGCACAGACAGGAGAACCTGATTTATGTAGGGTTCTCAGATGCCTCAGGGAGGAGACATTTAAAATGTTTAGATAGATACAGTACTTCTACAGTAAATAATATAGAGTTTGTGCTTTAAAACTGACCTCCAGTTCCAATTTACCTGAAACTTACATGTAACTATTTGATCCATTCCAAAAAATGTTCCCCTGTTCAGGTACCAAAAATGTTGCAATAGCTGCAATACACAGAGTGAATTTTTTCACTAAGTCCTAACTGATTATATGTTGTATACCTTGACTTTAGTAAGGCTTTTGACACGGTTTCCCACAGCATTCTCATCAGCAAACTAAGGAAGTATGGGTTGGAGGAATGGACTGTGAAGTGGATAGAAAACTGGTTGAATCAACGGGCTCAGCGGGTAGGTATCAATGGCACACTCTCTAGTTGGCAACCA
>NC_133769.1:343214263-343217358 GCF_003597395.2 Chelonoidis abingdonii
CACCCTGGCTGGGATTATTTAGGGAAAATGGTCCTGCCTTTAGCAGGGGGTTGGACTAGATGACCTCATGAGGTCCCTTCCAACCTTTTGATTCTATGATTCTATGATTCTATGATTAGGATAGAAACTAGAATTGCTCTAACATTCACTGTTATCTAATTAAACTGGGAAGAGCTTTCTAAATAGGAAGTGCTTTTCTGTTGGAATGCCTCATATCTCTGTGAAAGTACAAATACATAGACATTTCCTTAATAACAAAGATCAAGCTAACACAAGCCTTCCCCCCCTCCATTAGCTAGAGCTATTGAAATGCCTATTATTTCACAGCCCAAAGCAACAAAGTGTCCCTGTTATAAAACTTGGAATAGTTCTAACCCTAAGCAAAATTCCTGCTGTTCACAATCTGATTATTTCATTTTGCTGACAAAATCATGGAACTGACAGAACATTCTTAGTTGGACACCATGTCACACTGCAAAGAAAGCTGTCACATAGCTACGTATAGAAAGGGTTAAGATTCTGAACAGACCTGGAAGGTAAAACACAGTTATATAAATACAGTCAAACTAGTGAATTTGCAATCATCTACTTTACAATCATAATAATAATACTTCACGTTACTCAGCTCCTTTAAATATACATTAATTAAACCTCCCAACAACTCCATAAATAGGATAATATTATTATTAAATTCTTATTTTACACATATATAGAAGCACAGAGAAGTTAAAGCCCAATATAAGGCCATTTTTATTAAGCAGAAAGTTAGCTGCCTAACTTGAGGCACCCACATTTAGAAAGTTTGGCTTAAGGGCAAGTCAATGGGAGAGAGCTCAAATATACAGATATTTTGGACATGAAGCATCTGCAGGATTCTCTGCAGACTCCAGAATAGGCATTATCTTTTTTTTTCTCAGATTTTTTTCTTTACACTTTTAACGTATAAGAAATATAGAGATTGAAATTGGAGTTTTGAATCCTGATCCACCACATCCTTCAGTATGCATTTAATTTTAGGTATGTGACTTATCCCAATGATTTCTATGGGTCTACTAACATGCTTGAATTTAATCGTATGTTTCCGAGCTTTGCTGGATGAAGACCCTGGAGAGGTAAGGGAGAAAATCTGGATGGACGTAGGAGATAAATAACCAGAGACCAAGGGATATGTGCACAGAATGGTCCCTTTCAGTGTTTTTTTCATGATGTTGTTATAACATCTGCTGACAAAGAAGCCATCATACTCAGAATGGGAAATCATATATTTATTAGGATTACCTTTATCTCTGTAAGGAAAAAAAAAATAAAAAGGCTTTCCAGCAGCATGAACAAAACTGCTTGATAGTTTTTAATAATGTGTCTTTATCTTGTAATTTTGCTTCTCATTTTCTGTGCCATATGATTTTGGGCTATTTAAATGATGTACGTAAATGCTAGAATCATTCTCTTTAATACACCATATTTAAGTATGAATTCCTGTCACAGGCATGTTTCTCAGGAAAGATGTAATCTATTTTTGATTACCTGATTAGCTAAAGATGGCAGAACACCACAGTACAGTAAAAAAGAAACACCATGTCTCATTGAAAGAAAAGCTGGGACGATCATATGCTCAGGATGCAACCTGCAATGCTTAAAGCTTCAGGCTTTATCAGACTTGGCATTATGCCTCAAACACAATCCCATATCCAGACATTCCTGAAATTTGAAATAAATCAGATTTGAGCCAAACCATACTGGGCCCTTTTCAAAAATATTTATAAATCCTTATTCCCAATCTTTTGATATAATCAATAAGGTATACACGCCTTTGACATGCAAGAATGTTAAATCAAAGCCCAAAACAAGGGATTGAACTTCAACAATACTCAGTGCAGCACAATATGAGAATGTCTCTTTATGTACAATTACAGGTTACTGAATAGATGGATTTTTTTTAATAAGGGTTGTGATGGTGCATTTTAAAAAGTGATTTTCCTAATGGAGACAGTTAAGCTATGATTTTTAAAATCAGGTTGTTACATAATTTTCAAGAGAAATGTTTGAAGATGGAGCCACATTCCTGAACTCAGAAAAATACAGAAAAGCAATATAAATTTCACATTTTACTCCATATTACAGATGGAGAAATTGAGGTTGAAAGGGTAAAGGGAAATCATCTAAAAGATCACCAACACCAAAAACAATGTACCAACTAGTTGCCTATAATTTAATGAATATCACTCAATTCGATTTTTTTTAGTGTGTTTATTTTGTGCTTTTGACAATACTTTGTGTGGGGTCAGTTTAGCTGTTTCACTTGTGTAGGGAAAAATTATTTAAATCCACACCAGAAAAAAATGAGATAGGTGTAGGTGTAGACTCTGAAACAATTTAAACTCAATTTTTAATATGAGGTAGATTTCAAGTTGAGTGGTTCCCAGCAAAACAATGGTCAACTCGGTGGTGAATAGGTCAAATAAAGCTCGCAAAAGCAGCAGAATTTCAGGGCTTTCTTAACTGAATGAAAAAAGTTCAATGTAAACTCAATTACTGCTGGAATAGTGTCCACTTCTGGTGTTCACAGATCAAGAAGGATGTTGATAAATTGGAGAGGGTCCAGAGAAGAGCAAAAAGAATTAGAATATAAGAATATAAAAACATAAGAACGCCCATACTGGGTCAGACCAAAGGTCCATCTAGCCTGGTATCCTGTCTACTAATGCCAGGTGCCCCAGATGGAGTGAACCTAACAGGTAATGATCAAGTGATCTCTCTCCTGCCATCCATCTCCACCCTCTGACTCCATTCCTTACCCATCCTGGCTAATAGCCATTAATGGAGTTAACATCAATGAAATTATCTTGTTCTCTTTTAAACGCTGTTATAGTCCTAGCCTTCACAACCTCCTCAGGCAAGGAGTTCCACAAGTAGACTGTGCACTGTGTGAAGAAGAACTTCGTTTTATTTGTTTTAAACCTGCTGCCCATTAATTTCATTTGGTGACCCTGGTTCTTGTACTTTTCCTTATCCACTTTCTCCACATCACTCATGATTTTATATACCTCTATCATATCCCCCCTTAGTCTCCTCTTTTCCAAGCCGAAGAGACCTAG
>NC_133769.1:343217555-343276325 GCF_003597395.2 Chelonoidis abingdonii
TATTCGAGATGTGGGCGTACCATGGATTTATATACGGGCAATAATATATTCTCAGTCTTATTCTCTATCCCCTTTTTAATGATTCCTAACATCCTGTTTGCTTTTTTGACCGCCTCTGAGCACTGCATGGACATCTTCAGAGAACTATCCACGATGATGCCAAGATCTTTTTCCTGACTCGTTGCAGCTAAATTAGCCCCCATCATATTGTATGTATAGTTGGGGTTATTTTTTCCAATGTGCATTACTGTACATTTATCTGCATTATATTTCATTTGCCATTTTGTTGCCCAACCACTTAGTTTTGTGAGATCTTTTTGAAGTTCTTCATGGTCTGCTTTGGTCTTAACTATCTTGAGCAGTTTAGTATCATCTGTAAACTTTGTCACCTCACTGTTTACCCCTTTCTCCAGATCATTTATGAATAAATTGAATAGGATTGGTTCTAGGACTGACCATTGTGTTTGAAATTGTACAGTATCTTCTGGAATATTGAGATAAAATGAGAAGCAACTTGCGTCTCTTCTTTACAGTAATAATTAAAACAAAAAGGAAAGACCAAAGTGAAAACATGTGAACTTCAAATGACTGCATTATGCTATCACTTATCAAAGGTTTTATGCTCCCTGGATTTCCATTTTCTAGTTTAGAGGTTATTTTCTGATGTTTTTACCATTCAAGATACTTTACTACTCCCAATCACTCTCTGAATCTGCAAAGATACACTTTAACAACCCCTCTTTACTATTTGTAAACACATTTTAAATAACTCATCAAAGTTTCTAAAGCATTATAAAGGCAGTTAATGAAATGATGCATGATCCTTTCCCTGCTAAAACTTTTTTATCTACTCAGATAGAATCTTACAGTGTTTTTATAAGCCAGCTTGAAGTGAAATTGAATTGTATGAAATGACTGATTGTCAAGGGCATCTGAACAAACGAGGTGTTCATTTTATTCAGAACCCATTCAAGGATTTCTTGATATTTTTATTTAATTTGCTTCATATCAAGGGGCTAAGTCTCCCTTTGAGACACATCACTAAAGAAATAAAAGATTAATAAAAGCCAAGTAAGTTCCTACATTCTTGCAGATTTTGACATAAGCCTTAATATTATTCTGCTTCCTCCTCATAGATAAATGCACAGAAAGGTTATGATGGGAGTGTTCTTCTCATAAACTGCCCAGTCCCTTTGGTACTGCCTATAAATTGAAAACCCAGAACAATTAGTGTAGGAAACTACACGAGGCAAGCAAAAAAAAAAAGGATACTTAAAACAAATCCAGCCTACATAACTCTTCTCAATAAGTTCCCGATAAATGTGCTGACTACGGAAGTGGACTAACCCTGGTTTATCACAGAACTAAATAACTGGCTGGCTTGCCAGGCATGAGACCTCAGAAAGCTATGCACTTCTGAGGCCTCAGTAAACATTTGACAAGGCTGAAATGAATCATTTCCTTATGGGAACCCATAGGCATGATAAGCTGCAAGCCATATTCAGAGCCACAGTGCGACAATTAGCTACATAAAGATGAGGAACTATTTAGATACATGGACATTTGTTTTACTGTTACCTTTAATTTCTTCTTTGCTTGCTATATTTATTCTTCAGCCATATCCTTCCCCAAAGTAATATTTGTCAATAGGTCAAAAGATCAATAGGTCAAAAGAGAACATAATCTAAAGCCATTTAGGCCTAAAAGAACATGAACTATTCAATAGGTCAAAAGAGAACATAATCTAAAGCCATTTAGGCCTAAAAGAACATGAACTATTCTATGAATGAACAGCTTTAATGATAATCTTGGGGCTAATTCATGGGGGAAAAGTCTTGCAAAAGATCAGAGTTCAGTGACACTATTTATATGACTGCATTGTACGGAAACCTGACAATAAAGGAAAGTATGACATTCCTCAGATATGGAGATGTGGTAGCCCACTCGCAAACATTACCTGAAAATTCCTGTAAGATATGTTTGTAGAAATTGCAGAGTATGCTGGAAACATCTGTTACAATTAGAACTGGCTGGGAAACTGTTTTCCCATCCTGTGAAAATTATCAAGATTTCCAAAATTTTCCTGCGCTGAATCAGGATGAACCTGAGTCCTTTCAAAGTATTTTGTGAAAAATGACACACAGAGAGAAACCACAGAATAGTCAATGTCACTGCTGTGTCTGATTCACAGGGACTTAAATTCAGTTTCCCATGTTGTAAATAAGCATGCTAATCATTGGGCTACTAACTATTTTAACATAAGGGGGTCTCTCTCAATCTCTCCTTTTGGAGTTGTTCCACTTTATATGGCTAATTAAATATTCATTGGAGCCGGAACACAAGCCTGGGTCTCCCATTTGAGTGACCTTATCACTGGGCTACAGAATCAGTCTCCCTCTCTCTGGTGCTCCCTCTCTCTCATTCCTGTGAAAAGTTGGGAGAGGCTGGACAACTCAACATTTTGCTGATGTAAATGACTGCCCTGCACCTTTAAGTGGGGTGGTGGTGTTTGGCTAACTGGCTGAGTGAAGGGAACAGTGCTGTATGGCTGTTGGGAGGAAGGGAGGGAGATGAAAGCTGCTGCAAAAAGGGGTCAGCGTGGTTGCTGACTCCTCCCTGGGGAATGCAGGATTTAAAGAGGGCAGCTCTGCACCTGAAGCCTCCCTTTTTACACAAACCAAGGTTGAGTGGTCAGGTACTGGTGGCCCCAGGGTGATTCTCGTCATCCCATCACAGTTTAGATGCTCAGAGATCTCGTGCAGATCCTTATGTCATAGTGGACAGGAGGTGGACTTGTTCAGGGCAGCATTCTTGATAGCAATTTTTGTTACTTTCAGAACATCAGTGAGCTAGCGCCTGGAGCCGGTAGGGACTTTACGGGAAGGGCTTTGGAACTGTGTGAGCATTCAGTGAAGGTCAAAGATTGATCAAGTAGGTTGGGGTGAATCTGTTATCCTTTGGGAGGATGGTGAGCCGGGGATATGCCCCGTTCAGACTTTGAAGGCCTACAGAGTGATACAGTCAAAGGGGTTATGCACGATGATGGGAGTCCCTTCACAGCATATTAATTTATTACAGTGTTGAGATGGGAACTGATGAGGTTGGAGGTGGCCAGCCATGAATTTGGTCCCACTCATTCAGAATCAGGGCAGCATTAATTTATTGTAATCTCATTACAGATGTTGGACGACCGGCCATGCAGACGGTGGGTTGGCTCTGCGGGTACAGTATTGCCTTTTGGATGCATAGGCACTCGTCCAGGTTGCCCGAGGGTTTGCAGCTGGACTTTGGTGGTAAAGCAGTACTCAGTTGGCCAAGGAGGGGCATGCTATGGGATCAATTAATACTGCTGCTGTATGCTGTGCGGGCCTGTCAGCAACCACCAGATATAATTGTGGTGCACTTTGGAGTAAACAATTTGGAAATGCTAAAAGGGGTGGAAGTAATATTGNGTGATACAGTCAAAGGGGTTATGCACGATGATGGGAGTCCCTTCACAGCATATTAATTTATTACAGTGTTGAGATGGGAACTGATGAGGTTGGAGGTGGCCAGCCATGAATTTGGTCCCACTCATTCAGAATCAGGGCAGCATTAATTTATTGTAATCTCATTACAGATGTTGGACGACCGGCCATGCAGACGGTGGGTTGGCTCTGCGGGTACAGTATTGCCTTTTGGATGCATAGGCACTCGTCCAGGTTGCCCGAGGGTTTGCAGCTGGACTTTGGTGGTAAAGCAGTACTCAGTTGGCCAAGGAGGGGCATGCTATGGGATCAATTAATACTGCTGCTGTATGCTGTGCGGGCCTGTCAGCAACCACCAGATATAATTGTGGTGCACTTTGGAGTAAACAATTTGGAAATGCTAAAAGGGGTGGAAGTAATATTAAGAGCATGGAGGGAATCGGGGCTGATCCTTTAACTTTTTCCAGGAGTTAACATTGTTTGGTCAGACATGCTTCAGTGCAGGGTCTGGTGTGGACATGGTGGACAAGACAAGGAGGTATGTGAGCAGGGAGGTGGCCAAATTCCATGGGATCACAGGGGCAGTAATTTCACATTCTGGCATAATATAGGGTCAGCAGAGTTGTTTCAGGAGGATGGGGTTCACCTGTCTGACTTAGGTGCTGTCATGTTTTTTAATTGATATAAAAGGAGATTAGGAGATGTCTGGGAACCCAACTGGGTGTGGGGAGGAGGAGCCCAAGCTAAGTGCTGGCACCTCCTTATGGCGGATGTCCAACTCAGGTATTCTGTAGGAAAGGTATACAGTGACCAGATAAATGGCTTCAAAAAGGACTTTAAAAAAAGATATTCATTAAAGCAACAAATTGGGAGCAGTTGGGGACTCCTATGATTGATACGGCAGGGAGCCAACCCCTCATTCTTATAGCCCACCTTAACCCTCTAGGAGAGGGGATTGGATGGTAAGGTCCTGGCAATGGAGTTGTGGAGGAATCTGGATGGAAAAAGAGGGTGAGCTAGTAAAAGCGCCCCCCCCCCCGGATAATTATGGAATAAACATTGGGTTACCTGCACTATACACTATTATCTGCCAGGTAGTGCCAGACAACTGATAATAAAGTTGCGGCCTGATTAAACCCGTGTCAAATGTCTCCTGTCCTCCAGCCAGACAAAATGTTTTGCCAGAAAATTCCTAACCAGCTCTAAGTACAATAAATAGACTCTGCACTGAGACACCTGCACAACCAGGCAGGAATTTCTGGCAATTTTTTAGCTCAGTCTATTGTAGCAAACAAGTTTTTTCACAAAATCTAAATAGATGCAAAACAAGACACGGATGTCTAGTAGTGATGCAGCATGTGTATGTAAAATGGCAATGGAGAATTTGTTTAGGAGAAGAACATATCTGTTCAGAGACCCCCTCAATACTGCTGCAAGGTTCAGAAGCTCATGTAATAAAAGCACTGTGACAGCCAGCCATGAAATTCAAAGTTGCTTGAGGCTGGTATATATTGCATACTTGACATTTAAGAATATTCATGCATTTTTCCTTCATGAATTTTGGGTTTTTGCTTCACAGTGATGATTATTCCCTTTTTGCTGGTTTCCCTACTCTAACTTTTTAGGTTGTACTGAATATCCCCTAACCATGCACCCAATACTGTAACACTGTTGATGATTCACCTGTTTAATTTCTGTATATCTTGCATACAAATGAAACACAGATAGGTAGGGGTAGAGGTGTGTGTGAGTGAGAGAGAATGAAAGAGAGATAGCATTGTGAATTTTTTTTAAAAATGGTGCAATACAATTCTGTCTTCATGACAAGTGCAAGGTTAGTCTTTATAGGTTTATAAGACTATAAAGTTAGCATTTTTTTTTCATTTACAAAGGTTTAATACTTAAAAGATCAGATTTTCTGGGTTAACGATTTGAAGTTCAACTAAATAATTATTGGTACCACATAAAACCAAATTAAAATAACAGGCCATGCAACAAAGTATGTAACTTTTTGTTATGTAAAACATGAAAAGTTTAAACTGAGTTATAAAGAAAAGATCAACTGTATTCCATTCTAAAATGTATTTTTTTTAGTTACTATATTAAATTAAGTCATCTTTCTTAAAGCCCACTCTTTGTAATGGTCGTACAGTACTGAGATGTTTTTTAGTGTAAGACATAGTGAGCCCCCACTATGCATTGTATTTTATGACTAGCTTCAAAATGCTTATTTGTGTGTATATATGTGGGCATGAATCAAATTGTGGTTAACTGCTCAAATGCATTCCTGAAGAATTAGAAAGCAGATTGAAATGTAGGATAGCTTAGAAAGAAGACAATGCCGACAATTATATATATGTTATTTCTGCTTCATTTAAAATAAAAAACACTAGGTCAGACTGCGTTTTGATTATTTTAAAACAATAAAATGAACATAGTATTGCTATAATAAATGTTGAATATTTAACTCCAAAACAGCTAAAAACATACTATAGACTTTAGGTCAACCTCTAAAATATATATATAACTCTTTCAAGAATACAAAAGAGCCATCATTTACAAAAGAATGTGACTTACTTTCAAAATTCCTTTATCTTCTATTTTATTTAGAGTGATATTGCCATACAAGGCATAATACTGGAACCTGACTTCTCCAAATTTACAGATATAGGGGTAAAATTTTCAAAAGTGCCTAAGTGACTTCAGAAATCAAGTCCCATTTTCTAAAATGCCTTAGGCATTTAGGACCAGAATGATGCCTAACGATGCAGATAGGCGACTTTTGGGAATTTCAAAAGCGACTAGGGCTTTGTCTACATTAGCACTTTTGTCGGCAAAACTTTTGTCAGTCAGGGTGTGAAAGAAACACACATCGACCAAGAAGTTTCACCACCAAAAATGCTGGTGTGGATAGCACTATGTCGGTAGGACGAGCTACCACCACTCGTTGGGGGTCGTATAATTATTCCAGTGGGAGAGCTCTCTCCCACCAGCATAGAGCGGCTACACACGAGACCTTACAATGACACAGCTGCAGTGATACAGCTGTGCTGCTGTAAAGTCTGTAGTGTAGACATAGCCTAAATGTCTAACTCCCATTAAAATAAATGGGAGTTAGATGACTAGGTGCTTTTGAAAATCCCGCTTAGAATTTGTCTTAATCTTTAAGTGCCTAAATACCTTTTAAAAACTGGTCCTAAAATATCCTAAGTCCTACTGACTTTCTATGAAACTTAGACTCCTCAGTCATTTAACTACTTTTTAAAATTCTACTGATAGACAATTATTTTCAAGAAAGACACCTAAATAAGTGACACCCCATTGGGAGATGTTGGGTGCTCAGCACCTCTGAAAATTAAGTACTTACTTAGCTGCCCAAATACGGATAATGGTGCCCAAGTTTAGGCACCTGGGCTTTAATATAAGGGCCACCCCATTTTTTGTTTACAGAAGTAAATGCATGCCTATATATTGAACACAAATCATCTAAGTTTTATTCTGTGTTTCCGTGTAGCCCAAGATATTTTCATTTTCACATTTTTTGCTGCCATGGAGTGGGAATATCTTACTTACCATCGTTTCGCAGGGTAAGTGGCGTTGGAGGACTCAGAACTCTGGCATTTGTCACTGTGTTTTTTACTAGGCAGATATAGCTGCCAACATCAGATGTTTGCACCTTGGATATGTAGAGATTTCCTGTCTCCTGAGAGATAAAGCGTCGGCTATCTTCTGCCACGAAAGATGGGAATTCATTAAATACCCAGCTGTAAATGATCTCTGAAAAAACACAAAAATAAAGCATTGGTTATGGAAAAATACAGTGAGTGTTAGGAATGAACAAACTCCAGAATGTTTGTTTTGGATAATTCCACAAAGTCTGGAACTGAAGCTTTTTCAAACCTCAAACCTGGAACTCTTAAGACCTTTCTCACTAAGATTTTTGCTAAATCCTAGTTTGGGAAATGACATCAAAGATGGCCAATAGTTTGACTGGAATCCCCTGTGAGATGTCTTCAGTTTACAGAGATAAAAGTCATTAAATTCCTCAACAGGGTCCACAACAATTCAGAAAAAATATCACATTGGTCCCAGTCTGCATCCTATCAGTCAAGTTAGAATTAATACAAGAATATTCATTCATTCATTCAAATTTTTAGTAAACTACAGAAAAAGAGCTCACAGGGCTGGCTGAAAATTTTCCATGGAAACTGTTTTTTGACTAACCTAATTTTTGTGTGTGAAAAATGTTTGCTTTCCATGAAAACTTTCAATGTTGAATATAAAAAAGCAAACAAAATTAGAAATATTTTCACTGAAAACCAAAATATTTCAATTTGAATATGCTGCTACAGTGCTTCATGGGAGATGTAATTTGGTCACCTCATTCTCCTATTCTCGTCCATCGTTCGGGCTCACTGACTGGAGCACATCTCCCATGGAACACTATGGCCAGGGACTCTCTGTGATGTACTGCTTCCCTTCTCCAAGAGAAGTGAGCATTATGCATCTTGGGAGAGGTAGTTTGTCCACAGATTCCAGACTATAGAGAATGGAAACATGAGGAACACAAACTATATACCTATGAGACATTGCAGCAGCATTTCCAAATCAAAATGTTTCTTTGGTAATTTTTGTTCTTGTTATAATTTTAATGGAAAAAACAACAGTTTCTGTACCCATTTTCCAACTAGCTCTACATCAAATTATCTAGAAGCCTGGCCCATATTATAAAAAATACATTAATAGATAAGCATAATAATAAAAATAGTCTCTCTGCATAGTATTTACTATTGTCAGGGGTGAATGTATCATGAAATGGGGATCAAATTCTCTAAAACTTCAAGCAATCCTTGGAGAAATTTCCCCTTCCCCTAAAACCTTTCTCCCATTTCTTTTTCCTCTCTCTGGACTGACATTTCCATTCCTCCCACACTTGAGTAACCTTCTCAAGACCCCAATGTCATCAACCCTTGATTCCTAATGTACATTATGGTACACCATTATCTTGCAAAATTAGGATACAAATGTTGGTCCAGCCCTCCCCAGCTACCCTCAGGTGTGACCTGCACCTCATTTGTTCTCCTGCCCTGTTTTACTGAGGAATCTGGGAACTATTCCAACCACGAGGCTCAAATCCTAAGGACACAAGAATCCTCCCTTAATCTGGCCCTATATAATTTGGTTCTTGGCAAAATCTGGCAGTTTAGCGGTTCCTGAAAATGATAAAGAAAAAGTGTTAATCAAATTTTAAGGGTAGCATTCTTAATTTTATCTTTTTATCCATCCCAAGAAAACATGTAATTTTCTTTTAGACACCAAACAATCAGCTGTAGTGGAAAAATACATCAAGTGTTACAGGGAGAATTTTTTTAAGGTTGCCAACCATCCAGGATTGTCCTGGAGTCACCAGGAATCAAAGATTAATCTTTAATTAAAGATTATGTCATGTGATGAAATCTCCAGGAATACATCCAACCAAAAAATTGGCAACCCTAGAATGTTTATACATCTATACTGTGGTGATTCAGAGAATCTGTCTATGTACAATTTACAAATTCTGGTGGATACTGGAGGTTCCTTATGTTTATTTGTGCCAGACTGCAAACTTTTTGAATGTGAAGCCTGTTTGCATTCTTGTCTTTTGCCACTATATTGAGCTAAAATCCAGTGCTAGCTAACTGTGCTAACAAAAGAGTGTAATTAAACTTTAAAAGCAGCAAAGAGTTCTATTGCACCTTATAAACTAACAGACGAATTGGAGCATGAGCTTTCATGGGTGAATACCCACTTGGTCGGATGCATCCATTCAAACAAAGCACACTTGGCCAAAGAGAAAGCTACTGTGCTGGGCAAATCTGTTTTCCAAGTCTCAACTCCGGCATTTGCGGGGGAAGCAACATGTCATCATTGGGGGGGCAATCTGAACATTTTTATCAGGGAGTCACATGGCAAGGGGGAACTCAGTGGGACTCACAGAGACAAAGGAGGGTTTGGCAGGAGAGAGGAACAGAAGGGCATGCTATCATAGCAAAGGGTTGCTTTTAAACAGCAGGACCAAACTCCTTGAAGAGGTGAAAGAAAGAGAGAAGATCCATGTATATTTGCTTCCAGTATCACCTGTTCCTGAAGAGGGGAACCGTAAATCCAGACCACTCACAAGGTTTGAGCTCTGGGAGAGGGTTAAGCTACAAGAGAGTCTGGGAGCTAGCACCTGTCCAGAGGTTTTTGGGAGTTGGGCTGTAAGGTCCCATTTATGCAAAGAAGTAACAGACAGAGTGCTTGTGCCAGGAAGTGTGATATGCAGGACAAAGAAAGAGACAGTGCTGCAGCCTAAGCAGATCAAGGGAAGCTTAAAATCACACAGTCCCTGTGTGTGAAGCCAAAATACAGCAGCCAGGTGAGTGTCCAGCTGGGGGAGCTTTTACAGAGCCATGACGTGCACACACATACACTATATATATACACAACACACACACACACACAGAGATTAAATAAAAGGGGTCCTGCATATGTAAAACTCCCACTGAAGTCAATGGGATTCTCAATCATTAAGTCTCTTCCACATTTGTTTTTGTATTCTGCCAGTTCTGACTTAGAAGACATAAATTCTTCCCTATTTTTATCCATGATATTTTCTTCCTCTTTTCCATTATATCATCCTCTCTTCCCACTTCTTTGATTATTCTTCCCTGCTGAACTTGACACAACCAACATCACTGCTATGGCATCTTCTTGCTGCCGTCTTCCTAATGACAATCTTGTCAGGATTGACTCTAAATACGGAAATGTCAAGGCTAGCTCAGTAATATAAACTCACTGCTTCTGCTCCAAGATATAAACTGCTTCACCAGTACAGTGAGTTCCAGGCTTTCAGACACAAATTGCCTGAGCTACTGTTTTCAGCCATAGCAGAAGTACAAAGTCAGTAATCATTATGTATCAATCTAGTCCTATCATAGGTCTTTTTCACTGTGCTAAAAATGTCTTGTTGCTCATGGATGTATTAAGGAGGAGGTTGGAGAATGAGTGAGTCAAAAGGGTTAGAAGAACCACTCTAAAATTTCAAAAGGTCTACATTTTCCTTGAGCCTTTTCTTCTAACGATAAGGAAGAAACTAGGTGTGGTGTTTAGGTGTTGCTTGTAATTATTAGAACTGGGAGCACTGGCTGTTGGGAGTAAGGTGACCAGATGTCCTGATAAAATTGGGACTGTCCCGATTTGTAGGAGTTTGTCCCACGTTCTGACCAGAGTATGGTTGGGATGCTATTTGTCCCAATATTTTGTTTCCTGGTCTTTGGTGGCAAATTCAGCGGAGAGTCCTTCAGTCACAGACAGTCTTCAGCAGTATTTCGGTGGCGGGTGCTTCTGTCTATGGCGACTCCCGCTGAAATACCACCAAAGACCGTCCGCGACTGAAGGGCTCTCTGCCGAATTTGCCGCCAAACTCCTGGACAGGTGAGTGTCCAAAAAAAAAAGCGGGGGGGCCTGCGGCGGTCCCAATATTTTCCCCTTAACATCTGGTCACCCTAGTTGGGAGTCTGAAAGGACAGGAAACAGGAAGGAGTGGGGAGGAGTGGAGGAAGCTGATTGGGAGCTACTGAGGGGGTAACAGCAGCTTGGTAAAGAGGTTTCCACTTTAAAAATAAAGTCCTGTTGAAGTCTGCTAGTTCCTTGCTTGGTTATTACAATATTTTGGCGACAAGGATGGTTCTTATGCCCCTGAACCCACCTGCACCGTCTCTACAAAGCCCAGGTGAGCCTCCAATTGCTTTTACTGCCTGGATCCATATGTTTGAGACTTATCTGCTTGCAATCAGTGCTACAGAGATTTCTGAAGTAAGAAAGCATGTTCTGCTAATCCACTGCCTTGGAGCAGAAGGGCAGCATATTTTTTACACTTTTCCCCTTGCAAATGATAAATATGAGACTGCACTCACTGCATTAAAGAACGTTTTGTGCCAGAAATGAATGTAGTAGCTAATTGCTACAGATTTCGCCAGCATGAGCAGAAATGAGGGGAGACTATAATGGAGTTTATTGCTTCCCTGAGGAGTCTGACTGTAACTTGTGACTTTGGGATATGGCAGATGAGATGATTAGAGACCAGCTCACTGAGAAAACAACCATGCTTCATGTAAGAGAACATTTACTTCTAGAACCACAACTTACACTAGAAAAAGCAATAACCATTGCTACTCAGATTGAGTCAGCTACAGCTGAAGCCAAAATAATGAGCATGGATACAGGAGGCACAGTCCAGACTGTGACTCCTTTGCAGAAAAGTTCACTATTGCTGCAGACAAACAATTACAAGAGTAAAATTAAGTATGTCGCAGCAGCCAGTTCAATAAACAGGTGCATGCACTTTAAAAATAAAGTCCTCTTGAAGTTTGTTAGTAGCTTGCTTGGTTACTACAACACTAGGACGACTATGAATCCCATACACTGTTCTGCCAAGCCAGAAGTGTGATATGTATTACTATACGAGCTAAATGTATACCATTGCCAGGTATACACTACTGAATCCAACTATGTGGGGAAATCCCAGCTATTAGGTAGGATGGCTCCCTGTGCTGGAGAAAAGGGAATCATGATCTCCCTGGAAATGGAAAAACAGGCTGGCCAATCGACCAAATACAGGTGTAGGATATTTTGGAATAAAGCTTGAAGAAGGGGAATGCAGCCATAGAGTAAGATGGAAATTGTGATGTTGAGATGAAGGACAAAATATGAATTGTTGGAGCTTCTCATCACACGATAGACAAGGGACTGGGAGGGGACGAGTGGTCGGTGTGGATAGTATTAATTTGCAAACACAGACCTGAAGGCACACATTGCAGATCCTTTTTTTTTTTTTTTTTGTGAAACTGTGGTAATAGCCTCCTGTCCCAGATCTGGACTTTAGCGTGTGGTAATAGCCTCCTGTCCCAGATCTGGACTTTAGCGTCCAAGACCTGGGTGCTGTCCCAAACCTGGACTTTTGCGTCCAAAATCTGGGGGCTTACCTGAAACTCCCCCAAGCTCACTACCAGCTTGGATATTCTCGCTGCCACCAACTAGGACTATTGGGGGTCCTAGTATGCCCCCGAGTCACCCCAACTGTCCCCCGGGGGACCCCCAGACCAGAGCCTGGTCTCCCTCTTTCTCTATCCAGCTTCCCCCTTCCTGGTTAGCCGGTGCGAAACTAGCTGCATCTTTGATGCAACCGGAGGCAATCTAGCGTCCCCGAGGCTAGCATCAAGCTATCAAGCTGGCACACAAGGACCCCTCCCCTGGTCTCGTAGCATAATAGAGGAAAAACTCAACACAAGAGAACAGAGTGATTCTTTTTTCTCTTCACCCGAGCCTTGCCTTCCCTGAAACAATAGGAAAATAGCCCACAGCTGGCTTTTCCCTTCCCCTTGGCCTCCCTAGAAAGAAACCTCCACATATGTAAAAGAAAGTTATATAAAAAAAAAGGAAATATAAAACACATAATCGTGCTAAGAAACTCAATAGGGCTCTTGCTATAAGAAAATATGAAGAAACAGTCTGTTAAAAAGATAGCCCAATTAACCAGTCAACAAATCAACATACATGTGAATACAACACAAAGTCATCAAGCCGAGATTACTTGTTTCCTTTGTACTTACAGATGTTTTAGAAGAAATTTAAGTAAGATGGAGTTAGGAGGAAACCTGTTTACTCCGCCAACGAAACAACAAAGACACGCAATCCACAATCTGTACATACAACAACAAAGCTCTTCATAGCCGCATGACTTTGCCTTTCTTTGTACTTCCAAGACTTTAGTAGAATATTGAGATAGAAGAGTATAGAAGAAACCTTGTTTACTCTAGCGGCAACAAACAAAGAGCCGAGTTCCACATTCCCGCCCCTGACTTTTAAACAATCCAGTTCTCTGATTGGTCCTCTGGTCAGGTGTTTGGTTACCCTTTCCAGGTAAAAGAAACTTAACCCTTACCTTACCTATCTACTTATGACAGAAACTCCACTTGCCAGTGGATGCCTATGATGTCAAACATTTCACAATATACCAAAACTTATGATACCAACAAGATATGAAATGGACCCAGAGTATTCCAAAAGTGGTATACTTTATTTTCTTGATATATACATAGTATATTAAATATGTTAAAGTAATTTAGGTTGCAAAATCAAAGTCATGCACATGAAAGGTTGAGATCCCTGGACAGACTACCTCTCCCAAGATGCACAGTGGTTACCTCTCCTGAAGAAGAGAAACAGTGCATCACAGTATTATCTGCCTAATGGCCCAATTAGCCTCTTAGTTCTCCTCAAGTCATCAATTAGGCACAGTTCTTCTTAATGAGGTCTGCTCTGGAGTAATTAGAGTTGCAGTGACCAGAGTGCTGCCTGCATAATCTTAATTTTGTGTCCTTGTATGTGTAATGTGCACTAAGAAGGCAGAGGTTCTGGGTTAAAAATAGCAAGTGATCATGTAATTAAAGATGGTATCAGCATACATATGCACAAACAGTCAGAATTAAATTTGCACAAGTAGCCACAGATCTGAATTTTCTAACTTTTGATTGTTGGACTTTGCAACTGTAACACTCCTTTATCCATGTTTTTTTGTATGTAATTTCCTAGATTTTTTTTAAAGGAAAAGTAAAAACAAATGTTGTTGCATGCAATTGTAACAAGCCCACCATCATGAATCATCAGCGGGGTGCGGATCCTGAGCCTTTAATTCTCCAGCCCAGAATTCTACCACCTAAATGTAAAACTAAACATATAAGATAACAGCAGGAGCTGACTGTTATCCAAAGAGGGAAAATGGGCTGAACACACTGTTTTTTCACTTAAAGCTCTTATTCATCTCTAACTGTGGTTCTAAGGGGCTATTTCGGACTCTGAGGGACCCTGGAATCAGAAAGAGCTGTCAGAATGTTCAGAAATTTCTGCCTCTTGCAATATGTCTCAAGGAAAATACTAATAAACCCCAAATATTTCTCTCGGAAAATTTCATTGCCCCATGTCGCTATGATGCCTTTTCTGATTCCAGTGATTCATGGTTTAAAAAGCCATAAAAATATAAAAAGCCATAAACTGATGATGAAACATTCAGTTTCAAGGAAACTACATGGGTTTTAATTGAAAACACCTGTTACCAAATCAAAGGGAAAGCAATCAGTCTCAGTAAACTGTTACGGGTTAAAGGAAATTCATACCAACTGTAAAGTAGCCAACACTATGGCTCACTGTCTATTCACATAGAACAGAATCTACTTAATCAGCACCCTGACAGCACACCCACTTAATTATTAATTTATTAATTAGAGTGCTTGCCAGGGAACAGATTGAAGACAATCCATTTCAGTGACTCTAAGCAAATGGAACATTTAGACTTATTGGACATGCCTGCCATTGTGTCTGTAAGGACTTTTTGAGTATGTCACTTGTAAAATGATGTCTGTTCACAAAAAAAATGAGTGATGCATAAGTTGATAAAGGAAAACAATATAATTATTTTCTTTGAACCTTCATTTAAATCTGAAACCAGTTAGGCTAGAGCACTTCTGACACTTCTGCATTCCAGCTAGGAAACAGAAGCACCAAACTAGACAATGTTAGGTTTCCTTGTTTTCTTCTCACACAGGTGTTTTCCCACTAACATCAGTGTAGTTACTCCCAATTTACATCAATATAAGAGAAACTCTAGGACCACCATTTCAAATACTCAAGGGTTTGCCTAAGGTTTATAGAAGCATCTGAATTTTCAGGTGCTTATCCAAATTGACTTGAAATATTAACCTATCATGGATACATTTCCCACTGTAATGCTCTTTATGCACTCTACGAAGTTCCTCTTTTTTATTATGTCTGGTAAATGAGGCAAACAACTTCTTAGTATGGTTTCAAATGTTCTGATGGTTTAGTGCATACAACTTAGTGATATTAGATGAAATGGACTACGCTCTGGAAAACTGTGAATTTCCACTGTAGGCTTTGGCAAAACACTCAACATACACATATGTGGTTCTGTACAGGAAAACTCTGCAGTACACTCAGGATCTGGGGAACTGCGACTGAGTCCTGGGCAACAGCAGCTAAGCCAGTCATCTCTAAATAATTACTCTAGACCAGACCTAGTTAAGAAGAACTGTACCCAACTGAAGGGCTGAGGAGAACTAAGAAGCTAATCAGGTCATTAGGCAGATGATACAAAAAGCACAGGAAGGACATGGGAAATGGATGAAGTAGAAAGACAGAGATTGCTCTTGCCTCAGAAGCTGGGTGGTCCCTAGAACTGTAGGGGTGAAGCTATAGAGTGTATAGGGGTGATGGAAACCAACATTGTAAATAAACTACACTGGGTGTTTTACCATCAAAAAAGGGTCTCTGAGCTATCTGTGGACCTGAGCAGAGCCAAGAGCATGTGGGCCCTGTCACACAAACCAACAGTTTTAAGCTGACAGAACTAGATGGTCTTGCAGAAGCGATTTAACAAACGGGTTTTAAGAGGACTACTGCAATTATGGGGAAATAGGTCTACACATTGACATTGATCCACTATACAAATTTCTCAGATTTCTAAACTTGCAGCCATGGTAGGATGGTTGGAAGATAAAGCAATGGCCTTCAAATCTTGGAGCCCTATCTTGATGCCAGTTTGCAAGCCCACAGAAATTAAAATTTAGGATCCTTCTTTAACCTTGTGACTACTGTTGAAAGTTTCTTGTATGTCCAGGTAGAACATACCTGTTTTCCTGAAAGTACTAGTATAACCTATCACTGCAGTGATTTTAATGAAATGTTAAAAGATGACAGTAGCAAACAAAGAGAGTGTGGGGGAGAATTAGTAGCTATAGCATTACATTTTAAAAAAGTGATAGGTTACTTTGTAGGTGCAACTTTTTATTTAAAACATAGGCCCACTAACATGCTCTTAAAATAATAACCAGGAAAAGATTTATGTTTTATCCAGCCCCACAGTCCTCATCCTAGATCTAATTCTTCTGTATGGATACCTCACCCAGAATATTTTCACCTAGGGAATCCCACTATAAAAAGGAAAGAAAGAAATTAGAAAGAATGCAAAAATCAGCTAAGATAATAGGAGGCTTGGCAAGTATGAGAAAAGTTTAAAGGAACTTTAGTTACACTGTTTTGAGAGAAAAGAAAAGGATATCCAATAGCCCTATAAAATTACTGGAAAGGAAACAATACAAGGACCGGGGAGATTTTTTTTTGAGCCTGCCCAAGAACACATTATAAGTAATAATGACCTTTCACTAAGAAAGGGCAAGTTTACATTAGATATCTTAATAAGCAATTTAACAATGGAAAAGCTTGCCAAGAGAGACTGAAACACCATCCAATGGAAATTGTCAAGAAAAGATGGATAACATAATCAGTGGAATAGCGTAAGGGATAACCTACACTAATAACATTACTTCCTATTATGTAGTTCTTTTATAAAGGAGGTATCATCTCCCTTGTACACATGGATAAATCGAGGCATAGAAACATGTAACAACTAGCAGGTCAAAGCCAAGAACAGAAGCTCAATCCTAAACCACTGCGTGATCCATTAGGCCCGAATGCCTCCCCTTAGATGAAGTGGTTGGACTGTGTGACCTACGACATCCCTCTGGCCCTAACTTCTTTATTAACACTGCCATCTGCCACTCTCTCTCTCAGTTAATATCTTTTGTATGCCTACATTAGGAAAACGGGGACCTGTGCTTCACCACCAGTGTGAATGCTCCTGTGGTAGAAATGGTGTAAGCTGTGGGGTAGGCAAAATGACCTCAGGCTTTTTTTTTTTTTTTTTTTTTAACACCCCATCATCCAACACTGCTCTGCAGCTCCACTAGTTGGAACAACATCAAAAGCTGTAAGGTAAACAAGCCTCAGGCATTTTTAACAGGCAGTCTAACCTAAATTAGAACAGAGTTAGATGACATGTTGGTAAAAATGCCTGAAGCCTGCCTTATTCTGCAGCTTCCACTTTTGCTGGCTTTAAATTCCAGGCCTATATTTTCTTACAATAAACCAGACCAAAAGTAATTTGCACCAGTTTTTATTCCTAACTTTCATTATATATCTGAGCACTAGAGTTACAGGGAATCCTTCTCTATATTAGGACAAGCTTGTGGTCTGCTGTTACAAGAAAGAAAGAGAAAACAATGTGAACATCATTTTTATTGTTTATCTTTTAGTATCAGACTGAATTTCAAACATATATGGGCATGAGCCCAAACTTGGGATCTAAGTATTTATCAGCTTTGAATCGGTTCAGAATCTAAACCTTACTGCTGGCGAAAAGCTAAATAAGCCAAACTTCAATTCTGGATCTAAATACACCATCCCCTAAATTCATGAGTATCCTAAATTCATGACTGGATGCAGCTTCTGCATCTCAAGCCATATTTGTTTGACAAAACACAATACTAAGACTGAGTAAATGGTATTCACATACTTCACTTTATTTATGTTTTCAGAAGGGAAGGGCAAGAAGTTTAGCTGAAAACAGAGGAGAGCTATGCAATGACACCTATATCAAACACGCAAAGATGATAGAGAGCACTGCCTTGAAATTACAGTCTACAGCCAACACAAAACAAACCTTTATGTAGATACAATTCATCAACACACAGGAGTACACAAAATAAAAAAGTCAGAAAAATTATGAATTATAAAAGGCAGCTCTAAATTGGCATTCTCCGAGGATAAAAGGCTAAAGCAGTTGTCTGCCAGTAAGTCCTGTTATTTACAAAGTTTTGGTGTTAATATGATTAAGTCACCACGGTGACAGTAGAGCTGGCATTTCTTTTTATGAATGGCCAGCCTTGTTTACAGAAATCTCTCCGAGGAGCTCTGTATCTGTTTTCAGAAGGTCATTTGGAAAAGCTTTCAAAATGCCCCATTTATTTCCATGTTTTATCACATTATTTAATGCACCATGTGAGTGAAAATCTAGGTCATTTAGCGATGAAGTATTGAAAAGAGCAGATCTATTTTCTGCTAAGAAATTTCGGAGGTGAAATTTTGTTTACAATCATATCTTTAAATGATTTTAGTAGATCCATTTTCTCTCTGCTTCACAACAGTAATTCCTGATTTATCACTATTTGACATCTTTCCCATAATGGATAATGCCTGAGATGTAACAAATCAGCATATTTGGTGCTGTAACATCATGTTTAGACTATCATCTTTCTGAGGAAGCAATTTTGGTTCTGTGACAATGTAAAAAACATAATGTTGTCAAGGTGGGTCAGAAATAGATAAAAATCGATTGAGCTACCCACTCCTACGATTGGAAACACTTGAATATTCTCAGGTTTGCCTGATGGTTTTTCTCATGGGAAATTCTATTTTTACCATAGAAGTCATTCAAATTTGGGATATCCTTTGCTTTAATCCTTTAACTGCATCAGGTATATGATGCGGTAAATGTCACATATATGTGTAATAACTACTGAAAGCCACTTGCACATGGATCCTAAGCATGTAGTAAATATGATGTTTAAATTACCACTTTTCCATTCTGTAAAGGTAAAGCATTCACATGAAACCCTAAATATATTTTCCAAAGAACTATTATTTTACTGTGATTGGGCTTTTATACCAATGACACAAAAAATCCAATATCCCCTTAGTTGTGTCATCACATCTTGATACACTGGCATATGCGGACATAACTCCTCAAACATCCAAATGGGTGAATATATTCTTCTTCAAAACATATGGATTTTCACCGATTACCACAATTTCACAAGATGACAGTACCCGATGAACAAAGGAGACTGACTGATCCCTGATAATGGCCACAATCAAAAACAATCTGGGAAGTTTATCAATTGTGCAACAGTTGTTTGTTTTTAGACATTCTGCATGGAGAGTGGCATTTACAATTTATAGCTGCAGACAATGTAATGAGGCACTTCAGATGTTAACACTTCCTTAACATTCAACAATGAACAGTATCTAAGCAAAACAAACAAGCATAAAAGCACGTAAGCATTCAAATCCAGGGCTGCCCGGGGGGGGACAAGTGGGGCAATTTGACCCAGGCCCCAATAAGAATGTCAGAAGCTCCCCCCCCCCCAGCCCCGCTCCCACCTCTGCCTCCTCCTTCCCCCATCCCCCGGTGCCTTAGCACGCCGCGTCCAGGAGTGGCCCTGGACAAAGTTAAAGTGGCAAATGGGGGGTTGGATCACGGCCCTTCTGGGGGTCTGTCAGGACTCAACAGGCGGGGGTAGATAGAGGTCGGGGAAGTTAGGGAACAGGGAGCAGGGGTTGTTCGTTGAGGGTGGGGTCCTGAGGTGGTGGTTGGGGGAATCTCGAGGGGGTGGTCAGGGGACAAGGAGCAGGATGGGTCAGGGATTCTGAGGGGGGCAGAAAGTGGGTGAGGGTTGATGGGGGCAGGGCCAGGCTGTCTGGGGAGGCACAGCCTTCCCTACCCTAAAGCTCATTCAGCAGTTTGAGGCTTGCAGACAGCTATTTAACACAAAGAACCAAGTTGTTATCTTTTCCCTTAGGGCTACCATCCCTCTCACTTCTCAAATGCCAAATTATAGTCTACATTTAATTTCAGTGCCATAGGGAGACTCATGTCAGGGAAGGGTAGCTTCATTTAAAATTAGCCACTTCAAGATTAACAGTGATAGAGCCAAGAGAGCCATGGGGGAGGATCACATGAGAAGAGCAAATCCTACACCACCTACCTCCTTCCAACCCTACAAGGGAGATCCCTCCCTCCATTCCCGAGGCTCCAGAGGGGTTAATTCAGTTGTTCTCAAACTTTTGTACTGGTGACCCTTTCACATAGCAAACCTCTGAGTGCGACCCCCCCCCTATAAATTAAAAAACTCTTTTAAAAATTTAACACTATATAAATGCTGGAGACAAAGCAGCGTTTGAGGGTGAGGCTGACAGCTCGTGACCCCAGTAATAACCATGTGACCTCCTGAGGGATCCCAACCCTGGTGAGACCCCTCAGTTAATTTAATTTTAGCACTCTCTGTCCATTTACATGCATGGCCTATTTTGAGCATTTCAGTTTTCACAACTTAGCTTATCTCAGATTTTGGAACAAGCTGAAATGCTCAGTTCATGGTGTATGTACATAAGCTACACTAAAGAACAAACCCACAGGAACCATCTCCAGTTTGTGAGACCCCATGGAGCCAGTCTCTAGGAAACAGATAAATCATGGACGTTAAGTCCATTCATGGCTATTAGCCAGGATGGGTAAGGAATGGTGTCCCTAGCCTCTGTTTCAGAGGGTGGAGATGGATGGCAGGAGAGAGAGATCACTTGATCATTACCTGTTGGGCTCACTCCCTCTGGGGCACCTGGCATTGGCCACTGTTGGTAGACAGGATACTGAGCTGGATGGACCTTTTGTCTGACCCAGTGTGGCCATTCTTATGTTCTTACCTAAATGAACCCAAAGTTATGGAGACACGTATGAGTCAAGGAAGCCAGCAGAGTATCAGAAACCTGGAAAAATGTCTGACATTTGATCACTAGCTGAGGAGGTTCAAAAGTTTTTAAATTTTTTTAAGCAGAATTTTTTTATTGTTTCTTTAAACAATCAAACATAGCAAGCAGCAAATATTTGGCCACACGCTTCTGAAACCCCAAACCATATTCAGGTTTTGGCAGACTAATTTCAGCTTTTCAATTAAAAAAACCACAACAAATTTTGAAGCAGACATTGACCATGATTTTCTCTGCTTTTTAAAAAACCCTAGTTTTCGATCCAAAAAAAGTTTTGATAGAACATATTTATCCAACCCTTTTAATGAGCTTTAGTGCCTTTTAGCACTAGCTGATGCTGAGAACCAGTGATACCTTGTAAAGGTGAGTTGAAAAGAAGTTTTCTCTAAACTGGGTTTGTGCTGAGATGCGGAAGGTTTTTAAAAGTTGATTTTTCCCAGGGCAGCCCGGGGGGCAAGTCGGGCAATTTGCCCTGGGCTCCAAGGGGCCGCCACGAGAATATAGTATTCCATAGTATTGCAACTTTTTTTTATAGAAGGGGCCCCTGAAATTGCTTTGCCTCAGGCCCCCCTGACTTTTCTGGGTGGCCCTGTTCAAATCCTTATTTTACCCAAAGGCTAGTTTTAAACTTTAGCATCAAACTCTCTATTCAACCATGCCATGCACCAATCACAGACCAAGAATGCAATAAGCTACAGACTTTAGCTACTGAGCACACTTCACATCCATGGAGTGGAAGGACTCTTATCAGCTAAGATGAATGATAACAGTAGGCCTTTCCCCTGTCCTCCCACTGTAATCCAATTAATAATATTTGGTGCATTTCTTTGTGCTACTATGTCTTATTACCAAACCTCATTAATCCTCCATGCAAATCTTTAATGAAGGCAATTTATTTGTTGCATCGCAATGCACCCACATAGAACCAACAGATATTGTCTATTTATCAACTACCAATGAAATTGCTTCCTTTCTGCTCTGGGGGTTCTGTATCTATTGCCTGAACAGAATTCCACCAAACATGTATTTGTCTTTGTTCAGGTTTAATTACTGTGATAAATCTTCAAACATTTGCTTTCCTATAACCATTCACACAGACATTAAGGTTTAGCAGATGACCTACGAAAGTTTTTCTCTCACCAGTTTCTATCAGTTTCTGAAAGCTGGTGAACCGCATTTTTCTATTTGGCATACAAAAACTGGTAGCTAATTAAGAACACACGAATCCTGGAAACACTTTGATCACATGTGTAGAGTTGCTTCTACTAGGACTAGATAGAAAACAAGATTTCTGTTTCACACACAAAAAACACCAAAACAAAACAAACAACTGCCCCGCCCCTGAGCTTTCAACATATGTTTTCATTCTGCATTGGAAGGAAAAACAGACCTTACCAAAAATTGGGGGGAGGGAGAGAGGAAGGAGCGAGAAAAAAAGAGACAGATACTCACTTCTGAATAGACAACTGCCCAATGGTTATGGTATTTGTGGAGGGTATGGGAAACTCAGGTTCAAGTCTCTGTTCTGCCTGCACCACAGCAGGGACCTAAACTTGTGTCTCCCACATCCTAGCTCAGTACCCTAATTGTCTTGCTGTTATAGGGTGGTCCATCCTGACCCTGAGAAGCCCTGGTGAATTGTACATCAAAACTGATATGTTTCTGCAAAAAGCTTTGGTTTTGGCAATTCAGCATTTTTGTGGAAAGATTCCTGACCAGCTCTACTTGCTTCCCATTCAGACATACTGACTTCAGAGGGACTGCACATCATGGGTAGGTAAATGCATGAGAGAGTTGGCCCAAGTGGGTACTTGATTACTAAGACTGTATGTCTGGCTATGATTTTCATTTTTTTAAACTAAAAAAGTTATATTCCTTGTAACCCTTTCTTTGGATCAAGATATGTTTAGATATGTCAAGAGATCTATAACATCATGTAATTCAGAAACATATAAATACTCCATCAAATTTAGACTACCACCATTTTCTACATAGTGCTGTCTTTATATGTTTTGAAACTATTAATGGCAGTTATTTAATATTTTTTAAATGGGAAAAATATTGTGTGCCATGAACTTTTCTTCTTATTATACTAAAACAAAATCACTGTTCATATTTTTTCCTTTAATTTTGTTTTTGCTATGATAAGACCACCAACCTTAAATTACTAATTATCTTCATCATAATAACAATCTATCTCTCAGGGGCACCAAAGAAGTTATTTAATGTTTGTAAAGTCCTCTGAAAAATATACATCTCTGCATGAGTGCAAAGTATAATTATTATTACCTGGCTTGAATGTTTCAGCACCCTGGCAAAACCTTCAGTATCAGATTAACATATTTTTTCTCTTATCCTCTGCCTTTTTCCTTTCACTCACCACTTCTCTGTACCTCAGCCTCTGCTCCTATACTCAACATTTCTATTGTGGTTTCAATTTCCCCATTTTCCTAGTCTGTCCGTTCCACTTCCCACTCTGCTTCTTCATATTTTAGTCTCCTGCAGCGATGATCACAGTGAAAAGTCATGCTCCACAGTCTTACATGTCGTATACCCAGCACAATGTTGTATAATATGGGAGCATAACAAATGTGCCAGCAGATTGATATATTTCAATGGTGTAATGCTCAAAAGAGTGAGAAGCCTGAAAATGAACTAAAACGACAATGAAAACAGAGGCACAGAAGACAGTCATGACAGGTTGAATTCCAGCACAGAAGACACTGGCTCATGGCTGAGAAATATCCAAATGCAAGAAACAACATCACGTAACACTAGTACACTAATAATAACTCCTAGCTCTTCTACAGAATTTTTCATCTTTAGATCTCAGAGTGGATCAGTATCAAAAGGGGAAATTGAGGAACACAGAAGGAAGTGATTTGCTGAGGATCACATTGCAAGCCAGTGACTGAATATGGAGCCTAATCCACTAGGCAATATTGCCCCATGTAAGTGCCCTAGAATGTGTTTCCATTTCCCTTGTTTCTTTAATCACCAAAGTATACGGCCTTCCACTCCTTGTGGAGCTGTATGGATGTACAAGTAGGATGGCGGGATGTTGTGAGTAGTCTCCCTAGCCCACATTTATATTCCTATTATAAATCTGATCCCCGAATCCTGAAGCAAAAATAGGACTATGAACCACTGCACATAGCGGCAATGCTTATAACCAGGAAAATCCACAGCTGTTCAGGATGGAAAAGGGCTATTAGATCATCTTGTCTAATTCCTGTGTGGTGGTTTTTCCCAGTTTTGAATAATTCAAACAATGAGGCTTCCACCACTTCCTTTTGAAGACAGTCATATGTGAACATATGCACTGGACAATAACATGAAAGTAAATTTTAGGGCTCCAAAAGACAGCCTTTGAGTTTCCAAAAAAATGTCAGTAGCTCTTTATTACAGTTACTAAAGACATTTTAAAGACCTAGTGGGGTGAGAAGGAAGATACCTATCAAAAGTTAGTAATCTGCCTCACAATGCCAATATTGCTGTTCAGCCATATGCAATCAGTAACATCACCAGCAGTGTTTGACTGTGCAAAACCAGCCATCATCTGATTTTACATATACATAATATACGGTCCCTGTTATCAATGTACACTGTGCTGAGCTACTGGAAACCCAGTGAAACGCTTCCATCCATCTTTAACTTGTCACATAACGGTTATTTAGAGATAATACATAGAGTTCTGTTGTCTTACTTCCTGCCTAGGGCACTGTCTCATGATTATAATCTGTCCATTCAACCCTTTAGTAACAGCAGTCAAAGTGACACCTGATGTGTCACACTGTATATATATCACACAGAAAAAAAGAGATGCTTTGCCAACTCTCTCTCTCTTTTTTTTTTGTTCTAAAAGAAACATTGATATTAATGTAATGCTAACCACAAGCCATTCTGCTCCCTCCTGGATTGAGCACTTGTGTAGCCTTGAGAACATTGATTCAGATTTTCAAGGCCAAACTCATTTTAGAGATGAAGGATGGGCTCGTGGTGAAGTCACTATACTGGCTCTCTGGAGATGTGAGCTCAATGCTTGGCGCTGCTGAAGATTTCCTGTGTGACTTTTGGACAGTCTCTTAATCTCTATATGGTATTGTAAAACAGTGATAATAGTTTTCTTCCCACCACTTGCCTGCACTGGGACTGTAAACTGTCCAGGGCTGAAAGTATGACCTATTATGTGTGTGTGGAGCACAAGAGACTTGGGTTCAATTCCCTCTGCCACAGATTTACAATGTGACCTTGAGCGATTCACTTAAGCCAAGATTTTCAAAAGTGATCTGTGATTTTTTTAGATGGTGGGTGCTTGACACTTTCTAAAAATCAGGCAGCTTAACGGAGTCTCAAATTGGGAACCACAAAACTGAGGCACCTAAAATTAGAGCTGTTCAGAATTTGTTTTTACCAAGATATATTTCCAATAAAATTTCAATTTGAGGGAAAAAAAAACACCTATGAAACAGTGAAGTTTTTTTCTTAAATGTCAAAACATCCCATTATTGTCAGAATAAAAATGTCCAATTTTGGTCTCAAAATGATTTTTCAAAATGAAATTCACTATTTTATATAAAAACATTTAAAAGGGTAAAAAAGTCAAAATTGGGGAAAATGTTTTGATCAACTCCATATTAATAGTTTTTGGAATTTTGTTTTATGAAAAATTTTGAAATTGTTTGTTATTGTTCAGTTTTGGAATTAAAAAAATTGAAATTGCTGAATTTCCCACAAAACAGAAAATCTGGTTCTCATCTAGCTTCACCTAATATTACTTGACAATTTTGAAAATGTTGGCCTTAGTCTCTGTGCCTCAGTGTGCCATCTGCAAAATGGGGTTACAGTACTTCTTCACCTCTCATGGATATTGGAAAGTTTATGGTAACTGGGGCCTTATAAGCACCTAAAACAAACAAACAATCTCAGCTGGAATCTTTAAGTGTTACAATATCATAAATAATATTAATATATTTTTCAAATTTCCCGATGTGTGTTCAAATTAGGATAGTCCTGTCTATCTTGATATATACACACATGCACAAACCCTAGTTTGCTTATACACTTGGATAGAGTGTGTGTGCTAGTCCAGGGGTTCTCAGCCTTCTCACCTGGCTGGAGCAGGACTAGCCCTTTATCGCTAGTTCACTACCTCCTTCCTTTCACATTACTCCATTCTCCTACCCCATTTCTTCACAGTCTAATGGCAAAAGAAAAATAATCCCATCAAAATGATAGTTTAATACAGCTGATAAACCAATGAAATTTTCTTTGCTGTAAGATAACAGCAGCATCACAACAAGAATTTTATTAGCTTGCTAATGAAGTTCTCTAACATTATTTTTTAACTAAGTTGGCACATAACATGAGAACAGAGAAAATGAAAATGAGTAAGAAAATTATCTGCATCATGAATATTATTAATTGCTGCATTGTCAAAAACTACCTACACTGGCATGGTGACCAAAAGGAGGTGGGTAACACCCACTGCTCTTTGTTATTGCCATGGAAAACATCTTTTATTGTCAGTAGTGCATGTCTGGTCGTAATCCTTCGGACTTGAATCTGAATATTAAAAGGCATAGCTATCCAGCTTCACCCCAGCAATGCTGAGTTACACCTCTATCACAAATTCAATCTCTTTCTCTCTTTGTTCAATCCCAGCAATTATCTTTAAATCATTTATTGTTAAATCCTCACAATCTCCATCCTATCAGGCTTGGCTCAGTTACTATTGTATTGTACAAGGCAGCCCTGGCTGAACTAATGAAAGGCTGGCATTTAAGGAATTTAAATAGATTTTTTTAAAAAATAAAAGCATACCCAAGCCCCACCCACCTCTGAAGTGATCTGAAAAGGCCACACGATCAATGTCTAGAGATCTATGGCCTACCCAGCACTGTGGCTTTTATCCTTATAACATGCCTCCGAGGTATGTAATTATTAACCTCATTATTTGGGGATCTTGTCCAAGAAGTCCATAACTGAGCTGGGAATTGAACCCAGTCTCCTGAGTACCTTCAAAAAGTGCCTGAGTAGAGTCCTACCCACTAGGTCAAGCTTCCTACCACCACATCTCTCCTTAATACCCATTATGCAACAATACCCATAGAAAGGAATCAGTTAATCACTGTGAGGTTGAGGTTAGTTGTCAATTACATTACATTTCTAAAGAACCCTACTGCCATCATTCCTGTTAAATCCTATAAAACTATTCCATAAGGGTAGAGAAACATGCAGAGAAAGAACTAGACTCTGAAGTATTAAAAATAAATAATTTATCACCTCCCCCCCACCTTATCTTACACTTCTCTTGTTCCAGCTATCTTATCAGCATTATATTTGTGGCTTCTTCTCCTTAGCTATATTGATTTACTCTCTCTCTCCTCTCATACTTTTCCATAGTGTGCATAGAGAGACTGTCTAGGATTAATTAATTTTTTCCCCATTCCATGGACCGTTAAACTGAAAAATCTTTAACTGACATGTTTTTGAGATTATATTGTCCCACCTGCTGTTTTAGCACAGCAACAGAGCTGAATGGTAACAGATAGCTAGCAATAAGAATATGGAGCTTGGGTCAATTTGTTCCTTTTGTAAAAATTCTTACATCACTTAACTATTATGTAATGCATATATTCCCACTATTGAATCAAGGTTGGAAATATTTAAAAATGTCAAATAGCTAGTAACATGAAAAGTTTCACAACATTATTGACTGGTTACCAACTTAGACTGGCAACTTTACTCTTATAGTACTTGTTACAGGAATAAATGTGATGAAATTAATATAGAATTCAATTTAAATCTGGCAGGATCATTCTGTCTAGATTAATTACTGGGTTGAAGAGTTTCTGCTGGTTATATCTAATTTACAAAACACCATGATCCTAGGACATTTTAGTCATAGGTTAGTAATTTGTCCCTAGGGAAAAAGAGTTTTCCCATTATGGAAACTTCCCATCATTACTATCCCCTTTGGGAATCCAGACAAGTAGACACATATGATAAATGCCTGAAAGGCAATAACACATCAGTTTGGAAGCAAAATTTTTCAGTGCATTTTTTTAATTAATTAATCTGTCTTGCTTTATCCCTCTTTCCCTTAGTCTTTTCACTTGTAATTTGATTCCCCTGAACTGGCAGCTAGTGTAATACTTGCTGACATTAGTAAGAGTGTGACACAGTAGCATATGTCCCTAAAGCAGAAACCTGTCAATGCTGCCCAGGCACCCAGCATCATGTGCTGGCTTAATTGAGCAAGGTCAGCCAGTTTTCCCTCTCTAGGTTCCATGCTTCCTGAGGGAAAAAGTAGTTCCAATGAGTGATCCACCAGATCTAAGGCCACTAAACTTTTGGTGCTTGTTACAGCTTTTTTTTTTGTTTCTTGGTGTAAGAATTGTAGAGTGGTGATGATGATAAAACAACAATGAACAGTGCTAACTCTTGGAGAAGTTTTGTAGAACACAGCAAATTACAAGTTAGAGACTTTACTGAACGTGGATCAGTTGTGTACTTGTTTTCATTAATTTAACTTCCTTGTTTTCTTATAGTGTTTATTTTAAGCTTTCAAAATTATCGATGAAGGAAGTGTAAGTGAAAAAATCATTTATTTATTTATTTAGTTCAAATATTGCTTAGGAGTCTGGGCATATTCTTATAATTAAAACATAATTAAAATATAGTAAGCAAACACTGCCAACACTGCTGAGCTTCAGTTCATCTGCAAATTTGACACCATCAGCTCAGGATTAAACAAAGACTGTGAATGGCTTGCCAACTACAAAAGCAGTTTCTCCTCCCTTGGTTTTCACACGTCAACTACTAGAACAGGGCCTCATCCTTCCTGACTGAACTAACCTCGTTATCTCTAGCCTGCTTCTTGCTTGCATATATATACTTGCCTCTGGAAATTTCCACTACATGCATCTGACGAAGTGGGTATTCACCCACGAAAGCTCATGCTCCAAATACGTCTGTTAGTCTATAAGGTGCCACAGGACTCTTTGCTTCTTTTACAAATTGGGTGTATCTAGATCAGTTCCCTGAATAATCCTAATTTGCCACAGCTGTATCCTATAGAAAATTCTAGAAACCCAAATAATTCAAATCTGACAACCACAAACACACACACTGCCTTCGCAAGACTGAGGAGGAAAACCCAAATAAATAAAGGGAGATCAACAGCAAAATTACTGATCATGAATTGAGCAATGAAAGGGATGCAACAGAAGGAAAGATGACGCAACTAATCCTGTTAGTTGATTCCACAGTGAGAAACCTAGGCTGAAACATCAAGCTGTTGCCCAGATAAAGAACACAAATTGGACTGGACCCTCCAGGGTGCCAAAAGAAACGATGCTACAATAAAGACTCTGAATGCTTCCATTAACAGAAGCCCATATGGGAACAAGCAAACATCACTAGTGAGCGAAGGTTCGATGTGATCAACAGTCACCTCAGGCCCTGTTTAAATTGAAGATGAGGATGTCAGTGTTATTTCAGAGATGCTTCTTCTCAGCGGTGCAAATGGAATCCATTTCTTATCGGTACGGCATGTGACCTCCTCACATTGCTCTCCACATGACTCCTCCCACCCTGCCCCTAGCCTGGGGGTCCCCACACTTTCCCCATTTCCTCCCCATGATCCACACCCCCTTACCTGGGCTGGGGATCTGTCTTCCTCCCGCTGCGCTGGAGACTTCGGAACCGCAGCAGTGAAAAGAGCAGAACATGTGCCCACAGCTCCTGTGGTGCGGCTATACCACCCCAGCCCTTTCATGCAGGGTCTCCTCTATCTGTACATCAGCTAGCCCTGCTGGAGGACAGGGCTTGTGGAGGGGCAGGGCTGGGGGCGGTACAGCTGTTGTGCTGGAGGAGCTGTTGCAGTGGGGCAGACTGGTGGCCCCACATTCTGCTCCTTTCCCTGCTGCAGTTCCTGGGAGAGCCCGACAGTTCAGGACCCTCCTGGTTTTGTGTGTGCTAGAGAGAGATCCTATGGTCAGGTCTGAATTGAAAATCTGCTACCACTATGACCATAAGTGGTATAACCTGTACTGGTCAACGCTGAGTGCTGGGCGGCAGTTAATTAACCCAGAAACCTCAGGAAGTGCCAATGGCTTCGGGCTGATGAGCACCTGAGGAGGGTAGTGGAACCTTTGATGGAGGAAATGCCATCAAAAGGCGGATGAGCAGATTCACTCAGTGTTCTTGCCCAACACACCCACATAGGGCAGATTGGGCCCTTCAGCTTGGCAGATAACCAATCCAGGAGTGGAGCCACCTCCTTTGCATGGATGAGGAAAGACTCATGACTTTGTCTATGTGCTGTTGTTCTCTCCTAGATGCAAGATTTAGTCTATAAGGTCTTCATAGTACAATTATCATCCAGTATTAAAGCAATATAATAGCAGGAAGGAACTGGAAACAAAATTGCAATCTCAGACAGTAGGATCACATACCTATGTCATAATACAATCAATATTCAGGAAGCAAGCTCAGAAATAGTATTGGTCTAGAGTGGTGAAGTCCAGAGCTAGTTAGCTTATAAATAAAGATAGAGACTTGGACTCAGGAGACCCACGTTCAATTCTTTACTCAGCTGTGGACTTTATGTGTGACCTTGAGCAAGTTAGTTAACCTCTCTGTGCCTCAGTTCCCCATCTGTAAACTGGGGATAATAATACTTTGCTACCTCAAAAGGGATATTAAAAGACTAAAGAGATTACAAAGGGGTCAAATACTATTATAATGGGGACTACGTAAGTACCAAAGATTGTGTTTCAGTGATCCAGGCCTGCAGAGAGAAAGCTCATAACTGGGTATGAAAACTCCCCAAAGTACAGCACAGCTGGATTTGATGTTCCAGCTCTGGCCAATCTTCACTCAGTAGTTTCAGTTTTAATGCAAACTTTACTTTCAAATCCATTTTGTGGAGTCTGAGCTGTTCTAAGAAGTTATTTTCTGTGAATTTTAAAAGTTCTGAATACAGAGCATGTGAGTGCAATTTTCTTTTAATGTTATTTGAAGTGAATGTTTGTAATTTATATGAGGTAGGGGCAGGGGTAGCCATTTAGTACATATAAAAACTCAAGCTGAAACTCCCAGCCCTTAAGATAAAAAGGTTCTCGTTTCCTTTTAGTGACTTGCCAGGTTAGCAAAACACTCTATGCAGACATCCAAAAGATGCATGGGAAGTACTATGACTGTCATTAATCATCTGTGAAACATCTCCCATAGAAGCTACTGCTTTTGTAATATTAAAAGAAAAGCATAAAAAGATGCAGTTTATGGCACAGTTTCCAAATAGGGCAAAACTAGATTTATCCTTTAGAATAGAAAAGATATAAAAGTTACAATTTAACATCTGTACAGCTGTTATGTGGAAAGACTGTAAAAGCAGCATCCTTTGCAGACAGTAATGTCCCTTTGAGGCAGGAAGAAGCATGCATCTGCTTTCCATGCTCACAGAATGTAGTACGTAAACACTGCTCTAATTTTAGCAATGAGAATACTCATTCTCTATTAAGTAGATACTAAACGTTTTGAATAAAAGCATTAAAAGGGCCAACTGAAAGCATTAATTCTGTGGGGAAAAATGTAAATGAGGATAAAATCTTTCATTCATTTTTAATCTCACTATAGTGAGCCTTGTAATTAACAAGATTAAATGACTGAATAAAGACCCATATTTACATGCTTCAGAAAGTCACAATAAAGAACTATACTATTGTCCATAGAAAAAATGCAGGAAAGGCCTCTTAAAATAGATTCACTGAACAAAGGCTGTCATTTGAGGAGGCTTGAAATCGATGAGCATCTATCAGCAAGAGTTAACATAAGAGGGCACATGGAGGGAGAGGAATTAGTTTATCTAGGCAGGATGGCCCCACCAGGTGAGGAAGCAATTGAATATTTCGAGTTAATTGTCAAAGCTGCTATGGAGGGATATGAAATGGTGTAGAGGGTCCTTTGAAAAAAGTGGGAAGTATTATCCTGGGAATGATGGCCAAAAAAGAGTCCATCAGTAGATTTTTATCTTCAGAAGGAACGTATGTATCCAAAATCAGTTTCCTGATATTTTTTTTCCATTTCAATATGGGGAAGGTACCGCTACAGAAAAAAAACTCTTTCCTATCTTGATATCCTGAGAGAGGCTTGTTTAATTTTGCCATTCAGTGATCTCCTGTGAAAGAAATTAATACCAGAAAAATGGACTTCTTAATGTAAGTCAAAGCTCAGCTTCATTCTCCTCCCCTCTGACTTTGCTCAATGTCCTACATAGGTATCTGGCGCTACAGTTGGTAAATTCATTTTAGATGGGTATTTTGTGCTCTTTTCATATGGAAATGATTTGGAACAAGAAACTGTACAACTAATCAAATGATTTATTTAAAAACACATTTCTTTTTCTTTATTTTTGTTTCTTTCAGGTTTTTCAATCATCATCATCATCATCCCTGGATAACACATCAAAGCAAAAATACATTAATAACCACAAAACAGACCTATATGCATATGAAAACTACTCTGTGATTATATTGCAAAGCCCTCTGAAAAGAAATCTGTGTAGTATTTTTATCAATTGTTCAGCAGTCTTGTTTGGAGATTGGCAAGCAGTTGATAAAAGAATTCCCTACTGACTGGTGCCTTGTACAGTTGCTCAGACTTGTTTGAAGGAACTGTTATTGTGTGTGAATCAAGTGTGTGTTATTTAATCACACTTACTTTATCTCATATGTGAAATCAAGTTAAATTCATAAACCAGTATTTCTTTCATCCCTGTTCTTCACAGAGTCATTTGTGCTCTGCTACTACGATACCGTCACTGGCTTTGAAGATCCCAACTGTGCAATCCTTATTCATGCTGGTGAGCAGTTACTCAAGCGAGCAATCCCACTAATTTAAGAATGGAGGACTAGGACCTTGTTGTTGGAGGTATTGCTTAAGAGGCTGTGGGGAGTGATTAAATTTGACATTCCACCTCAGACCTTTGTCCTGAGATAAGAGCTGGAGTTTGTTGAGGGAGATGTCCAGGAGGAATGACTTCATTGGGACTATTTGTGAGAGTTAGTGATCACCAATGTGAATAAGGACTTCACAGTTAAGCCCATGGTGTTCATCTACCAAGAAATAAAAGTATGTCTACATTGCAGCTGGGAGCAATTTTCCCAGTGCAGGTGAATAGATCTGAACTAGCTCCGCTCAAGCTAGAGCACTGAAACAGCAGTGTAGCCAGGGGTTGCATGGGAAGCATGAGTATATACCCAGGTGGTCTGGGTAGGTGTGTGCTCAGACAGCTAGCTCCCAGCTACAGTGTAGACATATGTAACCTAAGTAAAATAAAATATAACTCATGATCATCTCATCTGGGATATTCACACATTCTATATACACTCTAAATAGCAGCCTTGGGTATAGGTGCCTCAGCTAATGGGCCACTTAAATAGCAATATGACCAGTTATTCACCTACAGGTCTGTCTCCAAAGTGATTTTCAGTGAACAAAATTTCTCTCTTCTAAAGACTACCAAAGAAGATAATAGGAGTTTCAGATGCCCAATACCTCTCAAAATCAGACCTAATATACCTAAAGATGGACATGCAAGAAAAGAGACTCCCAATATCAACATTTTTGACCCTCTTATCTACAAAGCTTTAAAATGTAGTTATGCTCTGAAAAGGGACTTTGTAACACTGGCATCATTGAGTTCCTTATTGATTGTCTCACACGGATTTCAATATCAAATTTGTTCACGCTGCAATAAAAACTTGCTCTTTTCTAATGGCCAGTCTTGCAATCTCATGCTGGACCTGATGGGTCAGCTGGGTTCTTACCATCTTGCACATCATCACCATGATAAAGATTCTGCTGCATTACTTATACTCTTTACTCCTGTGGGAATTCTGTGCCACTGTGCATGCACAGAATTCATGTCCCCCAGATTTCTTTGCTTCCCACGGAAAAATGACTTTCTGACAGGGAAGCTTCAAGAGCAGTCACTCCCTAACTGCGCAGGTACATCGTTTCAGGCACTCAGAGCAGCTGGCAGAGGGGTAAATCACTGCAGGGCTGGGGACACCCCAACCAGTGTCTCTTACCCTGAGCCAAGATCAGCTGCTAGTCCCAGCTGGGAAGGAGGCAAGAAAGATGGAACTTTCTTTTCCCCTGCAAGGAGTGGATGGGGCTGTGTCAGACCCAAACCCAGAAACCTACCCCAGCTGCAGGAAGCTCAGCATCCTGCCCTGCTTCCTGCCCCCATTGCTCCTCAGCTGCAGGAGGGAGGGGTCACTGTTTGGGGATCTGCTCCCCATCCACCCAACTCCCATGCATCTGGACCTCCTATACCCAGACACCCCCACCAAGCCTCATCCCATACATCCACACACACACCCTGCCCTCTATATCTGAACCTCACCCCACTGAACATCAATCCCTGCATCTGGAGCCCTCCTGCCTCCGGACTTCCATGCCTGTACCCAGACCACCCCCCACTGAGCTCCCTGGACTCTGATGAGTCTCACCCTCTTGCAGTACCCTGAGCCCCCACATCCAGACCCCCATTCCACTGACCCTGAACTAGCTGCACCCAGACCCCCAACCCACCAAGTCACACTCCCCCAGCACCCAGATCCCCCTGCAGAGACCCCCATAGCCAGACCCCTCTGCTGAGCCCCAACCACTTTCACTTAGAAGCCCCTGCAGAGTCCCATTATCCCTGCATCTGGAACCCCACCACAAGACTTTGTGCATCCAGATCCCCCACACCTAGAACCCCCACTGAGCAGTCTGTACCCAGATTGTCCCCCACAAAATCCTCTCACCCCACATCTGGATCCCCTCACACTGAGGCCCTCCACACTTGTATCCTGCCTGATTGATCCTGCCTGCCCCACATCTGGTGCACCTGCGCAGAGGGGCAGGGCCCCAGGGTGTTTCTGGGGCAGGTCCAGGACTTGTACTGTGTTAGTGTCAGAGGCAGCCTCATCACTGAGTCCATGTCCTGAGGGTGGAGGGAGGAGAGGCTGCAGGGTGATCTCCTACCTTCATACAGCCAGTGGCCTGTGCACTCCACTGCCATGCTGGAGCCTCTGCATTTATTTATTGATAAATACAACTTGCAGAATTTTGCTGAATTTTAAAATATTGTGCACAGATTTTTTTGTTTGTTTGGTGCAGAATGCCCTCAGGAGTAGCTCTTAACATCTGTGCCACTCTCTTACCCTTCAGAAGATTTGGACAGGCATAGCTGAAGGAATTTGTGGGAAAACATGATGCGCATGCATTTGGGTAGCTCGTAGGAAGTTGAGGTGTTTTGTGAAATGATAGATGGTAAAGAGTAGGGTGGCTCATGAATGCAGCAATGACCAATTCCCTCTGTCCTTTCAATGTCTGCCTGTATTGTGAAGCCAGACCCAGTACCTGTCTATGTGCTGGAATTGCCCCATTTCTGCCTATCTCCTTCTCCTCACTGAATGTACTAGTGATGCCTCAGTACTGTGCAATAGCATTGAATGAAAAGGAGCTAATTGCTTAGATACTGTGGTGTCTTAGATTAAAAGAGACCATCAAAGGATATGAGCAACTGGGAGAATGGGCCCAGAAAAGCGCAGTGAGTTTTTGGAGGAGTGTAGGACAGATGGTTGGAAATCAGCCCACAGTGCCATGGAATCCAACCCCACCTGCAGCCCTTCCAGCAAAAGAAAAAAACACCACAAAAAAACCACCCACCCTATCCCACCTAACCAAGACCTTCTTCTACCAAATTAAACAGGATTGTCCTCCCTTTAGTTTAACCTCTCCTCTTCTTTCTACAGAGTATAACCTCTCTCAGGATGGCTATATGAACACAGAAGCAAATCTCCTCTAAACATGGAACTCAAGTTCAAGTAGGAAAAGAACTATTTGACAGTGTCTATGGACAAGAAAGTTATTGAATTATCTAAAGTATCTCTAGGAATTACATCTGAATATTCAGTGTGAAAATATCAGACTTTCTATAACAAATATTTACCCATCCACACATCCTCTGCAGGAGAATGAGTTTGAGAAGGAAAAGCGTATCCATACTGGAATTTCTACACTTTTATTTGGAAAGTTTCAGATGGATCCGTTTCTTGGGATTTATGATTATTTCTGACTTCTAGCAATGATGCTGTTGTGCTGGAAACAAAGCTATGCAGCAAGGGAATGCAACCAAAATCATGGCTGTACTAGTCAAAACAAAATTCAATTTGTATTCAACAACTGTATCTCAGCACTGGAACAAAATTTTTGAAGCCTTCTAAACTCTAAAAGAAATCACCTTCTGTGACCCGAAGGCAGTATATCACTCATTGGCGGTATGGAGATTATTGCTGTTATAGTCAACGGTAATAGTGGGAATAAGACAATCTTATCCCAGAAAACCTGCCTACTCAATGCATTTACAGTATATGATCTTTAATTACTCCTTTGGTACTCCAAGAACTGTCAGCAGAACTGTGCATATTTCACCTTTAAAGTTTCAGTCAAATGCGTTCGAAAAGAATGAGCAGACCGTAAAACAGAGCAGTATCAATACAAAATGCAGCCTACTATACCTGGTGAATGAAGTGGAGGAGAGCACAACAGAACAACTCCTTGACCTTCTCGTACAGAGACTGCACTTCTTGTCCGGCCACTAAAATTTCCCAGATCTGTCAACAAAACACAACATTTTAGTTGCATGGAAAGGGAAGTTATTTAATTTTGCTACTAATGTGATTTACACTTTATTTCTTTTTACAATGCTGACAGTGCCTTATTTTCACTTCTTAGTCTATGATAGGAGGGTCTTGAAAAATAAATTCATTTCTATTGCAAAGATTTTTACATTATTTTAATACTGTTTATTGCTCCTTACCATGCATGGATATGGTGTAAGTGGAAAAGTATTAGCAGTGCACTATTTATAACAGACATTTAATAGATCTTTTTTTTTCTTTTTACCATTTCCTGTTTATTGATTTCCTTCACTGATAAAAGACTTTCATGCATAGAAAAAGCGAAATAAAGGTGAAGAGGCTGCCTTGTGTCTAATCTGCAGCCTATAGAGGGTTGTTAATGTGTCATCCAAAGCATATCGTGTACAATACATTGTTATAAGTGGGGAGGAGAATCCGCTCTCTTGGCTCTATAAGCAAATCTGCTACATAGCAAGTTTATTTTTAATACTCTTTCCCATATAGTTTCTCCAGTATCCAGGTCATAATCCAGTTTTGTGTAACTACATTTTGCCTCCCTAAATTTCTCCCGGCAACTGAAATTGAATTAGGTATATTTTACTTCCCCCATTAAACTTTTGAGTGAAGCTTCAGTGCCCTATGATGAAGAGAGTGGATTGAAATTCACTATTTCTGATTCATGGAAAATGTTAACATTTTAAATGTTTTTCTGTTAGAATCTGAATGATTTCAAAATATTTTGCAGAACAAACATCCTGTAAATTTTTGTCATTTTGGAAAAGTATTGTTTCATAAAATGTTGAAATTTTGCTTAGATTTTTTTTATTTTATATTATTTTAACTTTAATAGCACATAAGCAATAACGCATATTATGCACTACTATTGTGAGGTCATCATATAACAGTTGAAATAATCTATTAGTTTTTTATTTTATTGTTCATATTATAAAGGGCAGCTGCTGGTACTGATCAGTACAGTTGTCAGTCAGGGTTAGTCATGATTGAAACATATTATCTTCTTTTCTAGATCAATGGGTCTCCTGTTTGTATCAAACTGTAAAAAACAAACAGAAATAATGACAATAATATGAAAATAAAAAAAACACAAACATAATTTTGAAATTTGAAACAACTTTGAAATTTTCCAAAACAATTTTTTTTTCCAAAATGAAAGAGATATCATTCTGAAATATTTTTCTTTCATCAGAAATTTTGTTGAAAGACAACTTCTTTAAAAAGTTTGGTTTTGTTTAAACAACTTTTTCTGATGCAAAACTCTTCTCATGAAAATTTTATGACCAGCTCTAATTATGAATAGTTTATATTTATATGCTGCCTTTCACTGAGAAGATCTGACTCCTCCTTGAATTACAGGAGCCTTTAGAGCTGGATCTAGAGACAAACTTCACGGTTATGCCCTCACTTGAATATTTACAGGGAAGTAACTATGGTGGATTTGTTGTCATATTAGAACCACTAGTCGTTGTAGAGTCTCAAGTGACAAACAGCTTATGTGTACCATTATTTGCCTGTGGTTGATCTGGAGGCTATGAACATTCCTCTCTGATGTGGATCATGGCTAGATAACTGCAATATACTCTGCTTCAGGATACTCTCAGAGAGGACTCAGAAGCGTCCACTGCTGCAGAATGAAGTTCCTGAACATAGGAGTAGGATGAACCAGAAGAAGTATTTATCATATGGGACTCAATGATCTATTGAAGCACCTATTCACTTGTGGGTATAGATCAAGATATTGGCTATTATCAAAGTGTGACCTAACAAGGGAGGTGGATTGCAGGGAGTTCTCCATCAGGTGTTCCATAGACTCCTAGATGTTAAGGCCAGAAGGGACTGTCATGATCATCTAGTGCCAGGGGTAAGCAATTATTTTTTGTTAAGGTCCACATTTCTTGGTCAAGGTATAGTCAAGGACCAGATTCCAGAGAAAATAATACAAAAATAATGACAGTAATGACAATAGTAAGGAAATAAAAAGATTTTTCCGTCCATTCAAAAGCATCGGTCAGTCTGGATTTGGCCCGTGGCCCACCTGTTGACTACCCCTGACTCTAGTCTGGCCTCCTGCACATTGCAGGCCACTGAACTTCACCCATCCACTGCTGCAATAGGCCCATAACCTCTGACTGAGTTACTGAAGTCCTCAAATATTGATTTAAAGACTTCAAGTTATGGAAAATCCACCATTTACTCTAGCTCACATCAGCAAGTAACCCACACCCCAGGCTGCTGAGGAAGGGGCTTTGCCAATCTGACTTGGGAGAATTCCTTCTTGACCCCAAATATGGTGATCAGGGAGACCCTAATCATGTGGGTGAGACCCATCAGCCAGACACCGGGGAAAGAATTCTCTGTAGTAACTCAGAGCCCTCTCCATTGGGTGTCCTATTACCCGCCATTGAGGAAAATTACTAATACCAGTTGTGGATGGGCCTATCCCATAAAGTTATCAGTCCTCAAATAATTGTTTTTTGTCCCCACTATTCCCCTTGGGAGGTTGTTCTAGAACTTCACTCCTCTGATGGTTAGAAGCCTTCATCGCTTTTCAAGCCTAAACTCATTGATGGGTAATTTAAATCTATACGATTTTAAAGACTGTCCAAATCTTCTTGTATGATATTCCAGTTTTCCTCTGTACTGGCAATGCCTCCCAGTTTGGATCTTCTGCAAATTTTATTAGCACACTCCCACTTTTTGTGCCAAGATCATTATTGAAAACATTAAATAAGATTGGTCCCAAGACCGATCCTGGAGAAACTCCACTTGTAACCTCCCTCCAGCCTCACCTTTCAACATGACATGTTGCAGTATCCCCTTAAACCAGTTCCTTACCCACCTTTTGATTCTCATATTAATCTCCATCTTCCAATTTAACTAATAATTTTCCCTATGGAACTGTATCGTATGCTTTGCTGAAATCCAGTTAGATCCATTCTACTTCATTTCTTGGTTATCTTCTCACAGAAAGAGATCAGGTTGGTCTGCCTTGTTCTATCTTTTGTAAAACCATATTATATTTTATACCAAATATCAATTATTTCTAGGTCCTTAACTACTCTATCTTTCAAAATTTGTTCTAAGGCCTTGTATACAATTGAGGTCAAACTAACAGGCTGATAGTTTCCCAGGCCACTTCTTTTTTCTTTCTTAAATATAGGTACTATATGTGCAATTCTCCAGTCACAGAGTATAAACACTGAATTTATGGATTCATTAAAAATCTTTGCTGTTGGGCTTGTAATTTCATATGCCAATTCATTTAATATTTACTTCAAAAATGTACTTGTTTATCCATTTGATTTATACTGATTTATATTAGCAACATTTATCCAGAAAGGTTCTGGAACACTTTATGTAGACACTTATCACTGAAATGCATCCACTTCTGGAGTGAGAAGCAACATGTCTCCTCAAGCTGTGATCTCATCCTATATAAGGAGCTAAGCTATATAAGGTCAGGCTAGATCAATGGGATGGAAAACCTACAAGAAAAAATAAGCTCAGTGCCACAGAATGGTGCTGACTTCAAGATAAGATGTAAAAAGTCCTGATCCCTCAGTACTGGAGGCTTCAGATCAATCTCAATTTCCTAGATAAAAGCAACACACAAGCCCTGATTGTTTGTTATAATAATTATTCTTGGCCTCCTTCCAATAAGAACCTGATGAAAATACTGTCAATGAAAAGAGAAGTGAGCTCCCTAAATTGTGTAGTTTGACTTGTTCTGAGATTAGAAATTCAAATGATATGCCTGTGCAAACCTCACTGAATTTAAAATTTGGACAGATCTGGAATTGATTTGTTGTGGTTTCAACATATTTCGAGAAGGAGAATGTGTTCTGAATCCAGAGGAGCTAAGCACAATGAGAGATACCCATATCACTTCTCTATGTACAGGAACAGAAGTAATCAGAAACAAGAATGCCTTCCTATGACTTTGGAAAAGAAAATTATGCTAATGATTCCTGCTGACATCATTACAAGGACGATTTAACAAAGACTACCTGAGATCCTTTTTGTATGTCTGCTTTTCTGCATTTATTTGATTCTCCACGTGCTATAAAAGTAATACCACTTTTTCATAACTCTCTCATCTTTGTAGGAAAATTAGATAATTGAAAGAAAATAAGTTTTATTAGCCTCAGACTTGGGATTCGGAATCATGTAAAGGTTGATCCCTGGTAGTTAGTTCCAGAGTTCTGGCCAAAATGGCAGTATTTTGTGTTTATAATCCTTGTTCTTTCAGTTCTCATTTTGCAAATTGTATCTGAGATGAATTTCATTTGGAACACCAAGCTTCAGCGCAATGAGTAGGATTGGTTGAAAATTTTCTGTCAAAATTTTTTTTAATTGGAAAAATTAGCTTTTCAATACTTTGAAATATTTTGCAAAAAGTGTCTGTCTTCTGCAGAAATTTTCCACTGTTCATTGAAAAACTGATAAGTAAAATATTTCAGCAGAAAACTGAAATATTTTGATTCTGAAACACCAGTGCATTGTCTCACAGGAGTTTTAGTTTAGGTACCTCTTGATACCAGCCTTTCCACTAAAGGCCAGCCAGCTTTCATTTCCCATGATGCACCTAAATTATATTTCCCATAAGGCAATGCGCACTATTTCAGAATTGAAATATTTTGGTTTGAAGCTGAAATATTTTGTTGATTGCTTTTTTGCCAAAAACATTTTCCATAGAAATAACACCCTCTTTTCCCACCAGCTCTAGTAATAATGACTACACCACAACTAAAGGTGGGGGAAAAATTGTGTGGGCCTACCCCAAAAAGGACATCTCTGCTTTGTGGTGGGGGGCGGGGAAGAGAGGAAGAAGAAGGTCAGAAACTGCTGCAAAAGGTGCTTGGTGGTCAACTTTGCAGCTATGACTCATATTCTTCCCACCACCAGAATGTGCATAAATGTACAAAATCTGGGTGGGGTAAGTCTCTATGTGAAAGCAGCAAGGAAGCCAGCAGAACAGGAACAGGCTGGGGCTCTAAGGTTTGCTGCAGGACCACGTGGAAGCAGCATGGCCCCAAGAAAGCATGTCTCCAGAAAAGCAGCAAATAGCATTGGCAACAGCATGGTTCCAGGGGCATGGAGAAGGGAAAGTTTGGGAAAACGAGGTGGGGAGTGTTACTCCCCTTCCCTGGTCCCAGCGACAAGGAAGGGCAGTCACAGGCAAATTACACAGAAGGGGACAGTGAAAAGAAGGTGAACTAGCGTCCTCTGCCCCAGGTACTTCCACCCACAGGCAGGCTGTGTAAACAGGATGGCTCCAGCGACACAGGGAAGGGTGAGCTCAGGAAAACAGGGGGGCTGTTAACCACCCCAGCCCCGACCCCAGAGACAGGGAAGTGCAGGCACAGGCAAATTACACAAAAAGGGGACAGTGCAAAGAAGGGGAACTAGTGTCCTGTGCCCCAGATTCTTTCACCCCCCAGGCTGGCTGGAAGCTGCAATCAGGGAGGGTGAATTTGCAAGTGAGGTAAAGCAATCAGCATTTGCAAAGCAAACAAGCAAGCAAAGCAAGGAATTCAACGTGCACGGGGGCAGGGGGGAACAGAACAAGGCAAGGAAACTTTAACAGTTTCATATACCAGAGGGCGTTGCAATTCTTCCGTAACGGCAAGGACGCAAAATATGCAAATACAACATAACAAGGAAAGCTCAGCCCTGGTCTACACTACAGGGTTAGGTCGAATTTAGCCACTTTAGGTCGATTTTATAATGAATGAGTCTACACAAGCAACCCGTCAACCTAAAGGGCTCTTAAAATCGATTTCTGTACTTCTCCCCAGCAAGGGGAATAGCGCTAAAATCCACCTTGATGGATCAACTTTGGGGTAGTGTGGATGCAAATCGACATTATTGGCCTCCGGAAGCTATCCCAGAGTGCTCCAATGTGACCACTCTGGACAGCACTTTCAACTCCGATGCACTAGCCAGGTATACAGGAAAAGCCCCGTGAACTTTTGAATTTCATTTCCTGTTTGGTCAGTGTGTCGAGCTCAGCAGCACAGGTGACCATGCAGTCCCCCAAGAATAGCAAATGAGCTCCAGCATGGAGCAAACGGGAGACACTGGGTCTGATTGCTGTATGGGGAGAAGAATATGTGCAGGCAGAACTCCAATCAAAAAGAAGAAATGTTGATATATATGCCAAAATCGCAGAGGGCATGGTGGAGAGAGGCTACAACAGGGACACACAGCAGTGCTGCATGAATGTCCAGGAGCTCAGGCAAGCCTACCAAAAGACAAAGGAGGCAAACGGTCACTGGGGGTCAGAGCCCCACACATGCCGCTTCTACGATCAGCTGCATGACATTCTAGGGGGGGACCCTACCACTATCCCACCACTGTCTGTGGACGCCTGCAAGGGAGGAGTCTCACGCACCATGGAGGAGGATTTTGTGGATGAGGAAAAGGAGGAGGAGGAGGAGAAGAATGCGCAGCAGGCAAGTGGAGAATCTGTTCTCCCCAGCAGCCGGGACCTTTTCATCACCCTGGAGCCAATACACTCCCAAGGCGGAATTCCTGACCTTGAAGGCGGAGAAGGCCCCTCTGGTGAGTGAACATTTTTAACTACAGTACAGAGTTTAAAAGCAATAGTGTTTAATGTTTGATTTTCCCTGAAGACTTGGGATGGATTTGTGGCCAGTATAGCTACTGAAAAAGTCTATTAACATGTCTGGGGATGGAGTGGGAATCCTCCAGGGACAGCAATTCACCCTTGCTACAGTAATTAGTTTGAGGTAGATGAGGTGAATGAAAGGGAATGTTAATACCCTTTTGTTTAATATTAACCGTAGGAATCTTGGCTATAATTTACATTTAAACAAAAGAAGAGCAGCTATTAACAGATCCCTTATTTGCTATTCTATTTTTCAAGAAAAATAGAAGACAATAGAAGACTGTATGGAGTGTTAGTATTAGGAACGTAGGAACCACAACACTCTTTCAGACCATTAGTCATCAAGTCTAGTATTTTGCCTGCAGTGGCAATCAATAACTGTGGTATCAGAATAAATCAGACACCCTCTAAAGAATGCACCTAGCCAAAGTGTGCGATGAGATACATGGCTCACGGATAAGGAAATATCTTTCTGTGCTCTGCTGGTGTTCAGTTTATGCTCTGAGAGATTAGATTTGTTTACTCTTATCTTAGAATTAGTGCCAAGATAACACCTACTATATGTTTTCAAAGCAGGGCCTGAGGTTTTAACTGCATGACTTCCAGCAACTTTAATGTGTCATGACCCCTACCACTTCCAAAATCTATGGATAATAAATGGAATGCAGCATTTTTTTAAAAAACAACAACAACAAACAGTCTTCTTTATAGAAAATGAATTATGCATAGGTCACCCTCATACATGATAAAGGTTGAATGAAGCAGGTTCTCTTATATGTGTGCCAAATCATTCTCTAGACTAGAGGGATGCCCAACTATAGTCACTGAAGATTTTATGTTATTGTAAACAGGAGATAGCTTAATGAGGAATTCAATGAACAGAGAACCATCTCCTTATGAGAATCTTTATACTTTGGCCATATTTCTTCAAGATCAGTAGTTCCGATGGAAATATTTCCATTAAGCAGAGTTTGTGAACAGAAAATCAAAGCAGCAAAAGAATAAATAAATAACTTATGTGCCATTCCAGTGCTTAACATATTTTGCTTCCACATGTGTATGTCCCCTTTTTAAAGAGAGTATACTGCATAAGAAAATTAACTGTGCATTATTTAAAGCACTTGTGTTTTACAGAGTGATGTCAAGAATGCATAGTAAATTGCTGCAGAACTTGCCTCATTAATTTTAAGCAAATTAGATACCATTAAAGGAGAGACCACAGAAGTCTAAATCTATATATTAATTTCAGTAAACAAATTTAGTGCTTAGTAAAGATGCCAGATAGACAGCAGCGGAGACTGAATTTCTCTATTTCACCGTAAGAACAAATACACCAAATGCCTCAGCAGTTTTACCTTTACGTACTGCCTTGCCAACGTACCGTGAGTCTAAGCTGGCATTACAACCTCTGCATGTGCAGGGATCATTCAGTCTCCAGGCTCATTACTTCTTTGTCCTGTCTGCTGCTAAGATATGTGAGGGGGGGGGGGGAAAGGAAAGGTAGGTTTTTGTAGTGCTGACAATTGTCCTTCAAGAACTGGAATAAGACCAACAACTAATTTCACATAGGCTTCTCAAGTGATGTCAGATAGAAATTTCTTTTGGACTGGATTTGAACTGGTGACTTGGGCTGAGCAGGGAACAATTTTCCCATCTCACAAAATATTTGATATTTCAAATTATTTTCCATTCCATGTCAGCATGAAACTGAGAACTGTCAACATTTTTTTGTGAAAAATGACAGAGAGCACTCCCACCTCAGAAGAGTTAATAGCCCAGTGCTTAGGCCACTCCTCTAAGAAGTAGAAGACCCTGGAATATAAAGTCAGTCTTTTATGATCCAAACATTCTATTCTGGACCCAAGAAACCTTTCCCAATGAGCCAAAACTCATACATTCCTATACAAAAGTTTCAGTTTCAACAAATTATTATTTTCCAGCATTTAGTTGAAAATTCCCAATAAGCTTCTCTGGTTGTCATTATTTTAGCAGAAATGAACCCACAGCAAACCACTGATCCATGGGGCAAGCAACCCACAGGGCTCATAGATGTTACTTCCTCCTCTACTGTTAAAATATACTGTATATAATACTATCCCTGCTCCTAAACCAGGGTGATGATTACACTGCCCATGTATGGGTCCAGTTCTGCCAAGCCTACCTTATTGTTTCGTGCTGCCTCTCAGTTTTGCACTCCTGTATTAGGCAAATAGTGTAATGTGTGCTGCATGGAGCTAAGTGAATGACAGAGGTGTGGTGCCATCATATATGACTCTGAGGGATAAATATTCCCCAATTAAATTAATAGTAACAGCTATTTCATAGAAATGAATACATTATGAGTCCTGATGTACAGATAATTCTATATTCATCTATTGAAATGTAGTTTGCATGTATATTTACAATGGAGTTCAAAGGAGACATTTGAAATGAAATGTGTTAAAGATGAAGATATAAACTAAGTAATGTTTAAGGTATGTATAATGCAAAGAGCATTCTTTGTAATGAGCTAAAAGATAGCCCTAATACAAAATGGAATTATTCTGACAGACCAAGGACAAACACCTTCATATTAATACGATTACAGAAAAGCCAGACATCTCCTCCTCATATTAAACAGACAGGTGAAAACGAATGGACCTTGAGCTTGGGATTTTACTTTCTTTACACAGATTTAGACAGAAGACTTACACAGAAATAATTCTTTTTTTTTTGAAGGATATTTGTCATAATTCTATTAGAACCGTTAAGTCAGTTATATGCCTTGATTTTACACTCTGAACAACAGAAAACATGAACATGTGGTTAATAAACCATAATAACTGTTTCTGCAATAAACAGTTACATATTAAAATTAATGATGTATGACTGTTAAGTGCATTTTGAAGTTACAAAGAAATTTCCTAAGCTTTAATTTAAATTGTGGTTTATATTAAACTGTGATATTTTTGCAATCTCAAAACACTGAAATAAATGAATATATAGCTTGTATTGAGATCCATATATAATTCTACGAACTTTGGAAATGTATATATCAAAAAATATTTTGCGACAGTAGACACACTAGTTTGAATTAAGAAACACAAACATTTTAATATTTATTAAGTTAATGATCAATAATGTACAAAAAAATTCTAGAAGATATGTACATTGCCTGTGAACCAAAATGGATCTCTTCACCAAAATGAATGTGAAAGAAAATTAATAATTGTCAAAGTTTTTTTTTTTCAACACCTTATTTATACAGAGAACATTCAAAGAAAGTGTGAAACCAGTGAGATGCACACATTTTTTAGTTAACATGATGCAGAGGGAACTGAGTTAACTAACCATTTGCATGGAAATTATTGACAGAGAAAAGCAACAAAAGACACACATGCAATGGCAGTCTCCAGTCAACATCTACTGGAATCTCTATTTCAGCTACCACAAAGAAGAATCTCCAGAATGCAAATAATCAATAGAGGAATCTCTAGACAGTGGCAGTGTCTTCAAAGGAGAAGCAAAAGAGATGCCTATGCATAGGAATTCGCTGTACTGATAACAGTGAGTATCATGCTGACCAGTTCTATCTCATTGTTTCCTTCTGCTTCCCATCTATCTGTTGTTTCTTGCCTTGTACTTAGACTGTAACCAGGGACCATCTTTTTGTTATCTTTTTCTGTAGTGCCAAGCACAGTGGGGTCCTGGGTCCCTAACTCGGGCTGTTATTGCTACCACAATACAAATAAGTAATAAGAACAATCCTGGTTTATTGGAGAAACACCATAGAACAATTTCTTAAAAAGATTTGTTAGAACTTAGATAGTATAAACAGGATTATAATCTACTAGAATTTAAACAGTTTCTCTTTTTTGGCCATTAATAAATCTTTGCATTCTCTGGGCCTCCTGAAGAAAATGGGGTGTCCCATTGTAGCAGGTCAAATGGACGCACGTTAAAGAGAACAGATCATGGGTCTGTTTTCTGCTAGAACATAGGGTTCTTAATATACACAGGAAAGGATGCGTATTTCAGGAACACCATGTTCAGGTAGAAATACTAAAAAAGAGACCCATACTCTCTTCTCTTAAAGTTTTGTAAAAACTGAATGGTAAAGAATAAAGTAAAGTATTCAGTGCTTGTAATCTCCTCCTATTCGTAATTAATAAAATAATTGATAGTTTTCTGACACATTTTTCTCTTGACTCATTATTAATCTGTCTCCAAAAGGACCAAGATTCATATGGCTATAGAAATCTAGTGCATGCTGGTAGCCCAGCTATAAAGTAATTTTTTATTGCAATTGGCTTTAGTCTATAGCCAAGATACCTAAATCCTTTCCACAGCTCTGAATAGTAGGAGGAAAGTTATTTTCCTTAATTTCTGTTTATAAATTTAGCAAAACTTAAGAAAAGAGGCCAAACTAAATTAACGTTGACCAATATTATACATGGAGATGTCAAAATCCCTGAATGTGAAATTCCTATTGACTTCAATGGTAGTTCACAAGATGAAGTATTATCTTCCAAATTAATAAAGAAATTATTTACACAAATGAAACCAAATGACAATAGTTATTACAGAAAGTTTGGATATTAGTTGTTCAGTCTACCATATTAATTGCTGCGTTTGCTGTCTGTGGTTTTATTTGTTAATGGTTATGTTTAATTAGGTTTAATCATCCTTCTGTCTGTGTGTGCGTGTATGTCAAGTTTCATCAATCCTGGCTGAAAACTACTGCAACAAGTAATTTCTCAGTTGTCTTTCAAGTTTCTGTAGTATAGTAACTTGTACAAATGACAATGCATTGTACCAAATTCTGTCTTCAGTTATGCCAGATAAACTCAATTGAAGTCTAGCAATCTAGGGTCTTATGAGTCAATGGTATTACTATGGTTTTATGATGATGTAAAGTAACAGAGAATTTACCCTGATGTTTAAAAAATGCTTGCATAAATCTAAAAAACTTTTCTCATAAAGATCATATTTTAATTTTTTTTTATCCAAGGGTGGGGAAAATGCCAACAAGGTTAAACTTTGTTGCCCAGTTTTAATGTTTTCTATACCATTCTTTATCTAAAATGTTAATTATATGCAATTTTGGAGTCACAGTAGAGGTTTTGCAACAAAACTATGGTATTCTACTAGAGTACAAGTAGTATACTCTTTACAGAATGAGGCTCCCAGCTAGGTAAGAATTTATTATAATTATCCTCCCCATAGTAACAGTTTGTTGAGTTCTGAAATGCTTGTGTGTGAAACTAGGACTTAAGTGGTTTATAGCCTTGTGTTGGTTCTCTGCACAGAACTCAGAAATATATTATACATCTTTGAACTGCTTGTGAACAGACTGCAATTTTCCTAAATTGTATTCAAAATTACTGACTGAGTAACTTCTGCGAGTAATGGTTGAGCTTTTAATCATTTGCAAGAATTCATTACGAATATTTCAGTTTCAAAATTCAAGCTCAGTTCATTGGTCTGTGCCTTGATCGGAATAGCACAATTCATCGACTCAGGTTTCTGGTACATATATTTCCATTTATGAATTCAAAATTAATTTTCCTAAAATATTACTCCAGGTTCACCATTTTAACCAGTATTCTTTCCGATGAACTCACTTGACAGAATATTTGCAGAAGCTGAAGACAAAGGGGGCATCAAGATAGTCAAAGCAAATATGTTTAAAAATCTGAATGGATAGTCTGAAATTTTTTGCACTATTTCCCCCGCTCTACTCTCAACACTTTCTTTTATTTTAAAATTCAAAATAAAACAAAATTACACAAATCAAGCAAACAAACAAAAAGATTTTCAGTGTTGGATGCCTGTTGTTTATCTCTAAATCCAGATTTGGCACATTAAATAAGTGATCAACTTTCAATAATAAAAATATACACACGTAGAGCTCACACTGAAGTAATGTATATTTTTTAACACCCGGCTATACATTACACCAAATTTTATAGTCAACATTATCCCTTTCATTATGAAATACAAACATACTCACTTTTGTTTTTCCTAAAACACTCCTGCGTGCCAGAATCTTCTCTTAAACTATATAAATCCTGCATACATAATATTTGACTACACAATATTCAAAGTTTTACATTTTGTTTATCTTTCCTTTGGATTTAGAAGCCGTGTAGATCATTTTCCCTGTTCCCATTTTCTCCATTGTATTTTCTTGGCTGTTACAATGAATTTCATTTTAAAATATTCAGGACTATACTGCTAACATCATTCCAACTGCAGTAATACTCTTTAGATACATGTGACTTCTACTTTCTTAAGCTAGAGAGATTAAAGGAAACAATGCCAGTTGTACTGTCCCTTGATGCATTGATTCAAGCAGCAGCGTTCCACATAGGAGGATGTCAGACATATAATATGGAATCTATAATGGCCAAACCCTTTTTAATTTTTAATTTGAAAATAATGAATGGGTGACGTGAGCTGATATGTGACAATGTCATGAATACTGAGATGTGTCAATTTTATGAACACTGTGTGTGACCAGATCTGTGAGGAGAAGTTATTGTATATTGCGGGGTTATTAGAATTTCCTATGTGACTGTATTGATCTAATTTATAGCTCTAATTTTCCAATGGCATTTTGTAAAGCATTGTTGGCCTATCTTTGATTCAACTGAGGTCAACAGTAAAATATCCATTGATTTAAACGGGAGCAGAGTTAGTCACTGCTGAATGGTTTTGAATTGTGTCTATATTTCTGGGTATCTTTTACAAATATCACAGCAGCACAATTCAGCTGGAGTGAGCTTTTCAGAAATCAGTCTGAACCACTGACAAATATTTATGGTTCGGGGCGGAGGGAAGGGGAAGGGCATGACATATTAAGTCCCAATCTTTACTTTAGGTATGTCCCTTCAAAGTACTGATATTCCCATATACACACATACACACTAGGACCCTTCCTCTCTCTGTTTTGGGTTCCCTCCATCTATCTAGCCACAAAGATGGGAGAGTGAGCATAATCCCCCAAAACTTGTTATCATGTTGTCTGGAGTGGCTCTCTCCTCAACTTGGCCATTCATCTGTGGTGGACTCTCTCCTGTGCCTCCTTGTGAGCACTGACTGCTGCTTGGGTTGCCTTAGTCTTCGTGATCCACAGTTCCACCATCATTCCCTGGTGCTCATTCTTTCCGGGCTGCCAGGTACTGCAAATGGGTCATTTCCCATAGAGGTCTCTGTGCCATCTGGGGCAGCACGGTGCTTGGAAACTGGGTCAAAATTTATGAGCAAAGCTCACAGCTCCCGATCTGGGCTCTTCTTTTTTATGGGCGAGTCCTCTCTCCTTACTTAACTTTTCAAGGCCTTTTCTCTCAACACCATCATATGATGGTGGTTCACTCACTGTGAATAATCTTTAACTTTTAAAATTTTGAATATCAGATTTAAGCTTTTAACAATGCTGAGCTATGATCTATACATCCAATTGATTTATAGCATGTGAATCCTGCCATGCTGTCTGGAGTGGGTCAAAAGCACGAGTGCCAGCCTCAGGGCAGACTGTTAAGAAGCAAGACACAAACCCCAATCTGGTTGTCAGTTCCATACTTAGATTTCACCAACCAAGGAACAATTATGAGCTATTCAGGCACAATAACACCTTTAACATAGCACAGACAGCCCCCTTGAGCATTCTGATCTATCTTACCACCCACGCAAGCTGGACTTTGCGATAGATGATCGCTTTAAACCAAAGATCACAAAAATATTTAGATTACTCCAAGTCCCAAAGGACCAGTCACTTATCCCAGGTCACTTAAAAAAACGAGGAGTTCGGTGGCACCTTAAGACTAACTGATTTATTTGAGCATAAGCTTCCATGGGTAAAAAGATCACTTCTTCAGATGCCTGAAGTGAAAATTACAGATACAGGCATAAATCTTTATTGGCACATAAAGAGAAGGGAGTTACCTTACAAGTGGAGAATCAATGTTGAAGGCCAATTCAGAGTGGATTTGTTCCACTCCCAATAATTGATGAGTTCAAAGTGGTTATTTTTTATCACCGTAAGAGCTCTTCCCCGCTGATAAAGAGTGTTTACAATGCCCACGTCACAGTGCTGCCATGGTCGCGCTGTAACATGGGCAGTGTAACATACCCTTAGTGATTCTTGCCCCTTTACAGTCCAAGCAGCAGATATGAACCAAGTTTTTCTTTGTCAGGGATTTTTATCCCCTTCTCCCTAAAGTCCAAGTTGATGGGGTGAGTTCATGAGCAGGTCTCTCCTTCCTGGAGAGGGTGAAGAACGCAATTAACAGAGTCTTTGTTCTTTGATATCTCACAGTGGCTTACTTGGATACAATGGCCTTCTTGTTGAGCAGAACCTAACATCTTTTGTAGGAAGCCAGCCTTTGCATTAAAGAAGGCTCCTTTCCTCCTTGATGAAGTGGTGTGCTGAGTCTTCATTTATTCACTGTAATTCAAGGTTTCACATGCCAGCAATACATTTTAATGTTTTTAGAAGGTCTCTTTCTATAAGTCTATAATATATAACTAAACTATTGTTATATGTAAAGTAAATAAGGTTTTTAAAATGTTTAAGAAGCTTCATTTAAAATTAAATTAAAATGCAGAATCCCCCAGAGCGGTGGCCAGAAGGCTGTGGCAGTGTGAGTTCCCCTGAAAATCAGCTCATGTGCCGCCTTTGACACATGTGCCATAGGTTGCCTACCCTGAATTACACTGTTCAAAGATATACAAAGCAAACATTTGCTCTTGCTTTATAACACAGGGTCAGACTAATGCACGCAGCATCTTATAAGCTATTCATAAGATCTAAATACCAAACACACACTCTAATATTTATCTTAACAATATTAACATACAGTTAAGGCAAACTAAATTCCAGCTATGTGTTTGTTACTGTTCAGTGAGGCAAGGGGCCTTGGCATGAGCTGGCACCTGCTTCGTTAGCATCATACCTATATGATACCCCTTAGGGGTCAGGATTCCCAATCTGTGCTAGTGGTAATAGATGGTGTCAAGATTACAAAGTACTAAGACACAGCTAAAGAATAAGTCTGGAAGAACTTGATTTTATGTGAAAAGTTCAGTGGGTGAGTAAAGCCTGGGGATTAGAGTACAGTCACCAATGGACATCTAAAGATGTACCTGCACCAACATTAACCCCTTATATACAGTTAAAGATGCTATAAACTACAATTTGCACTGGTGCAGTTTACCTTGCTTGAAACATGAGTGAGCTACACTAGGGTAAATCACAGTTTAGCCAGTCTACACTAGGGGCTTGCTCTGGTGCAGTCACATCAGTGTTTGGCCACCAACGGCTGAAAAAACCAATGGAAGGAAGCCTAAAGAGCAGAGTTTTGAATCAGTGCAACCATGATGGCAGCCCAGAGGAACAGAAAATGGTTTGTCACATCATTAAATTCATGTCTACATTGTCTGTTTCAAACATATAGGTGGGTAAAGATATTTGGAAGGTACTGTCTAAGAAGCATTTAAATCTCCTCAACATCCCATACCTCTTCCATAGTTTAATGATACTCTAAGGCCCCTCGGCACTGCTATTTCTCTTCAGCTTACTGTCAATTGGGTTGTGTTTACAGCAGCCTAAATTGTGTGCTGTGCTGCTGCTGTTTTTAGATGACATTTTGTAATGAGATTTAGGGCGAGCAGAGTATTTGCTGAGCTAGTTAGAAGTTCCTTATCAAAACACATTTAGAGATAAGACATTGAATTAAGATAAAGAGTAAAGGTGGTACTAGCCAAACCAGGAAAGATAGAGTCAAGTGTGTACAGAACAGTCTTCAGACAGATCTTTTCTCTAGAAACATGTATCAGATAGCGATTCCTCACTAAGGCTTGATATTCTAAACTCCTTTGTCACTGGTCACAAATCTCTTTTATTGTCATTGAATAATTAGCAGAAATAAAGGTAAGCCAGACATACATCCATGTTCTTTCCCAGCAGCAAATTAGAAGCTCTGCAGCAAGGATTACTTCTTTTAAACAAATTAATAATTATTCGTGGCCATGAGATGGCAAGGCATGGAAAAACAGGACCCACCCAAGCACCTTACTAACAAGAAAATAATGGGCCAAATTATGCCTGTGTGGATTTATAATGGACTTCAGTGGGAGCCACATATGCATATCAATCTGAGGGTAGAATTGGCATTTGCTCGTTACTATGAATATATTAAGACAAAAGACTTTAATTTTCAAAATCACTATTGATTTTGGTTATCTACATTTTTGCTTAGATAATATTGACTCCTTTCCTCTGAAATTTAGGTCTATTTCAGGTGTCTCCATTGCTTGCATACTTTATTCAGTTCTGGTGACCACATCTTAAAAAGGATACTGACAAATCGAAAGGGTTCAGAGAAAAGCTACAAGACTGAGTCTCTGGAAAACCTGCCTCACAGTAAGAACATTTAAAAAGCCTCTAAACATTCTAAGAAATTAGCTGAGCGTTTGTATCACATTTAGGGTGACCAGATGTCCCGATTTTATAGGGACAGTCCCAATTTTTGGGTTTTTCTTTTATAGGCTCCTATTATCCCCCACCCTGATTTTTCACATTTGCTGTCTGGTCACCCTAATCATATTGTTTTACATCTGAGCACAGCTCTTACCAAACAATGGCCCTCATCCAGCAAGCACTTACATGCATTAATTTTATGCATGTGAGTAGTGCTACTAAACTTACTGGATCTATTCACATGAGTAGAATCAGACATGTGCATGAGTGTTTGCAGGATTGGGGCCTAAGAGGTTTGCTTGCTTGTTTGCTTGTTTTACGGATATTCCTCTTAGAAGTTTGGGTCACACCAGAGTTTACAGTAAATCAAGGAAAAGGAAATAAAGTTTGAAAGAACCTCAGTGAACATGTAGAAAAGAAAAGGAGAGCCTGAAACAAGCTGACAAAATTAGGATTTTTCTTTATTGAGTTTATATTCGAAACCACCAATTTAGAGACTTACAAGTATATGGCCTTTTCCATTGGTTTCCATACAACAATACTAGAGTGTTTCCAATTTACAATGAATTTCAAAGAGAAAACTACTCCTGGGGAATTCTGCACCAAAAAATTAAAAAGTGTATGCACAATATTTTCGAATTATGCACATTTTATTTGTCAAAATAACACTATGTAACCACGCCAGTTTCAATTGTTTTGGTATTTTAATTCAAAATACCTGTCAGCAACAAGGTCTGTAACAATCAGGGCCACCTCCAGGCCCCAGAGCGCCAAGCGCATGCTTGGGGCAGCATGCCGCCAGGGGCGCTCTGCCGGTTGCCAGGAGGGCGGCAGGCAGCTCCAATGGACCTCTCGCAGGCGTCCCTGCGGAGGCTCCGCCAGTCCCGCGGCTCCGGTGGAGCATCCGCAGGCACGCCTGCGGGAGGTCCACCAGAGCCACGGGACCGGCAAGCGGCAGAGCGCCCCCCGTGGCGTGCCGCCGTGCTTGAGGTGGTGAAATGGCTAGAGCCGGCTCTGGTAACAATACAGATACACGCAAAAATTCCTCCAGGACTAGAGAATTAAAAAAACCCCTACGACAATCCAGTTTCTGTTTCTCTGCCTCCTCCCCACCCCAGATCCCAGACGGAAGGACCAGACACTCACATCTCCTAAGCTCCAGAGGCCAGCTGCAGGCCCTCCTGCTGGCCCTGATACTCACAACCTCTACCCCCCAGAGCTCAGCTGCAGGACCTCCACCCCAGCCCAGACACTCACATCCCCTACGCCAGAGCCCGGGGACCCAGAGAGATAAACAGACTGATGCTGGCTCCTGGGTTTGCACCTTTTTTCCTGCATGCTGCCACCTCCTTTCTTCAGGGCATGCTGGGAATTGCAGCTGCTGGGAATTGTCCAGTTCCCTCCCTCTCCTCCTAGTCTCGTCTTCTATTTGTGCGCTGGGCTCTGTTGGGTCAAGCGGCCCCTAGTGGCAGCCAACATGTTTGTAGCCCATTTCTGTGGGGGGGAAAGGAAATGCTGTGCACCCAACATTAATTTCTGCACAGTTCTGCATTGAACAGTGGCACAGAATTCTCCCGGGGAAGAAAACCAATGAGACATTTAAGGAGGTAGATGGTAGATACTGTACCATTCACGTACATTTCTATCCATATAACTGAATGAAAAGCCCTTTGGCTCATGCATTATTCCTCAATTTTCGTGTGTCACACTCTAAAGAGATGAAATGGGAGGTTTAACCTGGGTACTCAAAAATTATTGAGAAAAGCAACTACAGACATATTGCACAATCATTTTATTCAAGTCAATTACCATTAAATATTATGTATTTCCAGTTAAAAATAGAAGCACTGTTTGCAAGTTTAAAAATTAATTGCAAATAAGGTGCTTCCAGAAAAAACAAATTGCATTCTGGGGCATATAAATTGACTCAGATTAAGTCAGTACCTTGGGTCTCTGCAGCTCTAGCTATAATTTAATAACACCAGTTAACCATCTGTAAAATGAGTGCTCTTTGATAGTACACTGTACACAACTTGCAGGATCATTTACTTTTGCTTGTAGCTTGGATTTTATTTATTTTATTTATTATTTTGAGGGACCAAAGATGGAAATGCTATCAGTAGATTAAGTACAGATAAAAAAGCAGTAAAAGAAGAGCTGTGACAGAGAATTTCAGGAAATGTTTTTGTGTTAGGAGCTCATGTTAAAAGAGACAAAGAGATAGATTTCCTGAAACAACATTTTTATATCATTATGCAAATAGGGTTCTATTTTTTTATTATTTGTACTGCAGTGGTACGGTAGCCCCAGTCATGGATAAGGGCCCCAGTATGCAAGGCACGGTACAAACCCACAACAAAAATAGGGTGGCCGCATTCAAGAGCTTACAATGTAATATGCCAATGCCTATTTTTCAATCTCTTCAAAAATACTGTTCTGCACTGAACAGGAAAAAGAATGGAAAAATTTTGAAAACTCTTGTTGAGAAAGAGTGAAAACTAGCTTGTGCGTAATGACATGTTGCAACACAGAGAGTTACTAAAGGCTAAATCTAAAGAAAAAAATAAATAGAATGGTATTAATTGATGAATAACACAATGTAAAGTTCAAATTCAAAATTCAGGAAAAATGTGAAATAACTCCTGAAGTCAATACAAGCTACTCCAGTTTTACACCTGCATGGCTGAGATAAGAATTTGGCCCAGTGTTACGTTTCTTGCTTTTACACCTTTAAATCTGTTTCTAGGATTCCAACTCAGAAATGCCATAGACCAAGTAAAGCACAGTAGGAAATTCCATACAATCAAACAGATGCATTTGAATAGATAGTGGTACAACAACAGATAGTATTTTCATGCTAGGACCCCTTCTTCAGTTTGACTTTATGCTTAACTAACTTGAGGAAAAATTGCAAAACTTAAACATACAGGAGTGGAAAGGAAATGTGGAAAGTTGTCCCTATTTGATTTAAACAGAGCTTGAAGTGTGATTCTGCTCTGGCCTGACTGCATGAATTGCCTCTTAATAATTTCTGTACCAAATGTGCTGAGTTCACTTGGAATGTTTTCCTTGCCAGGCTTTTCATACAGCTTGGGATATGGGAGTCAAGATGAATTCGTTCCTTCTCACGCACCACTGCTAACAATAAGAATTCTACAGGTCAAATTAGACCCTCAGTGCACCTCTGCAACTCCTTTTGTCTTCAAATTATTTGCTCAGTGATTCCCATGCAATCTTATTGCCTTCAGTGGGGTAGCACAGATGTAAGTGAGTGGAAGGTAGTAAATGATTCTGTTGATGTGCAAATAGGAACAGAATTCAGTACCAATCTCTCTCAACTGTATTGGTTCCACATTATTATAAAAGGTTAATACAAACACTATGGAAAAGTTGTCCCTTCCTCTTCCTTATTCAGCCCTCCTCACTCACATCAATACAATGTTGCAATAATTAACCTTTCTAAAGCATGGTCTGTATATGAGATTAAGGGACTGATTATGCCACCATTTTTCATATTGAATAACACTTTATATGGGACCAAGGTTGGCTGAAATGGGCCTTTAATCTCCTATTAAAAATGTGTCTAAAAAATAATCAGTTTTAATTCATTGAAATCAATGGGACTAATTGGGCTCTAAGGTTCACTGTGAGCATCATCAGACCCTAAGCAATACAGAATATTAATACAACAATTAATGACATTCCTGGAATAGTCTTGGAAACTTTACTTTATTTCATAGATTGCACAATTACAAATAAATAGACCAAAACTATTTAACATGGATACCAAACATAGGGACCTAAATGTAAATGGTGTGATTTTGAAAAGTGCTAAGCATCTACATTCAAAGGAAGCTGCTGGATGCTGAGCACATGCCATATTAATTTGTTTTTTTATACACTGTATATTTAGCAAACACCTGGTAACAATAGTTCCCACTAGGCAAAACCCCTCAGAACCTACAATAATTGGTATTTCCAAGACTTTTCACATCCATGTTAGGCTGAATTATTGGTAATATTCCAGACATTTTCTACACCACATGACAACCTTTCACCTGAGCATTTGGTGTCCCATAGTTTAGTGGCTTAAGATCCGTAACCAAACTGAACCAAGGGCAGTAGTTCATGTATACAAACCATAAGCTGAAACTATTCCAGAATCCTTTCAAGCACTGGGATCTCATATGTATTTCACTCACTCTTCTGACCCAATTAAAGTATTGTTTCTGATAGTAGATAAGATTGTGTTGTGTATTTGGTTGTCATGTTTTTGTTCCCATGGCAACTGAGTTAGATTATTAGGGGATAGCCTAGATAGCCTAGCCTGTTTTCGGCCGGTTAGCTGAGCTCCGTTTGTGTAAATAAATGGTAGTTTTGTTAGCTGTCTGCTGTCTGGCCTCAAGTGATTTCTTCCTAAACCAACTGGCTCCAAGGATATAACAAGTGGTGACGATGGATGGGATTCCGGTGCTGCTCTCGTAACAGAAGGAAGTAGAAGTCAAGGTAAAAAAACAAACAAACAAAAAAAACTGCTTGTTTGCACTGACTGTGAAAGTGAAACTAAAAATCATGGCTAATCTGACCAGGCCACTGGAACCTTTTGATGAGAATATAGAGCAGTGACATGTGTATACTGAGTGTTTTGAGCTTTTTGTTATTGCAAATGACATTACAGAAGCAAAGAAGGTGCCAATATTCTTAAGTATTGTAGAGGCTAAAACCTACTCCCTGCTATGCAGCTTACTACACCCTGTTAAGCCTGAGACTAAATCTTACAGAGACGTTGTGGAAATCCTGGGATCTCATTTTTCCCCAAAACCACTGGTAATTGCTGAAAGATATAGGTTCCACAAAAGAGACCAAAAAGATGATGAAACAGTTGTACAATTTGTAGCAATTTTAAAAAAGCTAGCAGAACACTGTGAATTTAAAGAGATGTTAAATGATGCCCTGCGTGACAGGTTAGTGTGTGGCCTGTACAGTGAAGCTATATGGAAGCGCCTACTG